>NC_139981.1:19968852-20298852 GCF_963993115.1 Abramis brama
AGCATGTATGTGAGGCTTGGCTATTGTTTTTTTTCATCAGTAAGAAGACCATGTTGTTGTTAATAATCCTGTATATTTTGTGTTCAGAAGGATGTAACACAATGCTTTGATAGCATTAGCATATAGCAATAAGTACAACAATATAGAACATAACATCTGTTCTCAAACCAAGCTCATGCTCCACTCGTCATCATGATGGTAACCCTAAAAAAATAAAAAAAATATAACAGAAACTCTTCTAAATTAGCATAGCTAAACATTAAACACTACTAAATCACTTAACATTGGTCTTGCACAAAAAACGGTAACACTTTACAATAAGGTTTCATTTGTTAACATTAGTTTACTACATTAGTTAACATGAAATAACAATGAACGATACCTCTACAGCATTTATTAATTGTAGCTAAAGTTAATCTCAGCATTTGCTAATACATTTTTAAGATCAAATTTTGTATCTGTTAACATGAATTAATGCACTGTGACTAACATGAATATGAGCATTTTTGTTTACTAACCAATTTTAATAAATGCTGTAAGATATAGCTCATTGTTAATGTGTTGCCAAAAAAACACATCATATAGCACTTAATTTTAGCATTTATTCTCCCTTTCGAGTGTCATGACACAGCATGCTGGGAAATAGAAATCCCAGCCCAATTTCAGTTAAATTTAAGTTTGTCTAAATTAATTAATTAATTAAAATGTGTCAGTTTTGTGAACTCAAAAGAAAAAGAAAGTTCTAAATACTTATAAAAGTTAATTTGATTGAACTAATTTGTTTAATTTAAGTTTACCCTAAACCAATTAATTATTTTGAGTTCAGTGTTTACAGTTACAGTGAGTTAAACAGGGGGGTATTCCAGAAAGCAGGTTATGTGACATACCCGGGTATGTTCTCTGTTCTAAGCGCAGACCCGCGGTTTGTGACATTTGCAATATGTGGTCTCAAGAGATGTGTTAAATAAATGAAGAAAAAAAAAACGAATCTTTTGAAAATCGATAACGCTCTTTCAAATAATCATTAGGAAATGAAAATACATCAATTTGCGGTCTTATAACTCTCTCCCGGTGAAAAAAACCTTGTATAATTTGTGCCTCCACGTCCACAGGATCGTCATCAAAAGGGCACGCCATGCTCAGTAACCTTCTGAAACAAACTAACCCTGGAACATAACCTGCTACCGAGCAGGTTATCTTCAGAGAGTAAGTTCCTATGGTTACATACATACCCAGAAAGTTACCTCCGTTTTTGGAACCGAAAGTTGAGGTTATCCACTAACTTACCCTATATCACTTCGGTTTTTCGCGTCAGGGCATTTTTTGTACAATGTGGGCGATGCAGAGCATGTGGGAAAGGCAACTGTGTGTAGAGCCGTTCGCACAGTCTGGCACTTAAACGATTCTTACACACGTTTGTACAGTTCCCTGGCCATAAACCTCTGCGTGTTATTAAAGAGGAATTCCACAGAGTGGCAGGTTTGTCCTTTGTAGTAAAATCTATGACGCATATTAAATATGTAGTCATACTATTTATATCTATACATGTATTCATCCTGCACACACACACACACTTTAAACTTCCATATATGACTTTCTATTTCAGGATTTCCAAATGTAATTGGGTGCATTGATGGCACACACATTCCTATTAAAGCTCCTTCAGTAAATGAGGGAGACTATGTTAATAGGAAATCTATTCATTGTATCAATGTGCAGGTAACAATTTAATTTTGTGTTCCTAATTTTTTGTCTTGTTAAAATCATTAAACTCATTACTTTTTCCCACTAACTATAGGTAATATGTGAGGCAACCCACATCATTACTAATGTGGAGGCAAAATGGTCAGGATCTGTCATAATGAGAACAAATCACAGTGGCAAACTTACATTTCACCATGTTACTTGTGGTGCATGGTGTGTGTGATGAAGTGCCCCCTGGAATGCCAGCAACCACTGGTTGCCCTTTATTAAGGGACAGAGCCAGCTCCTCAGATGGGGTGAGGGGAGGTGGTGGTGGGCCCCCGCCAGTTAGACGGGCTTCAGCCTTCTTTCTATTAGCTACATGACAGAAAGAATATACTAAATCGTGTTTAATAAATAGTTCAGTAATTGTGTAATCAAATATTACCTTTTTGCAGAATGTTTTTGTGTTTCATTTTGACTTGGCTCAAAGTTCTTCTGGCTCCAGAAGGATTACACCTTATTAAATAAGAAACCATATATTCCTAGTCAATATACACTGGTATTTTAATCTAAAGAAATGAATGGCAGGAAAAGTAAATGCTTTCGTAGTGATTTAACAGTCAAAAGGATGCGGAAGGGGTGTTTAATTATTGTGCACTAAAAGGGGAGGCAATATCAAATTTGCAATTTAATACACTCACGCATTTACTCTGTCCGTTATTTTTTGCCAAGCCAACTCTCTTTCTTTAGCCCATGCAGCCGTATTGCTTTTTTTCATTATTGGCTTGAATTCTTCGTATGCGTGCATTAAAACCTCCAACTCCGCCTCAGTAAAGTATGCCGCTCTCTTTTTTTCGTTGTCATTTTCCATTTTGACTCGTGAAATCGGCGATCCATTGAAAATGCCTTTATGCACGCGCATTAACTCTGGGTAACCAGTAGGAGGTTGATTAAACTCAGGTGTTTTGGAACCGACATACTCATGGTATGCGGGTTTGGGGTAAATCAACCCAGAGGTTATGATTTACCAAATGGTAAGTTAACCAAGCTTTCTGGAATACCCCTCAGACATTTTTTCCCCCTTTTTGTGTTTGTTTTGGCATATGTATTAATACTTTTCAATAGGAAATCTCCTCTCAGACTGTAAAAATAAAAAGATGCTTGAGGCACCATTTGGGTTTCCTTACATTTCCACTCTGGCTAAACCATTCAGAGAACCTCTGGGCATCTTTTGAAGGTGCCTCAAATGTGCACTAAAGGACTAACACATTTAAATATTTACATTATATTATTAGGGGTTCAAGCACGTAGCGCTGAAACATATTGTTATTGTTAATTTTCCCATGATGCAGCATTCTTCATCTAAAACTAATCGGGCAGACCGAACAGTAAGTTGTAGAGACTTGAAACTTTGAGGGCTGGTAGTACTCACACCGCCTACAACGTCACCAAAGGCGCCCCCCGAACGGCCTGACGGGGGCGCTACATCGGTCAAAAGTATGAAATGGCTCATAACTCCTAAACCATTAGGCGTAGGCTCAAGTATCTTATGTCGTTGGAATCCTTGGCTCAATGTGGACAAAATGCATGCCTCGGATTTCATGCGCCATTTTCGAGTAAATTGAGTTTTTTGAAAAACCTACTTTTGCGAATTAGTCCAAGGTTTTTGGCCTGATCGGAACCAAACCACTGCAGAAGTATTCTCTGGAGAGTGACTATCAATAATCATCAAAAAAAAATTGATGGTCGCTAAGGGGAACCAAAATGTTCGATGTGACCAGGGCCACTTTTACTAAAATGGCTATTGTGAACGGAAAGAGATATTTTCACTAAACTCGGGACACATGTTTATGAGCTCAATCTTAGGTCACTTCAAAAAAATCGTGATGATTGGCCACTTGGTGGCGCTATAACAGGGAACAAATCATGAAAATGGCTATAACCGGACCCAGCCGTTAGTCCGATGAAATTGGCATGCAGTGTCTTTGTCCAGGGTGCCAAGATAGTCTATGAGAACATTGGCATATCTCAAAAAACTCAGCATGCGTCATCGGCACAATGCCCTGAAGGAGCTTAAAAAGTTTCAAGCCAGCGTTTTTCACGAAAGTGACCTCCTTAGACTCCTGAATCCTTGCCGAGTCCAACGATACCAAACATGCCAGGTTTCGCCTTATGGTTTGTGTAACGGTGTCATTTAGTGTTTAAAAAACCTTTGATTATCTTCTAAACCGTTAGTCCGATTGAGACAAAACCACCAGAAGAAATTTGAAAACATAGGTCAATAGCTAAACAATAACGCCCAAATGTCAAAATTATGATAGGAACTGACAAAAAAATCCAATCTATGTCGCCCATGGATCATTTTTATGCTCTCATAAATATAAGTGTCTAAACTTCAAAATGAAATGAGATATTTACAACAAATTTGACACATGTATGGGCACACTCTGAGGACACCTAATAAAAGTGGTGGAGATCAGGCAAGACATGGTGCTATAACTGTCAAAAAAAACTTTAAAAAACATTTTTCCTTAGTAAATTGCCTGTATTGGCTGTAAATGGTCTTTTCCATCTATGATCTAAGTGTATTTGTTTATTTGGATCCCCATTAGCCACTACCTAGGCATTGGCTACTCTTCCTGGGGTCCCAACAAGTAAAAAATACAAAACTACATTTAATCAACAACAATAAAAAGTCAAGTCAATGAAACATAATAACCCAACATTCATTCCAAATGTCAAAATCAACAATTTACTATATTGTGCCATTAAATGTTCCTTTAAATATTTTTTTAAAAGTGATGGGTCCCAGCTTAGGACCCCATTAGTATGCAAGTAGTATGCCTGATCTAAATCTGTTCTCGTGATAACATATAGCTAACGTGAGCTGTTTTAGCGTTATGTGGGAGCTTTATTTAGAATGCTAAATCCCGCTGCTATCAAGGCCTACAGCTAAATCCCGCTGCTATGTGCAAGATAAGATAAAAATAAAAGATAAAAGCTGTTTGTTGCCATCAAGTAATACATTTATTTGTATAGCGCTTTTCATAGTAGGTACACGCAGCTTTACAGAAAGACAGACTGCTATTGTATAGTAATTAAATTGTATATGTATATTATATATGTAAATTGTATATATTCTGTAGCTAATATTTAAAATCTCAAGTTGTTGAAAGCAAAATATAATTTGATTAACATGTCAATTTTTTTTATGGCTTTAATTCAATTATTATATTACAGAACAATATTCACTGGTGTTTGTCTTTTTCTTTTATCTATATTCAATATCCAGGTAAATCAGTTACAAATATAAATCAGCAACCTCTCTCTCTCTCTCTCTCTCTCTCTCTCTCAAAAGATTGGTTTAGTAAGGGTCTTGTGGAATAGGATTCGGAATTATTGTTAGCAGCTTGCAACCACAAAGCAACATGCTAAAAATGACTTAAAAATGAATTTCATATCAAGTAGGCTATATCAAATTTATTTATTTATTAATTTATTTATCTTGATATCACCAACACGTCATGTATTTTTTCATGTATGGGATGGGAAGTATTTCAGAGTATGTTGTCTTGAAAGAAATCAAGCATCACTGGCAAAGGCTCAAAAGAGACCATGCCTTTCTTACAGATCTTTTAAAAACAGGTTGCTGTTGATATAGGTAAAAAAAAACATTTTTTTTGTTCAGTACTTAGCCAATATGTTGTACTGCAATATTATTTGCAATAAATCTGCAGGACAGTTATATACTGGTTATATAATATAAAGACAGGTTATATAATATAGTTATATAATATTGGAGTTTAAATACTCCAATATTTAAATGTGATTTAACAAAGTTTGTTGTCCATGATGAAGACGAAGTATGGTTAGCATAAAATTGGCAGGGCAACTGCTTTTGCTATGTTTACTAAACAATGTTGGACACAGTTTTCAGACATGAATGGTCATATGCTATATATAACCACGGTTTTGTTTTGCATTTTAATGAGTTTATGTCTTGTATAAAAGCCCTTAAAGTGATGAAAAAGAAGAATGCAATAAATATTTTTTTGCTTTAAAGAATATGATTTACAAAATAAAAACACAAAAACCTAGCCCCTTTAACCTTTTAATCTTTTTTTGTTTATTACTATGATTATTACTTTTTTCTTGTTATATTTGTATTTCTTTCATGCACCTGTTCTGTATATTCTAATGCAAAGATGTAATGATAATTGCCATGCCATTTGCCATGACAAAAAAAAACGTATTAGATGTTACACAGGTTTTTAAAAACTATTTGTATTATTTATATAATATTACAACGTAGCTCATCAATAAAATATTGTCATTTTTAAAGACACTTGAAAATGGCCAATGAGAATGTCTCTCATAATTTTTTTATTTTTTCGGGGCTATATATACGATTGTCATGTTTCACAGGTATAACATAAAGTATCTCTGTGAAAATTTAATCTCTGGACATCTGTTCGTCTCTCTGGACAATTTCATCTCTGTGACCAAACATCTCTGGACAATTTCATCTCTGCGACCAATACACCTTACTTAATTCAAAAATACAATTTAATTATCAATTTAACTTAACATTAATTATTGTTCTTTCTCTTCATCCAACATCTCAGTAAGTATTCATCACCCGGTGTATTTTAATAATGTTTAATTGTAATTAAATTGTTAAATTAAATTAATGTTTAATCCGCTATGTTTGCTTATGATAAAACAATTAATTTTACATATTTTTTTCTTCAATAAATAACATTATTTAAATATTGTGTGTTGCGTTCACTCACATTACCTTTTTATGTCTCTAATACAGATGGACATCTTTATTATAAAACTGCAAACGGATCAAACCGTCTGGTTGTCATGGATGAGAAACAGAAGGAACGAGTCCTTCGGGACTGCCATGACAACCCAGCTACAGGTTGGCATCAAGGGAGAACAAGGACATTTAATAAGATTGCAAGCGCATACTACTGGCAAGGTATCTTTTCGGACATCACAAAGTGGATACGATATTTGTAGACTCAAACTCCCGGCCCATGAGATGGTTTCATACAGCCCCTCAAGTGTAAATAATTAACTCATGGGTACGTTATGTAGAGGCCACCACATATTAAATTGGGACCACAAGATCATACTACATACTTATGACGTGGCCATGTGGTGTTAAGTCGTGTCCTCAAGATCCTATGTTGAGTTTGAGACCCCTGATGTAGTTGTACAAAGTAATGTGTTTCTGTTGTTTGCAATGTTACAAACACCTATTTTTTTATATTTTAGATTGCCCATTGTCCACAGTGTCATCTTAATGATACTATTAAAACAGTGGCTCCAGTGTTGCACCCTATCAAGGTCACTAAAGCCTGGAATGGATTTGATGGGACCATTTCCAACCAATCCTCAGGGGAACCTTTATGTCCTTACAATGATTGACCTCTTCACCAAATGGGTTTCCGCCAATTCCTTGAAGTGTAAGACCGCAGTTGAGGTGACTACAGGGGTCTTAAAAGCATTTAATGCATACGGACTGGTTGAAAGAATAATCGCAGACCAGTGGAGGGAGTTTGTGAACCAGGTTATTATTATTTAGTTAAGAAGATTTTATTATTTAAATTTTTGGCTATATGTTATAATAATCTACCATGCCTTGCATACCTTTTTGATAACAGCTAAATAAGGACATATTTAAGGTCTTGGGTGTAAAGCAGTGTGTCACATCAGCTTACCACCCTCAGCCAAATGGACTGGATGAGAGGACTAATCAGACTATAAAGAGGGCATTGTCAAAGTACTGCAATGACATGCAGAATGACTGGGACAAAAACCTGTAGGATGTGGTGCATGCCATCAGCACCTCAAAGCAGGTGATTGGAACTGTTTAAAAAATAAATGATTATAATGCAATTGATTATGTAAATGTAATTTGTTGAAACACTTTTTTAAAGTATACACCATTCTATTTGATGTTTAACCAGCATCCAATCATGCCAGAGGTTCTCAACACAAAGGCAGTATCTGAGGCAGATTGCTTTGTAGCAGAGAATCCGAATGTTGTCATGGACACACGGATTGCAGAGGTGACTGCACTAATAATTAGTGACTGCAGTTATAATTCAAATCTGAAATAATTTGAATTATAACTGCAGTCACTAATTATTAGTGCAGTCACCTCTGCAATCCGTGTATCCATGACAACATTCGGATTCTCTGTATAAAACCTATTCAGTCTTTTTATTATACATTGTTTTCATAAGGTGCTGGATTCCATTGAAAAAGCACAGGGGAGGCAAAAGGTGGAGTCCCGGAAAAGAAAAAATGTGAAATCATTTCACATCCACGAAGGAGAGGAGGTACTCAAAGCAAACAAAAGAAAAGAGGGATGCAAAGGTGGACGTTTAGAGGGGAACTGGACAGGCCCTTTTCTAGTCAAAGACTGGCTACACTTGCAGAATCAGGCAACATTCTCCGCCAGAAAACCAATGTGTCCCAACTCAAACCATACCTGCGGCGTGACATTATCCTGGATGGTGAGAAAGGCTGTAAATAACAGTATACGGTTTGCTTTTTAGTTTAGATGTAAATGTTTATGCCAAATTTAAAATATTACATATACAACTGTGTTTATTGCATTAGATGGCAGAAATGGAGGTGAGGGACAAATGGACCTCTGTGAAAAACGAGGTGATACAGGGAGAAGATATCACGCATCATCAATGGCAGTATATGCTGTTCAGCATATAACGTATAAAAGGTATGTGTAAAATGTTTGTCCTCATTCATATAAATCAACTTGTAAGTTTAAAGGAACACTCCACCCATTTGCATTAAGCTTTGCAATGTTAGAAACCCAGTCATACTATTGAATGGTCGTGCAACATTTTCAGACGAGACGAGAGAAATCTGTATTTACCTCTTTACACTTCCTCCTACAATGACGCAAAAATCGTCATTTTGCGTCATTGTAGGAGGAAGTGTAAGAGGGGGGGATTTCTATTAAGACTACAAGCACTAGTTCCCACCCTTTCAAACCCGCCCATAGGGGGTTGGACCTAATGCGCTAACAGACCTATCACAGATCAGTGCCAGTGCGTTTGATTTCACCGGCAGAAACCTGCATGTCCGGCCGTCGAGATCGTCCAAAATGTCCGGGATTCGGCTTTGCTTTCTACGGTCGCCATTCATTGTTTACATGCACACCTTTTGTTTCATTTTAACTGAATTCATTCCGATTGGTGAATCTGAATGTAGTGTTTATATGAACGCTAAACAAGTGATCGGTTGATGTGCGTTTTACCATTGCTAAGAAAATACCCGCTCCTCAATGAGAGATAGCCCACGAGACCGGTGCATCTCACAGGCGCCGCTCATCAGTAATCACGCCACCGGCTTTTGCGTTCTACAGTCGCCATTCATCATGTTTACTGTGGCGAGCAGGATGAGGCTAGGGCCGCGGGAGAAAGACGCGAGGCCGGTGGCGTGATCGGTTAATGTGCGTTTTACCATTGCTAAGAAAATACCCGCTCCTCCGTGAGAGATACGAGACCAGTGCGTCTCACAGGTGTCGCTCATCAGTAATCACGCCACCGGCCTCACGTCGTTCTCCCGCGGCCCTAGTCTCGTCCTGCTCGCCACAGTAAACACAATGAATGGCGACTGTAGAACGCAAAAGCCGAATCCCGGACATTTTGTGCGATATGCGATCTCAAAAACCCAGGCAGACTCACGGAGACTACTAGTAACTTAGCTTAGCTTTATTGTTTACAACTGCTCTCTAACCGGTAGGCGTGGCTTGGGAGTGGCCTCGTAGAGCAGCGAAGCAAGTGCATTCTGGGAGTTGTTGTCTTTCATCCACATGAGCCAAAAATACATTTTCTGGCTTTTCTCAGTCTAGAAAGCTCCAAATTCAAAAATAATTTCACATTTCTTCTACATAAATGACCCAATTTAAATACACATTCATCTTTCCAGAGGTGGAGTGTCCCTTTAATAATTCAAGTAAATCGATGATTTTTTAAATATAGGACAGTTGAGGAGGTGGGTAAAAAAGGAATTTGTTCTCTTGTCAGTGACACTGAAATTCAGGTACATATAAGATTTTACGAAATTAAAAATTGCTATACTAAAAAAAAATTTCAAGAGTTGTTCCAAGGAATTGTGAAAGGCTCACTGAAACCCACGTGGAACAAATGGTGGCAAACGAAGACTGGGAAAATGTCAAAACCAAAGAGCTTTCATCCAGTCTTGTCAGCACATGTTGAGGAACGTCTCGGTTACGTATGTAACCCTCGTTCCCTGAGGAGGGAACGGAGACGTTACGTCAGTGACTGACAAATTGGGGTTTCGCTTAGAAGCCTATTACCTTCGAGTTCTTACAAAATGAGCCAATGGTAAAACAATGCCATGGGTCTGTGGAATTTGCATAGTGCAAGTCAGCCCCACCACGTGGGAATAAAAGGAGCAGCGTGGCAATCTTGCATTGTTATGCTGAGGAGCCGAGACTGAACTCCCGGCTGTTCCAGCGGCACAGCGGTTGTAACAGGGGGACGTAACCCCCTCAGGGAACGATGGTTACATACGTAACCGAGACGTTCCCTTTCATTCAGTCACTCCGAGTTACATCAGTGACTGACGAATGGGGGTCCCAATTCAATCACGCCACAGCGGCTGTCTTCCAGTGCCCTGTGCAAGTCTGAGCTCCCTGTCGTGAGACTAGCACGGACAAAGGGATAGGCTTAACGCAGGAATACCAAGGTACACTGGGTGGCAGATCCCAGGTGGAATATGAAACACAGCACCACAGCACAATACACATATGACCCGAGAGCGGGATGCATATGGAAGCTCAGAGGTATCCAGCCCGCAGGGTGGAATGTTTCAACCTCGAGATGGCAAGAGGTCTTGCCAAGGGAAAACACGTGCTCGGTGGAGGCTTACCGTGGAAATACACATGTGGGGGTTTCCCAGCGGGGAACCATGCACATGGAGCACCTAGCCAATCACGAGGGCTGACCAACCGGGCATGCACTCTGGTGATGGCATCGACAGTGCAGGAAGAACTCAAGGTCTAAGGAGAACTCATCAGAGTGAAATAGCAGCAAGCGATGACACCGAGTAGGTCCTACTTACTGGCTAATGGAAGCAAGTACATGAGAGGACACTGGCTCTACCCGGAGATTATAGAATCTTGCAAAAGTGTTGGGTGTCGCCCAGCCTGCGGCTCTACAGATGTCTGTTAGCGAGGCGTCATGCGCTAAAGCCCAGGAGGAAGCCACACTCCGGGCGGAGTGTGCCTTCACCCCTAGGGAGCATGGATGACCCTGCGTCTGGTAAGCCAAGACAATGGCATCCACTATCCAGTGAGACAACCTTTGCTTGGAGAGAGCCTTTCCCTTCAGCTTCCCACCAAAACAGACAAAGAGCTGGTCTGAGGTCCTGAAACACTGTGTTCTGTCTACGTAAGCACGGAGGGCGCGTACTGGACAGAGCAGTGCCAAGGCTGGGTCTGCCTCCTCCGAGGGCAGCGCTTGCAGGTTCACCACCTGATCCCTGAAAGCGAGCTAACTCCGCCTGCTGCGTTGTGCCTTCCAGTTTGCCCATCTCAGTAAAAACAGTGAGTGATGTTACATAGCACAACAGACTTTGTAAGTATACAAATGCACGTTACAGCATGTTTGTATGTTTTGCAGGTCATGACCCCACCTTTCCAAGGGGAAATGGTGACAAGGTTCAGTTTGCCCATCTACAACCCCAAATCAGAAAAAGTTGGGACACTGTACAAATTGTGAGTAAAAAAGGAATGGAATAATTTACAAATCTCATAAACTTATATTTTATTCACAATAGAATATAGATAACATATCAAATGTTGAAAGTGAGACATTTTGAAATGTCATGCCAAATATTGGCTCATTTTGGATTTCATGAGAGCTACACATTCCAAAAAACTTGGGACAGGTAGCAATAAGAGGCCAGAAAAGTTAAATGTACATATAAGGAACAGCTGGAGAACCAATTTGCAACTTATTAGGTCAACTGGCAACATGATTGGGTATAAAAAGAGCCTCTCAGAGTGGCAGTGTCTCTCAGAAGTCAAGATGGGCAGAGGATCACCAATTCCCCCAATGCTGCGGCGAAAAATAGTGGAGCAATATCAGAAAGGAGTTTCTCAGAGAAAAATTGCAAAGAGTTTGAAGTTATCATCATCTACAGTGCATAATATCATCCAAAGATTCAGAGAATCTGGAACAATCTCTGTGCGTAAGGGTCAAGGCCGGAAAACCATACTGGATGCCTGTGATCTTCGGGTCCTTAGACGGCACTGCATCACATACAGGAATGCTACTGTAATGGAAATCACAACATGGGCTCAGGAATACTTCCAGAAAACATTGTCGGTGAACACAATCCACCGTGCCATTCGCCGTTGCCGGCTAAAACTCTATGGGTCAAAAAAGAAGCCATATCTAAACAGGATCCAGAAGCGCAGGCATTTTCTCTGGGCCAAGGCTCATTTAAAATGGACTGTGGCAAAGTGGAAAACTGTTCTGTGGTCAGACGAATCAAAATTTGAAATTCTTTTTGGAAAACTGGACACCATGTCATCCGGACTAAAGAGGACAAGGACAACCCAAGTTGTTATCAGCGCTCAGTTCAGAAGCCTGCATCTCTGATGGTATGGGGTTGCATGCAGTGGCGGTCTTAACATAGAGGCATAGGTAGGCGGCTGCTTGGGGCCCCCTACCAGCAGTCGTAGTAGGGGGGCCCCCAACCAACCTCAAAAAAAAAAAAAAAAAAAAAAATCCCCTTATCATCATGAACGTTTCAAAAGCATGGTAAATTGTATTAATATTCTTAAGAAATACGTTGAAACGTTGAAGTAGTAGTTAAAATGTCCAGTTCATGGTTATCCGTCTCTACACATAAGGCATACATACATACATACATACATACTTTCGCCTTGGGCCCCCAATTTGCTAAATCCGCCACTGGTTGCATGAGTGCGTGTGGCATGGGCAGCTTACACATCTGGAAAGGCACCATCAATGCTGAAAGGTATATCCAAGTTCTAGAACAACATATGCTCCCATCCAGATGTCGTCTCTTTCAGGGAAGACCTTGCATTTTCCAACATGACAATGCCAGACCACATACTGCATCAATTACAATATCATGGCTGCGTAGAAGGATCCGGGTACTGAAATGGCCAGCCTGCAGTCCAGATCTTTCACCCATAGAAACATTTGGTGCATCATAAAGAGGAAGATGCGGCAAAGAAGACCTAAGACAGTTGAGCAACTAGAAGCCTGTATTAGACAAGAATGGGACAACATTCCTATTCCTAAACTTGAGCAACTTGTCTCCTCAGTCCCCAGACGTTTGCAGACTGTTATAAAAAGAAGAGGGGATGCCACACAGTGGTAAACATGGCCTTGTCCCAACTTTTTTGAGATGTGTTGATGCCATGAAATTTAAAATCAACTTATTTTTCCCTTAAAATGATACATTTTCTCAGTTTAAACATTTGATATGTCATCTATGTTGTATTCTGAATAAAATATTGAAATTTGAAACTTCCATATCATTGCATTCTGTTTTTATTCACAATTTGTACAGTATCCCAACTTATTCTGATTTGGGGTTGTAAGTAAAAACAGTGAGTGATGTTACATAGCACAACTGACTTTGCAAGTGTACAAATGCACGTGTTACAGCATGTTTGTGTTCCTCAGCCAGTGTTTTGCAGCTCATCACGACCCCACCATGCTAAGGGGAAATGATGACAGGGTTCAGCGAGCTAACTAATTTAATTAAGCAACTTAATTTTGTTTAATGTTGACTTACAAAAACATATTTACCTGCTCTGCAAAAATGAAAATGAAGACAATAAAAATCAGACCAGATTCACCCAATTAACTTAGAACAAATTCTTAATTTTGTTTTTGAGAGCATGATGTAAGCTGGAGATCAACACTGAAGTCATTTCTGGAGGAGAAACTTGCGGTCACCACAGCTGACACCTGTGTCCAAACTAATTCTCAACAACGTTCTCCTTACCCTAATGCGTTCAGCGCGACCTGAAACGGCTCAGGAGATTTGATATGTCGACACTGCTAAACGGCAAGAACAGCTGGGCCAATTAGTGGGAACCACCGGAACCAAAAAAATATTTGAATTTGAACTCTAAACCAGTGCAAAAAGTGAAAACCACAATTATGTGAGCTGTGAAGGTACAGGTGAATGACATTGCATAACACACCAGAATCTATAGATGTTTGCCTTTAAAGCTTTTACTTCCTAATCCTGAAAAAAAAATCTTTTTTAAAGTAATCCGTAAAAATGTCTGTGTCTTTTTACAGAAAATAAAAACTGGCTGCTGTGGTTGCCATAATAATTCAGTCAAAATACAGTGAAAATGTAAACATACAGAACAACCTAAAACTTAAAAAATGGTTTAAAATGCATTTTAAACCAGTAAATCCAATAGCAATTTTCTGCTAAATTAGCAAAGCCATGTTGCTACTTAAATCTGTTTTGTATTATTATCCTGACATCCACCATAATAAAACTGGTGTGGTAAAGTGAAAGACACGTGATGAATCGTATAATCACAAATAAATCACAAAAAGCTTTTCCACCAAGCTGAGGTAAATACTAATAAATAGGTGTCATGCACACAAATGCTAAACACCATCATGGTAACACACATGACAATACAATAATTCATTTAAAAACATAAGATGTGCCATAAAACCCTAATGTACATAACTGAAAACCAAAAACTAAGAAGAAACCATAATTAATAAAATTGAACACCAAAAATGTGAAGTGTCACACAAGGACTTCTGAGAATGTATATTAAAAATATTTATTTATTTTTTGGGAACTTTTAACCAATTAATAGGTTTTTACTGTCGCATTTTTGGTCTTTTACAGTTAAATTACAATCTTTTTTTTTACAGTGTATCTTTACCCATAACTACCACCATGTTAAAGACATCTTTCATGCTAGTTTGCCAACAATTTATAGCCCCAGAAAAGCTGGGACATTTGTAAAATACAGTAAAATCATGAATCTGTGATTTGTTAATTCTCTTGAACCTTTACTTAACTGACAAAAGTACCAAAAAATATTTCCAATGTATTTTGCAAATATAAACAAATTTTGAATTTGATGGCTGCAACACACTCCAGAAAAGTTGGGACAGATGCATGAAGTGAAAAGATTACAGAATATCCAAGGTAAATTCTTTTGAAACAGTCCAATTAGCAGGTGAACTGGTAATAGGTGAGGGTATCGTGAAAGGAGAATCTTAGTCTTTGCGAGCAAAGATGGGTCATGACTCACCACTTTGTGCCAAATTACATGAGCGAATTGTCAAACAATACAAAAATCACATTTCTCAATGCAAGACTGCAAAGTATTTAGGTACTGCATCTAACATAATAAAATAAATCTCAGTCCGTGTAGGGAAAGGCAAGAAACCTCTGTTTAATGTGTGTGGCCTTTGAGCCCTCAGCATGAGAAACCATCATGCTACTGTGTTAGAAATAGCCACATGGGCTCGGGTGTACTTTGGAAAACCTTTGGGTGTACTTTGGAAAACAGTCAACTGCTGCATCAAGAATTACAATATTAATCACTGTTGCGCAAGGAGAAAGCTTTACATCAATTCTCTGCAGAGATGCTGCTGAGTTTTCTGGGTCCGAGCTCATCTCAGATGATCCAAAACACAGCAGAAATGTTTGCTGTGCTCAGATGAGTCCACATTTCAGCTTGTTTTTGGGAAAAACAGACATCAAGTCCCAAAGATGAAAAGGACCATCCAGACTTTCATCAGCGACAAAATCAAACATCTGTAATGGTATGGGGTGCATCAGTGCAAACGGCATCTGTGACTTCCATGTGTGGAGGTACCATTGATGTGGAGGCATATATTGGGATTGTACAGAAACATCAAGATTGCATCAAGATTACATCTTTTCTGGGAAGCAAGACAATGCCAGGCCTCATTCTGCACATGCTAATGGTTTCTCAGACACTCTACACCGTACAGTGGATGTGCCTGACTGGCTGCCTTAAGTCCATATCTGTCTCTTATTGAAAATGTATGACTCATCATGAAAAGGTCCATGGACTGCTGAGCAGCTGTCTTGTATCTAGCAAAATAGGGCAAATATTCCACTGGCAAAACTGAAACAAATAGTATCCTCAATTCCCAAACTGTCCCAACTTTTTTGTAATGTGCTGCAGCCATCAACATCAAAATTTGTTTATATTTACAAAATACAATTCAGTTGGTCAATGAAAACTTTGAACATATTTTCTTTGTACTTTTGTCTGTTACAGAGAATTAACAAATCACAGGCAGATTCAGATTTTCTTGAATTGTTTTAATTTCCCTTGTTTAATGGTATTAAAGAATATCTTAGCAGTCAACATCTATCTAAAGGAAGTTCTCGTCCCACAGGAATTTAGCTGCATGGCACACAAAATTAAGTTAAACTGGTCTGCCATGCAGATGCACTATACTGCGTGTGCTCTTCCCATTTAAAATAAATCCACAATAATGTGACGATCGCATGAGGGTGGCTTGCAAGGCAGGTCTGTTTTCAATATAAAAGTTAGTCTGCAAAAGCGATTACGGAAAAGGTTTTTCATGTGAGTCCACTTTTATTCATTTAAAGCTTGAAACTACCATACAAATATTAAAAACTTTTGAATCGACAATACTGTAGAAAGAGTAATAATGTAATTTATTCCTGATTGCAAAGCTGAACTTTCACCATCCTTACTCCAGTCTTCAGTGTCACATGATCCTTCAGAAATCATTCTAATATGCTGATTTGCTGCACAAGAAACATTTATTTTTATTATTATTATTATTATTATGTAAACAGCTGTGCTGCATTATATTTTGGTGGAAACTTGTGTTTTTCTTAATGGTTCTTTGATTAATAGAATGTTCCAAAGAACATATTTGAAACTAAATATCTTTCTTAATTTTATAAATGTCTTTACTTTAGATCAATTTAGTATGTCCTTGATAAATAAAAGTATACATTTCTTTAAAAAAAAATAATTCGTACCGACTCCACACTTTTGAATAGCAGTTTGTCCTTGTGTTCTGCAAGTGTCAAGAGTAGTTAAACATGGTAGCCATAGCAGATGTACTGTTCACATGCTCATAATGATTGTGAAACATGTTAAGGATTGCTTTACTGCCCACAAATCCTTACTTCAGAGTAGAATGTGGTTTAAACTCACACACCCAAGATTCTGCTAACTTTCGATTAGAAAGGAAAGACAGAGAGACTACATCTTGGGAGAGATGCACATAACTCATGTTATAATATATGGCATCTAAAATGAATCTTGTCCAGCTCTCACTTCAATAACAAACCCACAAACCGCTCGTAAACATGTCACAAACACTAAGACGAGTAAAAGAAACACCACAGCATAATAACTTTTGTCATTACACTTTATTGTTTCTTTGCAACATTAGCCATGACCCTTGTCATTTCTGGCGAGAATTCTGTAATGCTTAAATGTAACCTGAGATTCAAAAATGACTCCGCTAAGGAGCACTTTGATTCATTTTTGACATAGATTTGACAACGTGTGAACTGTTATTTTCTCCACAATAATAGTTAGAATAATAATAAACGGCACTAACATAAAAGATTTGAACAGTACAAGAACAGGTGTTGTGATGGGTGAAGCTAATGATTCTCTTCCCCTACTTTAAAAACAGTGAAAACTGATTTAATAGACAGATTAAATAAAGTACAGGTGAAGGACCCCCAAAAAAAAATCATGTTTAACACTGACCAAAGGCACATCTGTATGGTATGACATGCTTTGTCTTTTTTCTGTTTTGAGGATCCGGTTTGAGACATTCAAACCTTGGTGGGGATGTACACGAGCCTTGCGGTTTTCCTTCCGATGGTTACCCAGGAAAAATCTTGCTGCATTGTGCTCTTTGGGAGGCCTGGAGTAGACGCGTTAAAGAGGAAAGCAAGACAAAATGCCTACGCCGTTCAGAAAATTCCCTTCTGGCAGTTCCTTGTACGGGTGTGCATCACTAACTACTAGTCAGCTGTTAAACATGGCTGCTAACTTGCATGAGAAAATAAAACTGTTTAAGAATAACCCCAAAAATAGCATTTAAAAGCTTCAGGGTTGATGGGAAAGCATGGCTACTTTGAGGCAGTCTGAAACTGAACCAGCATTAAATCAAACATGTACTGCACTTCTGTAGACTTCATATACTACTAAATGTTTCCACACAGTTTGAGATTATATATCAAACACAGTAAAACTAGAAAACTAAATAATGGTAAATCACAAAGGAAAAATAAACAGAACAAAATATAAGAATCAGGAAAAAAAAGACTTTAATTTGACTACAATAAAGATTAAATGAAAGAAAAACTTTTTTTTTTTTTTTTGGTATAACCAGTACAGTGGAGGGTTAGTGGGTATTGTGTAGCCCTTTAAAAACTACAACAGGACCAATGCAATTCTCAGGGTGTACATGGGCATGTTGCAGTCTGTCAACTTCCTTTTTCAAATTATTTCTCATTAGGTGAGATATGTCATTTATCAGACTTGCAAAAAGAGTGAAATGTCGATGGTTTTATTTCTTTTACTTTATTTAAACTTTAAGTGTGTCTTGCTTTTAAATTACACAAGGGCTCGTTGGATACCTAAAGTCCTCGGGGGGGTCAAAAGCCGATTCTGCCTCATTAAGACCCCCAACAAACAACAACAACAAAACCAACCAAACATCTGACCTTGCAACACCCAAAAAAAACTGCGGCTGAACTTCAAGCTATAGCATCATCCGGGTTGCCTCACGTGGAAAACAGGGTACAGGGAAAGCTGTAGGAAGAGGAGGTTAGTATCTAACGTTACATCTGGATTCGGGGTGCGTGTGAGGATTCCCATCTGGGACAAGCTTTGCATGTCCTTCCTATAAGAAGAGGTGGGAAGGGATTGGGATAGGTGGTCGGGAACAGGACGGGTGGGAAGGGATGGGGTCTTCTAGGAGGCTCCGTGGCTCCTTGGAGAGTTCACCTCAATGAACGATGAGAGCTCCAGCAGCGTAACTCACTGAGCTGTCGGACCAGCTTCGGCACTGGCTCGACTGCGCATAGTTTAGGAAAGAGAAGTTCATGTCTATGCCGTTCTTTTTCAGTTCCGCCACGGCCTGGTGGAGTGAGGAGAATCATTGGAGAGTTAACGGTAATCTTAAAAGCTTCATGATGAAAGACTAGAAAGCTGACAAGACATTAGTTGGAGGGGGAAAAAGACATTAATAAAAGCTCTGCGACTGTTAAGTGCTAGACTAATTACCATGCTTACGGACTAGCCATTATTCACGTTATTTTGCTTCTGCTTTATTGAGTCATCAATGGTTTGCTAAATAAAATGTCCCGGGGGAAATTCATATGAATCATTCATTAGGTACTTACATTTAGAAGAACGCCGATGGGATGGCGACCACAAATAGTATTATGATATTTCTTCAAATAATTGCTAAAGGAGATGGGGTCCAATTGTTCTATAATTCCCATTCCCTAAAAAAAGAAATGAATATGGATATATTTGACTGACATCAACAAAACATTCTCATTACTGCGATTAATAATTTTTTTGCATTAGACATTTGCTGTCGTTTAATTGTACAAAACAAAATCATGATTTAAATATTCAACTTTCAAAAAGCAAGATGGATTTTCAGTAACAGTAATTAATGGATATTTCATTATTATTAGGCAGGGTAGGTAGGATTTTTCTAAAAAAAAAAAAACATTCCAAATTTGTTTAAACTGTCTTTATATACCAATACATAATTAAAATGTAAGTACTCTGAAAAAGAGAGTATAAAAATCGAGTGTCTGTAGACCTCTCACGACTGTTGTAAACACAACTAATTATTTCCATTCACTCCACCCCCTCCCTTCTGAGCTCCTTCCAAAGCCACGCCCCCAAAACACATGAACGCGCGGAAGCAGTGTTGCCAGATGTACGATAATTATCGTATTTGTACGATAATTTTGACCTCTGTACGATGTACGATCAATAATGGAAAAAATCCTATAATGTACGATAATTTCAGACCTGTGTGACACTTAAAATGATGGTCGTTGTAATCATAGGGTTTCTCATTGATCTAGCTGTGGATTCTATGTCTACCGGGGAAAGAACGTGTAGAGAGAGGGAGCGAGAGACCTTGCGTGTGTGTGCTAGTGTGCCTCACGAAGCGCATGTAAGGACCCAACCAATCAATTGTAAGAACCGGTTCGGTTCGAGGACAGGTCCGGGGTCGAGGGCGAAGCAGAGGAGGTTGTTCAAGAGTGCGGGCAACCAGGGTCCGAGGAAGTAGTTTTTGCCTTGTTTGCCTTCGCTGACTGCATATGCAGGTGCTTTGAATTTTGAATGCTCTTTCTCTGCCATAATTTTACTCTTCGTAGGTTCCGCGCCTCTCTTGGACTCCTCAAATCAAACGGGTGCGCGTGCATATGGGCAGATCTAGCAACAGGGGTGGTAGCCATGGTTGCAAGAGTGAGTGACAGTCGCCCAAACCAATCAATTGTTTCGTCCCGAATGGAAAGAATGAGCTGTGTTTATTGCAGATTTAAAGGTCTACAGTCACTCGATTTTTATACTCTCTTTTTCAGAGCACTTACATTTTAATTATGTATTGGTATATAAAGACAGTTTAAACAAATTTGAAAAAAAGTTTGTTATAAAAATCCTACCTACCCTACCTTTAAAGGAGCTCCAGATCAAATGAGATCTTTGTATAGGACATGACCCTACCGAGGCAAAAGTACTTTGCCAAGTTGGCAGGCCTTTAATGAGGTTTGGGTTGCTAAGAACATCTGTTATTTGACACACTATCATGGGTGGAAAGTATTAAAGTCAGTCTTTGAATCACCGACTTCCACGCCAAAGTAACCGTAACAATGACTCTGTAGCTTGGAGAACAATTTTCTGGAACCAGCAATACAATTAGCACGTTGTGTATCCCAAAGCAGAATGGGCCACTTGCATGTAAACCTCATATGTCAGACATTATGTGAGGTACCAGAAGGAAAGGGCATAGAAATTGGTTTACCATTTTGTCAAGGTGCTCGATAGATCTGTAGATCTCCCCTTGACTTTCATCGTAGTAGGTGTAACGGAAACGTTGACCTGCAGAATAGACGAAAAGAGTTCAAATGAATCATTTAACCAAAGGAGGCAGCAAAAAAAATCTCCATCTGGAATATTTGTACGAATTCCTACCTATGTAGAGCATTTCAAAACACTCACTTAAGTTACAAGGTTTATTTCCATTTGGATGCTGCCAAGTCTATGTAGGAAGCAGGCAGCTTGTGTTTCTGGCAAGTCCAGCACATTGACGGAGAATGAGAGTCTGTGCTCCCGAGATGAGGTGAGTGAGAAATGAAAGCATGCATATCTTCCTCAACAGATTACACACTGCTTTCGTTATCATTAATTTGAGCGACACTTGATTTAGGGCGGTTTGCTATACCAAACTAATATCATGACTTTACTCTCCACTTTTATGATTACTGGAATATATAATAAATATATATACATTTTGAAATTAATAAATCAATTATTTATATATAATAATTGGCTTTTTTTTGTAAGTTTGTGTTAAGTGCTGCTTTTCGTATTATATGCATAAATATGCACATATGTTACTGTTACATGCATGTTGCATACAACAAAATTGGTGTGTTTTTCACAAAAAATATTGGGTCACACTTTAGATTAGGATCTAATTCTCACTATTAACTACATATTAACTATGACTTTTGCCTCAAACTCCTAATTACTGCTTATTAATAGTTAGGAAGGTAGTTGTTGAGTTTAGGTATTGTGTAGAATCTGGTCATGGAGGATAAGGCATTAATGTGCTTTATAAGTACTAATAAACAGCCAATATCCTAGTAATATGCATGCTAATAACCAACTAGTAAATAGTGAGACCCTAAACTGAAGTGTTCCCAAAAATTGGTACACGCAAACGAGAACTACCAAAGTCAGTTGAATAATCAATAACAGATCCAATGCGCTGACCTGTGCCAGAACTAAATTACTAGTCGGTGCAAACCCTAGTAGATTTACAGCTGAAAAGATGTCAGCAGCACATCTCATTTCAACTAACAGGAAATTCTTCACAGATTACTGACTGTAATTTATTGATGTTTTTTCACAGTGTGAGTGGAGACAAACCCCAGTGGCAAAAGTCAGAGGAGATGATGAAGAGATTGGAGGGGTCAGCCAGGTATTTGCTTAGCAGCTTGCCATATTCCTGCTCTTTAGATTCACTCAGAGCTCCTACCAGCACAGGAACGATGCTGAATTCATCTTTATGGCTGTTTATGAGAAACAAAGCACAGCAGATAATCATTTGTCCCATTTGTCAAGTCCCAGATGGAGATTTGACATTTGCATGTTTATTAAAATTCATTTTTCATTCGGTTATTTAGCATCACTCATTAAAACAGTGGCCATGCCAAATAAATAGCTCTGCAAGGGTTTTCAGTACCACAAATTTCTAAGTTCAGAGTATATAATGTGGAAGAATTTTTTTTTTTACATATTACAGTTGCTCAGCAACTAATTGCTCTGCTTGGAAAAAAATACCCAAATGTCTAATCAAACTAATTGAGGGGATGTTAACGTTCCTATGCCCACATACTGTCATGTTTTAATGGCATAACAGAAGTGGTTGGTGGCTTCTGCATTAATAAAAAAAAAAAACGTTTTAAAAAATAACAGAACTTCCATCACTGCAAACTAATTAGGAGGCACAGCACTAGGTAAACAGATCCTGACAACATAATTAGTGGATCTGGCAGAGATGAATGAGCATTAGAGTGGAACTATGGGTCAATAATGCTGCTCATGGCTTCTGCATAGAGATGAGGTGAAACTTTGATAGATTCTTGCCAATGTAAAAACCAGGTACATTGAGGAAACCACAGAAAACTATATCAAATATCACGCATTTGCTAGAACGCAGCTAAAATGCAAAGGGTGAGACTTGTGTAGTTTTATAAAAACGATGATGATGTTAAATATGTTAATATGTCCAGTACCACTAATAGTCTTGGTTCCTTCAAAGAATCACTTACATTTTAGATTTTTATCCAGACAAAAGTTATGGTAACACTTTAGTTTAGGGTCCAATTCTCACTATGCTTATTATCATGCATATTACTAGGATATTGGCTGTTTATTAGTACTTCTAAATCACATATTAATGCCTTATTCTGCATGACCATATTCTACATCTCTTAATCATACCCAATACCTAAACTTAACAACTACCTTACTAACTATTAATAAGCAGTAATTAGGAGTTTATTGAGGCAAAAGGTTTAGTTAATAGTGAGTATTGGACCCTAATCTAAAATGTGACCCAAGTTATATACACTACTAAAAAGTGTAAAGCGTTCATGACACAAGAAATCAAATATTCTTTGATCGATTGACGTATAAGATGAGGTCTTTGTACCATTAAAGCATCCTGCAGGTTTTTTATAATTTAAAACATCATCCTCATTATAAAAAAATATATATATATTATGTAATCAAGCTCCAAAGACGATATACATTTGCATATGACTGCCTCTATAGAAAGACAACAGTGAATAGTTATAAATCATCGCATCATAGGTCCTGCCCACTGGCTGGCATTCAGTCACTTAAAATCAGCATGAAATGGAAGTTGCGATAGTCTTTTCTTGCCTATTGTTAGGTACATCTGAGTGAAACAACTTCTGGAAAAAATGTACGGCAAACAAGAAATATATATATACGAAACGAATCTGATGTATTCAAGGGATAGTTCATGTTGTTCCAAGCCTATATGACTGACTGTCTTCAGTGGAACACAAAAGAAGATATTTTGAAAAATGTTTCAACTGCTTTTATCCATATAATTAAAGTCAATAGGTTTCAAAACAACACATTGAAACACCAGTGACTTTGTGTTCCACAGAAGAAAGAAATGCATACAGGTGTCATCAGGGTGACTAAATGATGACAGAATTTTCCGTTTTGGATGAACTGTTCCTTTAACGGTCCAGATGAAGATGTTCATTTGTTCATTGTCTGGTCGTTACCTCTCCATGGCTTTAGCGGTATAAGGCAGGTGCATCTCAATGCTGTGTTCATCTTCGTCTGTCTGCAGACTCATCCTCTCAAACATGCCCGTTTTCCACAGATCAGCGTAAACTGCGTGAGAGAGAAACGGGGGGATTTAAAGCCCTTGTGTTTTCACTTATAGGCTTTCATTGACGAGTTACAAACAGAAAAGGTACTTTATGATAATTACACAAACCCTCATTAACATGAACACCAGGAAATAAAAAGATTATCCCTCATATTTCTATGTTGATGCACATTCGTCATGATTATAGTCAAAGACAACAGCTAGAAAACTATTGCGCAATAACAAATATGGTCATTTACAAGATGAAAATGTTGCAATCACTTCTGCAAAGCTCAGTTTGAGAGCAAATGAGCCAGAAGTAAAAAATAATCTGGGTGAACACCTTTCTGTGCATTCTTATTCAATCCGTATTTAATCCTCCCAAGGTTTCTGTTTTGAGACTGGGCAGGGAGGAAATGAGATTCCTTACCCTTCTGGTCGATCCTCAGGTCATACAGTGGCGTTCTGTAGACCTCGGCGGGGGAGAGGGCACAGCGAGACAGCGGCACATGGTGAGAGGGGCCGAGAATGAACACCCTCCGACTGATGAATAAGAGAGTGCTGCGGTTACCTCTCTCCCCACGGCAAACTCAACATTACGGCTACTTCCAGAGAATTTAAAGAAGCTCTGATGACAGGAGGGACACTTACGTGATTGAGGGGTCCACCTGCTTGTAGGCGTGAGCGGCACACGCGCCGCAGTAGGTGTAGCCGGCGTGCCTGCAAAAGACAGTTGTTTAGGAATACAAAAACACAACGGAACCTGAAGCAAAAAAGATGTCTGTCTGGTTCGACTCCACATACGGTGCTATTATGGCTCTAGCTGGACCCACTGTAGATTGTGCTTGAGATAACCAGCCCTCGAGTTGTGCGTTAAGCTGGGATCCTAAACGCAAAGATAGAAGAAAACCTTATTAGCAAATATGAGAGATACAGACATAATTTGACAGCTTGGATAACTCAGCAAGGATGTAGTTTGTACGGTACCATTCTCACTATGTAGAAATATTTGTATTCAATCAACAGAAGTCTCCCTTTACAATCTACAACATAAAATGTACGGGTGAAACCCACAAAATCTGTCAAGACAATGTTCTTGTAGATCTTAGCACCTTATTAGCTGGGAGAGCGCGGTGAGTGCTTTCATTGGACCACAATATTTCAAGGCATTAAGAAAATTAAGCCTATTTAGGAAAATCGTGATTTTTTTATGCATTGTATTCATGACAAATATTGTGTAGAATAAGTGATCATGTAGAAATAAAAAGAATAAATAAAAACAGCAGTATAAAAATCCGCTTGATTGTCATTAAGCATATTTTAATCCCTAATTTCCATTGGCGTAATACAAAAATAATAATAATAATAATAATCCAATTACTGCAATGCAGTAAAAAAATGTATATTATTTAATATTCATTCATCATTGTATCACCTCAGTACCACGACATGCTAAACAATTTTATAATAAAGCATTCACCTGTGGATTCCTCCTCTACTGCAATCATTCAAACAAAAATAAATCAATAGCTAAAATTGCTGTCCTGAATGTTGATTTCAGCAATATTTCAGTCTCAGACAGTGCCATTGTCCCAATTCTAATGAAATTCTTATCAGAGTCTGACAGGACAAGATAACAGTTATGAGAACCAGTGAACAGATGAACTTCAGCTGATTCTGTGAAAGGCATAGCAACAATACAACCAAATTGGTCAAATTTTAACAGTTGTTGTTAATCAAATCTCTAAACTATAATGAATCATACTATTATCACGAATGATATTCCCAAGAGCATCTGAATATTGATGAATGTGCAAATGTATTCATTTTAGTGTTAGACCGATATGGATTTTAATGGCTGATGAGGACACTAATATCTACAGTGCTGTTTTTTATATAATACAGTGTAATGATTTAGGTACATTTTAGGTAATGTAATCTGACTACTTTTTGATTACTTTCAGATTACTTTTGACCTAACTCGTTTAACATATTGAACTGAATAGGATAATATTGTACCATATTGTTATAAAAATACAAAGAGACGGAAATATATTCTTTATCATTTTATATTTTTTATCAACATAAAGTGCATTAAACATTGTCAGGTTTTATAAAATCATACAAAATGTCAAATTAAAATAATTTTAAAATAATGAAAATTACAATAAAAAGGTGTTTGAAAGACAACTGCCTTCCAAAGACATAGTAATACATGGTGTTAAATGACTTACTGAGTGATAATTCAAATAATAATTCATGTTTTCATCGGGAGTTTGATATGCAATGTTACAATGTTGAGAAAACACTCCTTAAAAGTGAAATGATTTGCCATGTCTGTGAGACTTTTTGAATGTATATAAGCGATGTGCTTTTTTTTTTGAAAAAAATTAAAACATGAAATAGAAGAATAAGGGAGAATCACTAAATTATGAATGATTTACTGCCATTATGTGAAAATGTAATCAATATTTTAGAAAAGCAACTGTAGGCTGATTGTGAGTATTTTAAAATGTAATATAATCTAACTTCAAGTACTTTTTCCAAGTACTATTTTTGAAATCTAATTATGTAACCTAGATTAAATGTAATCAGTTACTACCCAGCAGAGAGAGAGAGAGAGAGAGAGAGAGAGAGATTCATTGACAACATTGTCTGTACATTTTGAAACTGTCACCTTCCTGTTATTGGCCAATCGGGCACAGTTATGATCTAAAATCTGTAACTGGAGACATAATAATCCAAGGATGTTTATAGTTGTGTGCGCCACAGTAACCTCTGTAGTTTTAAATAAATTACATTAGATATTATTTGGTGGAAATAGACCTTCTAGAATACACATGCAAAAGACTGTTGTTGTTTTTTTACAATACAAGATCTCTAAAATATGTTGGCAGCTTGCAGAACACAGGTCATAGTGTAAAGGCCAGCAGACTGATTTCTGTACAGTATAAATATATGTAATCTAGTGTGTGTGTGTGTGTGTGTGTGTGTGTAGCACTGGGCTTTTGTCATGCATCCTTTGTTACTGCATGAGAGAGAGAGAAAAAAACACCATCGGCCATCTAAAGACTTTCATGTGCTGACTGTGCTCACTGTATTTGCTGGAATGGAACTGGGCAACTAAATGCTGACTGATATAACAATAAACAGTATTACTTGACATCAGTATTAATGAAACATAGGGTTTGATTTTCCATAAAAACATAGCTGTCATGTACAGCTGTTATATGAACTTCATCAAATAGCTTTAGCCGTTAGCAGGGTCAATCCAGCCGTCTTCTGAATTGCGGCAGTTTATCTATCTGGATTTACTGATCCGGCAAAGTAGGGCTGGGTAAAGTTAGTGTGGATGCTATATTAATCTGTGGTGTTAGTTCGTGTAGTTGGTGTGTATTAGAGGAGATTCTCTCACACACACACACACCGGCTATAGGCTAACCCGCTAACTGCTGGCCTGTTTTTGTTCTCAGCTGCTGATATACACAGAGAAGTTACACACAATAGAGACACAAAAATGCACAACAACAACAACAGGCAAATATGAGAGAAACACAAGAGTCTGGTCGATTTAAATATTGGCCCATGAATTTAAATGCAAGTGGTTTTAGTTTACTCCCTGAAAAGCAGAAATAATTATTCAAAATGATTTCTAACATATAAACTAATTCATGAAATGGCCATTTAAATGCTAAGGCAAAGTAAATGTCGCACTTTTGTTTACAGAATTAGAATAATTTGGATGCAGAATTTTATAGTATATTTTAACTAAATTAAGCTGACATGTTTCAGTTTGCATTTAAAACAAAGCCAGTTCGTTTTTTAAAAGGATGTCAGCTCAGGGGGAAAAGGTATAAATGTAAAGAAACGCGCTCTGTGGTCATTAAACAATTTTAATCTCGGCTATTTAATAATTCCCAGCTGATCGCACAGGCTGTGTCAAAAAACGTAGTGAGCTGCCTATGTAGGCAGCATTTTTGACTATCATAGGAGCGTGCTGAACGTCCCAGTTATGCTGTCTAGGTAGGCAGCTCACCAGGTTTTGAGACACCGCCAGACACACACACACATTGGTGTTAAGCAGGACACCGGACCTCAGGCCCGGGCCGCTGTCTCTCTGGCTCTACCTGAGGCCGTGTACCAGCTGCCGGCGTGGCTCGCTTCTCTGCACACCATCCGGTTCGACATCTTGGTGCCCGCGCCGCCTATCTTGGTCCAATAAAACCTCGTCGGTGGGGGGAAGAATGAACTAAAAACACTAGGAAAATATGCTAGCCCAAAAAGTATCTGCCTGTGCTGAAGCTGCGTGCCCAAAGAAGGAGTAACTTATTTTATATCTTGATATAAATGTGGTACATATGAGTGACAATACGCAAAAATATATAAAGAGGTTGATAGTCTAGCTGTGAAGAACAAAGATCCAACCAGTTCATCCGCTCGCTGCCAAGTTTGTCTATGTTATCCGGATGGGCTGGTTTGGCCCATGTCGGCTTCCGTTCCGTCAGAAAAACTGGGCGGGTAGAGTTGATTGACTGACTAAAGCAATAGACTGATTGGTCGATGGCGATTAAAGGCGTGTCCAAGGGGGATGCATATGTAGATAACGCTTTGATTATTGGATAGCTCAGTGTGTTCGGCTGAGACTCATTGGCGGAAAACCTATGTCGGCGTGGACTCGCAGACGTTTTGTTGCTAAAATCACCATTCAGCATTTGTAACGTTCAAATAGTATTAAATACATTTTGTGTTGAAGAAATGTGCTTTTGTTTTTTGTTTTTCGTGAAACGACAGAAGAGTCATAGAATATGTCATTTGTTTTATGGTTGTCAAATTGTACTAAAAAAAATGGAAAAATGTAATATCTCTTTTATATAACTTTATGAAAGACGGCGTTTGTTATTGTGAATATGATGATGAAAGTATTGACAACATGCTAAAATGTATAATTTTTTTATTCACAAATGTGGACTGTCTAAATTTATCCCATTTTATAAATGTTTTTGCAGTGAGTTTAGATTAAGATATAGAAATACAATAACCTAACCAGCCAAATTCCATGTTTTATATATTATTTTACAAAAAAAATAGCCTGTTAATCTTTGACGTTTTCTTACTATTCATGTTTTCTTTTTGCTTTCATTTATTGTTTTATAATTGTTCATTGTAACTTAATTTCAATGTGCATTGACTTGACTGACTGACTGCAGTTTACCACCAGAGGGCATTCTTGCATAGAAGATTAATTCCCTGTCTTTTTAAATTAATACTGTTTCCAACTCTACGGCTTCCAATAAGTTTGTGTTAGTTTGGGCCGTTTGTGTAAATACAAAACCAGAGGCTACAGATCTGCTGCGCTACAAATAATTCGGATGTATCCAAGAATAATCAATCAGTCAACTCGTCAGTTATTGTTCTTCATATTAGACTTTAACAACGTGAATTGTTATTATAGACATTAAAAAATATTTGGAATAAGCCAGAGACACAAAAAAATCCCACAAATCTACAGTGTCGTATCAGGAAGTTGTTGTGTTTTTTTTCACTGTACATTGACTATAATCACAAATGATTGAAAATCGCCTAAACCAACAGTACAAATCGTACAAACGTTAGCAATTGTCCCTTCTATGAGGAGGTTGATAAACTTGCAAAACAAACACTGAAACACAATAGAATATTACAAGTACCATATAGTAAATCTGAAGTTAAAATGTTTATTAAAGCATATGCAAGATCAACATGGCAGGAGTATTGGGTGGGTCATGAAAATGGGAGACATTTATATAATATACAACCAGAAGTAGATATAGGAAGGACAGAGTGTAGGAGTAGAAGAGAGGAAAGTATAATTACACGGTTAAGAATAGGACACACCGGGCTCAATTCTTCATTGAAGATAATAGGGAAACATCCAACAGGGAAATGCCAACATTGTAATCATTTAGAAACTGTAGAGCATATTTTATTTCATTGCACAAAGTACAGCCAAGAAAGAAACCAGCTTTTTCAGTCTCTTAGAATGGTCAATCAGAATAATTTTACAATGCAAGGTTTATTAGGGAAAACATCCAGTAACATTTATCAATATGTTATTAAGTTTCTGAGAGACACAGATTTAGAAAAAAGGATTTAATTTTTTTTTTTTTTTTTTTTTTTTTTTTTTTTTTTTTTTTTTTGAGTTCCAATATCTCCTGATTCACACACCAGTCCAGTCGGTGGCGGTAATGCACCGTTAAGTTGGTTTGCCAGCCGCCATAAAAAACTAAAGAAGAAGAAGAAGAATTGTCCCTTCTGGTGTGCCGTCCCGAAAAGATCCCGTTTCCAAAGCAACAAGGACGCTAAAGGCTACTGGATCACAGGCCAAAAACTGAAATGCACGAATGTTTGAACTTCTGTTACTACTTACACATGATTAAACCATATGTATGGTCACATTCGTAATACTTAACCAACAACGCAATTTACTTTCAGGTGAGTGATGAACGGAATAAACTTACTTTTGAAGCTGATGTCATTGCCACTTTCCATTAATTCAGTGTACAAAACACGGCCTATAACTCAAAAAACATAGAGCTAGTTTTCAACAGAAATGAAAAGCAGGTGTTGAGTTTTTTAAAGACTAAATTAAGCTTTCTCTCAAGGGCTAACGTTAGCTAGCCATTTTGCTATTTTACAGTTATAACTAAGTGTAACGTTATTATTCATTAAAGAAAAAAAATTCTGGACAGTAACTTGGTTAATATGACTTTGATAAATACAGTCAAAATTACAATTTGTGTAAAAAAAAATGAAATGAAATGAAGTAACGTTAAATAGAATGAAATTATTTACTTCCTGCATTCTCTATCATTGGTTCATTGATGTTACTTCTGTGTCGTCACAATTGTAAGGAATGTTTTAAAGATAAAAATATTGGGGGAAAATAATGCGGTAACTTAATAGGAGTGTAACTTACATAAAATGTGGGACACAATTGAATATTACACTTGTGTTAATTAAAGTTATAATAAAAAGTAATATACGGTAATAAAAAGTAATATTACATTTTTGTTCTAATGAATTGAATATTAAAGGTAGGGTTAACAATTTGCAATTTCGTTGTGGCTAGCAATAGCACTAGCTAGCATGCGCGTGATGTCACTGGGCCGGAGAGACTGCGGTTACGCCCACTGAGTGGCAAAAGAGCGGCGGAATTGGTTTTCAGCGTGAATGCTGCGAAAAACACACAAAGCACATCTAAATTGGGAAAGAGCTTTGCTATTGACTGTAGGCTACAACTAGATTTGACAAGAAATCTGAGGTATGTTTTTATAAACTGCTGCAATTTATAGAAAAAACTGGACTCCAGGCAGCGAAAGGTGGATTTGCAGTTATCATTTTGTGTCAATATGCTGAATTTAGGGGTAAAATCATACCCTATATATTGTATTGTTATATATTGTATCAACTCATCAATTAAATATTTACCATTATATATTCTGCATAATTGGATGTTTTAAGTTTTAGGGCTGGATGATGTGATGATATATATAACATTGATATAAGTGATCCGGATTTAGACCTAACGTTACCTATATTGTATTTATATAAAGCGTTCACAGGCAAATTTATGTATTTCCCCTGCATCGAAATCAGGCACATACAAATGTCAGGAAAACCAGATTCTTGGCTCCATGTCAATATCCATGGATCACTGGATCTTTGGTAAGTTGTAAGGAACACTATATTGAGTCCAACCTTTAGTTTAAACCGATAATCGTTTGTTTTACTCACGTTTTTGCACATTCCCCTATTAAATACATTAAAAACACATGAACGCGCAGGTCGCACACAACCAGAGCAGATTCAGCAAAGTGTCATAAGAGACGGCATATCTCTAAGTACATAACATTAAAATAATAATGAACATAAACAACTTACAGAGCTCTTACTTGTACCACCTGACTGCTGCAGATTCATTTCAGCGTTGATAGTTTGATTAATTTAATGTTATATGTTAATTTATCAAACATAGCTACTAGGTCTAAAAAAATCCACTTCTTATTTTTTCTAATCTTCTTATCCACTAATGCTTTAAAAAATCTCATGGGACACCATCAGGGGCAGATTAAGGTCTACACAGGCCCCTAGGTTCATGGTATGGTATGGCATGGTAAAAAAGGCTTTACATTGCCAAAGCACTGACAGGGCTCTGATCCAATTGTGTTGAGCATTGTCAAATTTACAGGCAACATGTTGGGTGATGTTACATTAATCCGTCATGTGCACTCAGCTGTGTGCTTGGCAATTGCCTGTTATTTTAAAATCTCCATCCAGTAACACTACTAATACTGCCATTTTACTACTAAGGCTTGTTAGATATCATCCTTCCCAGCTGAACACTTAAGAAATGTTTTCTTTTCAGACTTCTCATTGTGTGTTGTTACAGGTGACTATTGGGGACTCCATGGCTGCTGTGACCTCAGAGCAGTATTTTATTGAGAGGTTCGCTGTAACTTGCAATAATCCAGTGTCCCACCTGCAGCTGACCTGCTGCCCTTCCCACTGTGCTGTCCCATGGCAGGGCAAGAATATAAGGATTTATGAAAACAGCAACCTGGAGGTCTTTGTGCACTTATATTTATTTTCAACAAATGCCAAAATTAAACTTGGATGTTTTTGAAAGAAATCTCTTATGCTCACTAAAGGCTGCATTTAAAATCCAGTGAAAAATAATGTGCAATATTATTACAATTTAAAATAATATAGTTATAAATGTACATTATTCCTGTGATGGCAACGTTGCCATTACTCCAGTAGTCAGTGTCACATGATCCTTAAATCATTCTAATATGCTGCTTAAGAAACATTTCTTATTATTATCAATGTCGAAAACAGTTGTGCTGCTTATTTTTGTAAAAACTGTCATACTCTAAGTAATTTTTTTAATATATTTGTAAAAAAAATAAAATTAATACTTTTATACAAAAAGGATGCATTAATTTTATCAAACGTGACACAAAAGACATTTATAATGTTACAAAAGATTTAAAATAAATGCAGTTATTTTTAACTTTCTATTCATCAAGGAAACCTGAAAAATGTGTCACAATTTCCACCAAAATATTGAGCAGCAACAACGTTTTTCAACATTGATAATACGAACCATTATTAAAAATTAAGCACCAAATCAGCATATTAGAATGATTTTTGAAGGATCATGTGACACTGAAGACTGAAGTAATGGCTACTGAAAATTCAGCTTTGCCACCACAGGAATGAATTAAAAAGAATTTAAAATGTTTAAAATAAAATAAAAATAAGTTTGCTTAAATTCTAATAATATTTCACATTATTATAATAATACTGTATTTTTATAAAATATATTTAGGATTAAACTAATTTGAATGTTTCCTGTAGTCTCCCTTGGAACTTACTGGTCACCATTGCGATGTGTCTGCTATGGTGTTTGGGACAGTGAGTGATCGTCTCATTCTCTGTAGTGCTTCTAAAGATTATGTGATTGTCTGGGACATCCATCGCTGCTACAGACAAATCAAAGAAGGTAATAAGTGCCCATAGACCTATAAAAATACATTTAAAAAATCTGCTCATCTGGAGTCAAAAACATCCAGAAATAGAAATGGTGCCTCTCAAGAATGTAGCCATTGTTCTCTGTCTGTCATTTTTTTTATATTACAACCATGACATCTGTGTTCCAGGTGTAATTGCCTCAGGTAGAGTTGTTGGCACATTGCTCGGCAGGGTGGTGCATCTGTCACTATGTCCACTGAGCTGGAAAGTGGCAGCATGCTCAGGCTCCAGAGTGGTTCTATTGAATGCAAAGGTATGAAATAAGGTGCACACCATTTTTGTTCAGTGAATTGAAAACAAAAGCAGGTATGCTGAAACGGTAAAAGAGGGGAAAAAAATGCCTTTTTGACCCATCTCCAGATGAAACGCTGAACAAATTCTGCATGCAGAACATTCCGTTACTCAAGCTGTGATTGACCAGCCCATAAAGATGAGAGATAACATTAAAATACTCACATGAAACCAGCAGTAAATCAGTGTACAGAAAAATCAGAATAAGCCCCTCATCAACTTGTATATAAGACTTAAAAAAAAATGTTTTGTATAAGCTTAAAAATATATGATTGTCTTTGCTGTATGTACTAAAACACCTTTCAATGAAATTATAAAACAATAAACATATTTTCCATTAAGATAAATAAAGACACAAAACTTGAGGCCACTATATCTGTTTCCTATAGAAAGAGGAAGTGCTTGGAGTGCTGAAAGCTCATCTTGGTCCTGTGACTGCATCAGAGTTCTGTCCATGGGATGCTAATCTTCTCATCTCAATCTCAGAAGACAGAACATTCAAGGTACAGATACGATACAAACCGGAACAGCATGACTAAGCCTGTACTAATTATGGATTTTCTAAGTGTTTATTATTGTGTTTACACACACTGCCATTCAAAAGTTTGGGGTCAGAAAGATTTTTTTTAATTCATCAAAGAATTCTTAAAGAAATGTAGATATAGATATAAATATAGATGTTAAAAATAAATAACAACAAAAATGTTTTAAACATTGATAATAACAGGACATTTTTCTTGAGCTCCAAATCAACATAGACTTGCAGTAATGTCTTCTGCATTAAACATTTACAGACAGGGCTTAAATTAAGCCAGGATTAGGCCTTAGTTCACTTAGGATATTTAAGTAGCTTTTATAAACATGCCTTAGAAAAAAACATTACTGATGTGCATCTTCAGACAATGGTCCCTATCTTACACCCGGCGCAATGCAGCGGCAAGCGCGACGCAAGTGTTTTTTGCTAGTTTCAGCCTGACGCAGTTATCATTTTCATGTCCTGCGCCACGTTGTTTAAATAGCAAATGCATTTGCTCCATTTGTGCGCGTGCTGGTCTGAAAACGAGGTGTGTTCGGGCGCATTGTTGGCGCTTTGCTATTTTGAGGCAACATTACTAATGCGCTCTTTAAATAACAAAAAAAATTGGGCCATTATCCATTACCCGCCGTTGTGGCGGGTCCAGAACGCGCGTACATTCTGCTTATTACACACACGCACAGCAGCACACAAACATGCCAAATATTAAAAATAAAAGGATTGCAATGTAAAAGATTATTATTGTGTACATAAAGATATGGTGGAATGAATCCGGCTTGTCCCGTAGATGGTCTGCTTGCACACTTTTACCTTGCGCACTAGCAGAGACGCGTTCGGTCTTTCCACTATAAAATTCTGTCATGTACATAGCAAATCCGCCATGGCGTGAGCGCAACTGGCATTTAAAGGGATTGGGAGCCCAAAACACACCCACACCGACCATTTTTCCTGTCGTTAAACTAGCAAAAGTGGATTCGGACGCACTCTAACTGCACTTGCGCCTGCCCAATATATTAAGATTTGTCAGTACAAGTTGCTTTTCGTTAAAACAGCTCAAACATTTATTTTAGTCTAGGGCTAGGCTTAAGCCTTGTCTGTGAAACCGGGGGCATAACAGCTTATTGTACCCGTATATATATATATATATATATATACACTGTATATATAGTTATTTTTATATATGGCTTTCTTTTTTGTATCAGATATGGGATGTGAGGAAGGGGGATATACTCTATGAATCTGCTGTTCTATCAGGTTGGTGATATTTCTAACACCAATATTTATACAACATAAATTGAAATTCTTCACTCATTATAGCATGTAAATGTAGAGAATATGTAGTGAAGATGTTTCTGTTTCACAGCGTATCCACTGCTTAGTCTGTTCTTCATGGAGCAAAACAGTCAGTTCATCACAGGGTCTGGTGATGGACAGGTGAGTCATATACACACACACAAACACTTTCAGCCTCTTTTGTGTAATCCATATATCGCTTTATTTATGTTGGAATGTCTGTGATTCAAGCTTTGGTGCTACACTCTCCCTGTGGACCACAAATGTCGCTTGGTGACAAAACTGGACCTTTCGAAGCTTGAACAGAGGCATGAGAGAAACCTCAGGAAAATCAACCCACCTCAAAATGGAACAGATGGTCAGAAAAAACCCACAAGCCACAATTGAGACTGCGAATGACTCCTGCTTTTCATGTGCCTACCTCACTGTGGAAAACGATACATCTGCTTCAATATAAGCTTCATCTGTGTGCTTTGCTAGGAACGACTCGTAATGATGTGAGAGGAACAGTGGAGACAACAAAGCCTGTTCTGAGAATCTGGGCACAGAGACCACAGTCCAGCCATGCTAGCCTACAGCAGGGGTATGTATTTGGCCCGTTTTTGTTGTTCACCTTTATCTGGTTGTGCAGTTGTGTAATTTCAGGGGTGAGAAATTACGTAAGGCTGACATGGGAAGGTTAGACTGCACATACCACAATAAGAAGTCATTATACCCCTGTTTCTGGTTTCATGCTGTCCAATCTACAGTTACAGCTATGACAAGATGGAAGCACAGGACAGCTGGAAGGTTTGCAGGTTATGTAATACTTTTAGTCCCTGACTTCCAGGGCCGGCCCGTGGCATAGGCGACATACGTGGTTTCCTTGGGTGGTTGGTTGAAATCACTCCGGGGGGCACTGCAATACGACCGAAAGGGCACTTTATCATAAGCGATTAAGTCCAAATCCACTCAAACGAAAGCAAGAGCACCCTAATAGCACATTGGCGGAACAGATTTGGAAATCGCCTCAGTGCGTATGTGTGTTTGTGCTCAGGAGAGCATCAAAGGGTTTCTATTTACGTGTTTTTGCAGCGTTGAGCAATGAAGCCAATCACAGACATGTCAATGGCCAATCATAACACAATGGCCAATCATAGGTGTTTAAGTTAGTCAGAGTATCTAAACTCTCGTCTAGGGCGCCAATAGAGCCTGGGACGGCCCTGCTGACTTCAGAGGTGAACATAAGTGCTTTAGCATGACATGAAAATCATGTCATTATATGAAATTTTATAAACACTGTTGGAGGAATGTCTGCAGACCCCAATAGTCTTTACTGGAATAGGAAAGGTCACAAAAATTACTTTGTTTTCTAAAGCATTAATACTAACCACTTTCAACTTGGAAAAAAAAAACTATTATTATATTAATTATAATATATGATATATAATATAATATATATGCTTAGTTGTAACTGTGAATGAATTCTTCACATTGTCCCAGTGATTCTTAGAAAACAACATGTTACCTCAACAACTCTAGTTTATTAGACAGGAGAGATGACCCTTGACCCCTGCCACTCTATGATTTGCACTGCAATACGACAGGTTTGAACACTGATTTAAATCAAGTTTTCAAAGCTTTAGTGCAGTTTTCCTTTAGAGCAAGCTTGTGCAATCTCAAATCATAGAGTCTGCCACTGTAGTCTCAATTAAACATTACAGGCTTTCATATAGATGTTCTCTATTATAGAGACTTTGTGGGTTTGAATTATTACAGTAGGCCTATACAATAGAGATCTTTTTTTCTTGTCTTTTCTTTTTCTGTTGTACTCAGTTACATTAACCAGGCCTTAGTTCCTTTTAGTGTCTTTTGGCAAACAGTCTCTTCTTTGTACTTTTTCCATAGAGAAAGTTGTGTGTGGATCGGAAGTTCTGATGGGCTTTATCTGCTTGACCTGGATACTTCAGAGCTTCTCAAGATTCTTCCACTCAAAGGCATAATATGTTTTCACTTAACCATTGGAGATACCTAAACATGTTTTAGGTTCAAATTTACCCATTTGTCACCTTTTTGACCTGTTTTTATTTTTGATCTCAGTTCCTGGTATGTTTATTAGTAGAAAATGGCAACATATTAAAAACATTACACTTAAATAGCATAAATATAATACAAATAAATGCAACAGTAGGCTATAGTGATCAACCATTTGAATGTTATGCATTGTACAACAAGGCACGTTCAGTAAATGATAAATGAATCATTTTCAGGCAGCATAACCTAACAAAACTTTAGAGTGTCTGTGGGTTGCTATGAGAAAACCACTTTAGAAAGTCAGTGCATAAGTACTTGTACACTTAATGATAACATTGGTAAAATCTTGCAACCTCAAAACAAAATTCACCTCAAAAATATGTATAAACATCATGATTTGTTTTATAACAAGGGGCTTCCTAGGAATACATTCAAACAGTGAAAAAGTCATCATCAATATAAATGCTTGGGTTTCTGAGGGTCAAGAATGTCTGTCTTCTTTCAAATACACTAATTTCTCCTGTGACTGGTTGCGTAAACTGCTAAGACTAGTCTTACAAGTTAGTCATCAAATATTTTTCTTCAAGACTGATCATAATTTTTTTAAGTTACATAAAAAACTATACTGAAAAATATACTGGTGATTACCCCTAATTAACTGCTAGTTGGTCCAAATTAGTTCTACCAGAAAGACTCAGGAGGTAAAAGAAAGAATGATAAAGTTCTTTGGCGTAGGCCCTGTCCGTAATCCAAATCCGGAGGGTAGCAGATGCTTGCTGTTCCTGCATGAAGATGAAGGCAGGGGCGGAGCCTACCCCCGATGGATTGACAGGGAACGACCTGGTGGTGGTAGAGAGGATGGGGGTGAATGCCGGTGTTGTGCCGAATTCCGACCCCCCTGCCAAATTATTACCCCCCTAGTTGAAGACAGTACCTGATTGCCTAATCATAACCCCGCCCCTAATCCTAACCCCTCCCCCACAACTAATCCTAAACCTACCAATGCTAGGGGGGTAATAATTTGGCGGGGTCGAAATTCGGCACAATACCTGCATCAGTATCTGCGAACGCAGTAATGGGTGTTAACCGGATTTATATACTCCATATGTCGAGTGATGATTGGCTAGATCTGTTGTTAATGGATGACGTGACATTTATGCCTAGTTCAGATTACACAATGTTTTTTGTTTGTTACGATAGTCACTAACAAAAGTGACTTGTTACGATAGTGCGACTCCTAAAGGCGGGCATACACTGTGTGATTCTCATCCGATTTTGAGCCGAATTCTGACTCGTGCGACTCTTTCAGGTCGGACCGACTTTCAGCTTTGTCGTGCGTCGTTTGTCATGCAGTATTCGTGCAGTGTACAGGGGTAAACGAGAGGCGATTTACCTCTCCCGACCGGCAATCGGATGGTCGGATGAATTCTGGCATGTCAGAAATTTTGGTCGCTCCTCGTGACTATATCGCACAGTTGAAGCAAAGCTACGAACCGATTGTCCTAAACTCAGTGTTTTTTTAAGTGTTTACGCGTTTGTCACAGAAATGATAAATAATTAATCATAATCATGACAAATATTAGAGAAAAATACAATATTATGTATGCCAGCATCTTGCGCATCAAAACAAACTTGTCCTTACATCACGGTTGAACTCGCACTAACATTAACAGGCTTGATAGCGCGTCATGTTCTGTCCACTAGATCCAGCGAGGGTGAGCTAGAGCTCTAGCTCCTCCCATTTGATGCTGCAGCGAAGCCCCGCCCACTAAATCTAGCGAGGTGGAGCTGGAGCTCCAGAAAAGGGGGAGCTCGAGCTCTAGCTCCTCCCATTTGGCTCTGCATCGAGCACCATCTCCTTTTTATCGTGGCAGCAATGCGTCACCGTACAGACGCGATGCCGGTTGTTGTCCACCATGACACGCTAAACGAGATAAAACGATCGAATCTTGCATTCCGACGCCCGTTGTCGTTTACGAATCCCCACGACACCCTACGTCAAATGGATCGTGCCAAAATCAGGCTAAAATCGTCTAATCTGAACCAGGCAGTCTGCCCGGTAGAACTTGCGCTAGAGATCCCATTTCTTTAGACTTAACATAATGACTATGTTGATGCAACTGGCCCCTGGTTAAACACTCAGAAATACAGTAGTCATTAAATATTTGCCTTATCTCTTAATCTAAATTAGTTTCAGATCTTTTGAAGTTTTGTATTTTCCCCTGACAGGTGGGCTTAGCATTTCAATAGCAGAATCATGGGCCATCACCCATGGACTTGGTGGCAATGTAAGTAACGTTACTGTGTTAAATTTTTGGTGTCTGTATAAGAATGCATTGTGTTTACACATACAATATTTTATTGATTTACAGTATTCCATGTCTGTACATCTCTTGATAGATTCTTATGATTTTTTTTTTTTACAGAATAAATTTCCATAATAAAGGCAAACTGTTAGGATCACCTTCATAGAAGTCCTATACTTGCTAATTTTTTTTAAAGATTCCCGTAGTTAACCTTAAGCCACTCTAGAGCTCACATGTGTAGCACCTTTGGTATTTTTACAGCCCTGCAATTAGCAGTTTACAGTTTCTAAAAGCCTGGATTATTTAAGATGTAAAGTTTTTACAAGGTTTGACTGTGGTTTGCATTCTGGGAGGAAAGTTGCCTGTGTACGACACGGTATGACATTAGGACTACCCTGATCCTCTCTCTCTTTCTGGTTAGATGTGTTGTTTGGTGTCCTCTCTATTTGGGAATTCAGTCGTCCTTTTTGAGGTTAACAGTGCCTGGCTGGACGAGCTCTGCTTTAGGATGGCGAAGAGCTTCTCTGTGGAAGAGCATCTTTCAGTCATGCCCAGGTAGCAAAACGTATCTTTCAGCCACTGGTCAGGAGGTTCTTCTTGGATTAAGGATATGCAGGGTATCATTTTAAACAACATCCAAGAATAATTTACTCATTGTTTGATTTTGGTTTTAGCTAGAACTATCTTTAGTTTATATATTGTCTGTTCTTGATGAGTCAACTACCACAATGGAAAATTCTGTATTTTATTATTTCCAGTAATAGAAGTTTATTTATGTTGTTTTTCCCTGCTTGATTTTCTGACATTTTTTCCTTTATATTCACCATTTTTCAGCTCTCCTCTGATGACTATGTCCCCTCTGAATGCTGAGCTGGCAAAACAGGACCCAAAACCTCAGAGAAAAATAGGTTGGAGTTCACAAAACCACACGCACACACACACACACACACACACACACACACACATTTTTGCCAAATAAATAAATCACCACCTTTGGTGGCGTTTTAGTGTTATTGACAACCCTCTAAGGTAAAATTTATGACGCTGACGAATTACTGTCCAAGATGTTAATCTTTCTAGCCTGGCGAAAGGTCTTTACCACAATATAACTTTTCAAAAGAAAGTTGTCATTAGGCACAGCAGCGTTCTTTATAGACTGCAGTTTGAGATATTTGGGTTTATTTGAGATACTTTTGAAATACATGGAAAGGAAACAGTCCAATAAAAATGTCACTCATCAACATCAAATCAGAATGTACCCTATTTATTTTCTTAACACATGACCGTGGTCTTAATTTGCATGATTCATCACTGCATATTATTCAAAAGACTAAAAATGTACCATTAAAAATAAATGTGGTAGCGTATTTGTAAAGTTTGAAATTAAATCAACTGACAAAATTCATTTATACTACAGTATAAGCATTTAAAAGTTTGGGGTCGGGCCTTTTATGCTGACCATGGCTGCATTTATTTGATAAAAAATACAGCAAAACTAGTAATATACGTGGCCCACATACTGATCTATAGTAGTACTTCCATTCTCTCTCCTATTCTCAAAATTCAAATGAATCAAAGAAATTCTAAAATACTTTTTAAAGCTCTTTTATTTCATTGCAAACACTTTTTTTTTTTTTTGAGTGTGTGTTTTAACTGAATAATGATTCTTATATGTTTCATAGATGTAAAAGCAATCCATCATCATCATTTCTCTTTTTCCCTTAAGGGAGGCTCTTCTTCCATCTCCATCTGGGCATTATTTCTCTTCCTTACTAGAGTTACATATCCTCAGAGGTTTAAATTTATTCCATAGCTCTTTCTGGGGCCTAAGTCAATACCATAACTAGGACAACTCATTTTCCTCCTACTGCTGGGGTTTGACATGCACTAGTCAGGATCCAGCAGTTTAGTCTGTGTGATTAAAGGTCTGATAACAGGCTGATCACTTCTCAGAACAGAACATTCTTGAAGAATGGGTTATGTCAGGATGTGGTTTGTTGACAATGAACCGAAACCATTTCTTCTCTTTGGTACACTGTTTCTGTACCATTTGCCAATGTAAAATGAAACAATTTGGGATACCACAGAAATAAGTACGAGCTATGAAAGAATACTGTACATGATTCCTTATTGACTGAACTGATTACAGGAACTTTTGCACAATAACGAATTTAACTGATTTTAATCCTTATATATTTGTCCAGTCTTGCTTTGGAGGGCCACTACGCTGCAGAGTTTAGCTCCAATCTTAATTAAACACATCTGAACCAGCAAATCAAGGTTTTCAGGATTACTAGAAACTCCCAGGCAAGTGTGTTGGGGCATGTTGGAGCTAAACTCAGCAGGACATTGGCCCTCCAGGAGCAGGACTGGACACCCCTGCTTTAGGAAGTAGTTGCATTTATAAGCCATTTTTCAGAATATACGTTTAGTCTGTGGTTGACAGAGGAACCGTTTTTGGAAAAGTGTGCATTAGATTTAATGGAACTGGAAAAAATTAGTTCACTGAAGAGAAGGAAACTTGGAAAAATGTCAGTTCTTCAGGTTGTGATTTGTATCATATGACATCTTTTTTACTGTAATATGACTTTTTATTTGAATAAGTTCCTATTAGTATAAATTTTGTGGTCAATAAATCTTTAGTGAGGTAAAATGTACAATCAACTGTGCAGTATCACAAAATAAACCCAAATAAAATGTCATCATGAAGGGGTATATTTTGCCATAATAACCAACTGACTGTACAGTATCAAGCAGAGCTTCTTACCAAATAAATATATGGGCAAGAAAAAATTATTTTGTTATGTGAGTGGAAAGAGACTGAAGAGTGAAATGAGAGTTATGAAAATAGCTAAACAGCAGTTTGGTTATTACATGCTTTAGTAACCATCTATCAAACGTATTTCAAATTATAGTGTTGGTGCCACACGATTATGATAATGTTCAGACTACATATATGTAGATCTTAATTATATGACTGACTTGTTCTCTTTTTGTCTTCTAGGTGTGAGCTCTCAGAAGGGTGTGAAGGATCAGGCCTTAGTTTTTCACACACAAGTGAAGTCATCAGGATACAATGCAGCTCCTCAGTAAGTCAGTAGACGACACAGAGAAACGCATTTTAGGGTCAGAACAGAAGTCTAACAAACTTTCAGGTTTGCGTGCATATAGTTTGCACGGTTTCAGGCTTTGAAAGTTGCAAGCTATCAAGCTCCCTGTTGAGTACAACATTTAGAAAATGTGTGAAATTCATCCCTTCAGTGTGTGTAATGAGAGTTTTAGATATTTATAAAATGGTGCATGTGTCAAAACTTTCTTTTAGGAACAACATTAATATAGACTAAGAAGTTCTATAGAATTATAATACAAAATATCACTCAGGCTGTGTTCTGGTAGCTTTGAAATGTGACTTATAGCAAATTACTCTAATTGTACTCATACCTAATATCTTCCATCCTGTAACTTTGGAGTTTAATCTGAGGTCAATTGCATGATATTCATTTAAACACTGTTTAATTCCGTTTCCACAGAACCTACAGGCCTGCTCAGACTCACTTTACTGAAAGGCTTTTTTGTCTTAAGATTTTTTTGTTGTTGCAATATTATGTAGTGAAGGAACAAGAGGACCTTGGGGAAGCATCTTCATGATGTATTTAAGGACTATCTAAGTAGAATCGCTGTAATCTCAAAGCCGATCACAAATGTGGTTTCTGCATTGCTTGTGGCCAGTTCAAGTACCTTGTGTATGAAAAACTAGGGTATGTTATATTGGGTTTTTTCAGGAATTAGACTATAAACTATAGCATATATCTCTTTTATAGTAGGACAATGTTTAGACCAAAGACCAACGTTAAGAAGAAGACCCACTCTGCCTCAACAACTACCACAAATACGTAAGTATTTTGCCAGTTTAAGTACGGAGTCTCAAGAATGCATAGCTTCTCCTGAAACCTATGTGCTGTTTTTCAACAGAAAAGGCCTCTTAAATGAATATCCATCACATTTTGAAGCACCAAGTATGCCTTACACTCATTTGATGGTTTCCACAACTCCAACCACAGTCAACTCTCTACAGTACTCAGGTGAGTAACGGTATGGTCACACTAGGCTTCAAGCATGTGAGCAAACTTCTTCTACTCAAAGTGTAACCCTATAGCACTATAGTAACCTTCTGTAATTTTATTGGCTTAACATTGCATAGCACACAGTTTCTTTTCCAACTTCATGCATGACCAACAGCGCTTAATAGCAGTAACTAACAATCATTTGCCTGTTGATTATTTGCATTTTTGGTTCTCCTGTGGTCTCACATAAAGATGCAATATACTGTAGCAGCAGCAGCAAAGCAGGGTGGACTCATGGAGTTAAACACAATAAAGTTGTGCACGCCTGTTTTTAAGAGTGCTGTAGTGCTTTAGTTTTAGACTTTCGCCTCAGGAGCGTCATTTTTGAACTAATTATGCCTTCGTTTTTGTCTGTTAACTTTCTATTTTTGCGTCTAGGAGATGGAAAGCAGCTTGTGTGTGGTCTTGGAGACAGTTCGGTTCTGTTGTATAACTCTCCACTCACCGGTAACCCAGCTGTCTACACAGGTAGTGGGAGAGCTTCAGATCTGTAGTGTTTATTTTTGTAAAATTCCTTCGCATGTCTATTATTTTCATTTCCTGAATGAGTGGCGCAAAGGAATTGATTCAGTATTTGAATTTTTACGTGCCATTCTGACAGCACCGCTGAAACTGACAGTTGGGGAATTCTGATATTTGGAGGCCCTTGTTGTCCCTGAAATAGACGTTCTTTTCATTGGACTAAGGATTGTTATGAACAAGGAAGAGCTTAACAACAGTTCACACATATGTTACGATTTACATATATATCAAAATATGCCTACATATTTTTGTGTTTTCAGCTTCTGTCACTCACGTCATTCATTTCAATAACAGATTCCAGTCCTTGTATGCTTTCGTGGAGAGTTTTAGACAGGAATGCACTGAAATGAAATGTTGTCTTTATAATTTCAGGCTTACTTTTTTTTTAAACAGTATAAATTAGTCTAATATAGTTTCATAACTGCCTGCATAGTTTTAGTAGAGGGTTCCTTGCAAGGGGATCATCATTTTTGGGGACCTTGGCATCAGAATTTTAAACTAGAGATATGTTGCTCCTCAATTGACTGTTGTTCTCGGTTTGCAGGGCACAGTAAGGCTGTGAACACTGTATGCTGGAGTCATAGTAGGCGGTGGTTTTTGAGTACGTCTGAGGACCCCACCCTTTGCATCTGGACTGCAAGTGCTTCTGAACCTGTTCTGACCATGGTAACGTATCAACAATTAAGCCAAATACAGTCCTTTCTCTGACATGAGCAATTTAAAAGGTTAGCCTACATTAGTTCTGAGCTTTTGCAGTACCTATAATTATAGTCAAGCCCAGCTCAGAGTGAACAAATGAGCAAAGTAAGTGAAGAAAAGTTTTAAGATTCAAGAAAATCATTTGCATTTGAATGCGTACTCCTGTGAGAAGTGTTTCTCTTGGCAGTTTTCCTCTGTTGGAACATCAAAGGCATATGTGCAGTCCCCTGGTCAGCACATCAGTGCTCTAAACACTTGCAGACCTCTCTAAACCCTAATTTCCTTCTTTCCCAGAACTCCCAACACAACTGAAGTTCATTCAAATCAGTTTTATTCAGTCACATTCTGGCTTACAGTTTCTCTCTGGTGTCTTCCCACCCAGTCTTCAAGACCTGTGCACCTGTGTGTGTATCTGTGGAGCCAAATATGACCCAATGTATCAGTGTTTGTGTCATTTATATTAAAAATGATGCAAAAAGAAACAGGGCTACTTAATGTTGAAAGCAGAGTATAAATACATTTTAGCCATTTTGGCCAGAAAAACACTCAAGTAAATATGCAAACAAACGAGGACAAATGTTTGGCAAGCACATTGCAGACAAGGAGTCAAGGTTTGACTGGTAGCATAAAAATAAGTAAAAAGTAAGAATATATATATTTTTAAATAGCATAATAAAAGCAGACAGTTTACACACTAATATCGGCCCTTGATGTAGTGATGATAATAGAGCACATAGTTGCGCACATTTCAGAAGGCAACGATGCATTAAATCATGAGCTAGAAACTACATACATTCACGTACTTGCATACACTAAATATCCAGTAGCACTCATATTACACTCACCAAATTGTCTCTCATTGACTTTCAATAATCTCACATTTTCCAGACAGAAAAAACAACATTCCTATGTCCCTCTATCCTCATTTATCTCTTCACACTCCATCTTTAGGAAAAGAGAGAATGACTGAGATCTTGATATTTTAAACTGATATGGAGCTGTAATTTATACTATGTGACATATGAATGCACTTAGCACTCATTTAAAGGCTATTAATAAACTGCGATGTTGATGTGAATTAGTGACCGTCTGTTTATGCACTGTTTGTTTAACTTCATGCTTTTTCAGTTCACAAAGCCCATCAGAACGGCTCAGTTTTATTATCTGGACAAGTTTTTACTGCTGGCGTCAGGATCAAATCTAATGCTGTACCTTTACCATCTGGACACCACAAGAGATGACATCAAGAGGTACGGGACACACACACAAGCAGTTAATAGACAGTGAGCAAGGGTAAACGCAGGGTACTGATGACCGTACAGTAACTGAAGATCTGGTCTGACAAAAGCAAGGTTCAGTTTGAGGGATGTAAAAACTGGAAGTATGCCAGGCGATCAGATTTATAGCCATATATCAAAATTTTAATTTCTGTGTATTTTTTGTTTGTGGTCATGGTCACTGTATGGATGTCTGTTCTAGAGGGGTGAGTTCTCGTCAGTGGAGAATCCCTGAATTATTGCTGAAGAAACCCTATCTTTATATGCTTAAACATAAGTGTTGGGGAATCCCTGGAAGAGATGGAAATGAAACATGAGCCAGATATTGCACATCATATTCTATTTATGATGGAACATCTTCTATCCCTCTTAAAGAGAATAATTATGTGCACAAGACCTTTTTCAGCATTATGCTACTCATATAAAGACTGTATCTTTCTCTTTTCTTCATATTTCTCTAAAACGGTTCATATGCAGTCACAGTTGAAACTGTTAAAAGAAATTTGGGAGTCGGTAAGAATTTTATAATGTTTTTGAAAAGTCTACTCACCGAGGCTGCATTTATTAGTTCAAAAATACAATAATATTGTTGTGTAAGGGTTATGTTTAGTTTTTGCCATGAGATATTATTACAATTTAAAATAACTGTTTCCTATTTTAATATATTTTAAATGGTCATTTATTCCTGTAATGGCAAAACTGAATTGTCAGCAGCCATTACTCCAGTCTTCAGTATGATCCTACAGAAATAATTTCTTATTATTCTTATTATTTATATTGAAAGCAGTTTGTTGCTTTATATAAACTTCTGAATGGTAGTATATTATTTCACTTCAGGATTAAAAGGAGTGTGCTTACAATATTTGCACATCAGGCTCATGTCCACACTGCTACTGCAATTCTTTGTTATTATCCATAGAAACATTTATATTTCAGAATCATTAGCTTTATGGACTGTGTTTAATTTTTATTTATTTTTTTGCTCTTCCTTCTCCTATAACACAGGTATATGCAAAGAAGCAAGTCCAAACTGGCCAGTAAATTAAGCATGAAGTCAGGAACAGACATCACTTCAATGTCAGCGATCAATGACTTCTACTCCTGTATCCTAAAAAAACTGACGGAGAATATATGCTTTGCACAATTCAAAAAGCGATAGCTGAAGGTGTCATTGCATGAGCAACAGAAGATTCCTTAAACGCACAGGCTCATTCTGAATATTTTGGTAGATATGAATACCTATAACATAAATTTACATACACATTTTATATTTGTCAACAAACTGAATTTCAAGCATTTAAGCATATGCCTTTAGATCTAACGTTTTTTAAGCTCTGGAGAAGTGTGTCCAAACCTTTTCCTTATTAAATGTTTTACATTTAATTTATTAAGCAATAAATGTTCTGAACACTGCAGTCTGTTCAGTTTAGCCTGTCCTTGAGTAAGGTAATGTAGTTGGCCTGATTTTGCAACATATGCAGTGGAACACATCAGCGTAATGATAAAATGTTGTTAAGGTTTTTCTGCATGTACTTTGGATTATGAAATAATAAAGCTTGGACAGAATATAATATATAATGTAGAGGGTAATCTCATGCCCTCTTTGGTAGTGCTATAAAAGTCATGAACTATTCAGAAAATTGTTATTTAACCATATTGGATTTTTTTAAAGGTGACAGGACTCAAGCTGAAGTGTAAGTTCAGCGTACCTCTTTAACCGCAGGATATCAGATATGATCTTGACTGCTGGCGCTGACCACAGCATCCAGGTGTTCGATATGAACCAGGGCTGTATAGCCACTCAGATCCCTGATGCCCATAGTAGAGCTGTCCACCACCTCACCCAGAACAAGGTAAGAGAATAAAACCATATGATGTCATTTTTTCCTTGTTCTTTTGAAATAAGGGATTGTTGCACTATGTAGACCACTTGTTTCCCATCATTGTTTCTGAAGGCCCACCAAACAGTACACATTTTTATCACTCCCCATTCAAACATACTTTATTCTACTCATCAGATCATTAGTAAAGACTCCAAGACCTAAAACAGGTGTGTCAAATAAGGGAGACATACACCACCGTTCAAAAGTTTTGGATCGGTACGATTTTTTGTTTTTAAAAGAAGTCTCTTCTGCTCACCAAGGCTGCATTTATTTGATTCATATTAAATATTATAATAATAATGATATTGTTAAATATTATGACATAACTGTTTTCTATTTTAATATATTTTAAACTGTAATTTATTCCTGTGATCAAAGCTGAATTTTCAGCATTATTACTCCAGTCTTCAGTGTCACATGATTCTTCTATGCTGATATGATGCTCAAAAAACATTCATTATTATTATCAATGTTGAAAACAGTTGTGTACAATTTATTTTCAGGATTCTTTGTTGAATAGAGAGTTCAAAAGAACACCATTTATTTGAAGTAGAATCTTTAGTAACATTATAAATGTCTTTACTGTAACTTTTGATCAATTTAATTCATCCTTGATGAATAAAAGTATGGATTTCTTTTATTTCTTTTCCCCAAAAAATAAAATACAATTTCTTACTGCCCCCAAACTTTTGAACGGTAGTGGTTAATGTTACAAAAGCTTTCTATTTCAGATAAATGCTATTCTTTTGAACCTTCTGTTCATCAAGGAATCCTGAAATTAAATGTAAATAACTGTTTTCAACATTGATAATAATGAGAAATGTTTCGTGAGCATCAAATCATCATATTAGAATGATTAGATATAATCATTAGATTTAGATATAGAGAGTATCTAAATACTCATTATTTAGTCATTACTCTAGAGAGTATCTCTAGAGTAAATTTAGATATAGAGCGGGAATTGAAGATTGGATATATATATTTGTTTAGCTGAAACACATTTATTTGGCCAAGTGTAAATGGAACTGTTCAAATCAGATAGCTATCCAATCAGTAAAAACGCATGAAGTGACCGCGTGTAAACGGGCCTATTTATACAGTTCCCCAAAATGTGTACAGTTTCCCGAAACATTCCAGAGACTGGCTGTGCCGAATAATACAAATATGTTACTACCTTTTAAAATCATCCTTAAAGTTTTCTTATTTGGCTCCTAAAAACCAGTTTAACGACTAAAAAAATTATTTTAGGAGCCAGTCCTGTTATATTATATTTAAAAAATGAGTGAGGAATTTAGCTATTAAAGTGATTTAAATGATTTGGTATATTTTATTTGTAATCGTATATTACTGAAAAATATTGTCCTTGCAGTTTTGACTTGAAAATGAGCAAATGCTCAAACAATTCAAATAAATGCTGTTCTTTTGAACCTTCTATTCATCAAAAAATACTGAAAAAAAAGTATCACAGTTTCCACAAAAATATTAAGCAGCACAACTGTTTTCACGAAATTAGCATATTGATTGATTGATTGATTTCTGAAGGATCATGTGACACTGAAAACTGGAGTAATGATGCAAAAATTCAGCTTTGCCATGATCACAGGAATACGTTAATTTCTTCAAAATAGTAATAATATTTCAGAATATTACTGTTTTTACTGTATTTTTAGCACATTAAGGCAGTCTTGGTGAGCATAAGAAACTTCTTTCAAAACATTATTTACTGGCTAACCTTTTGAATGTTTGTGTATATTGTATATCAAGGGCAAGTATGTACAACCAGCCTTTTTCTCAACCCTCTAAAACTTGTTTTGTTGTGACCACCATTTTAAAAACAAAGCAGTGACACTGATGCTGCAGAGAGACCAGTGCGCTTTTCACTCCGAATTTTCTGACCTCAGTGGTCATTTACAAGGTGCATACGACTCAATACTGGTGGTGACCCTTGAGTTACAACACTAAAATTGGAATTACAAACCACTTAGGCTGTTTGTGGGTTGTGTATTTTTGTTGTGTGTCTGGACTGTGCTCTGGGTTCGTTGTAAACCAAAAGTAATATGCTTTGCTTCTGACTCACTTTGCTCTTGGGTTAACCTCATATCCATGGCAACCTTGATGAAGTCACTTTCAGAAACAATACCAAGGAAATACTGACTGAGCCCTCATCTTAAAGATAATTATAGTTAATGAAGCTGATTGGATGAGTTTTGTTTGCTGGGAAATCATACTGAGGGGAAATGGGGCCCATACTAAGACTACCGTCCACACCCAGATATTACTTTATTCAGGCTTCTTTGAACAGGAGCTCAGTGTAGTCAGGAAGAAGTAGATTATTCTGAATATCCAAATTCGACCTCAACCTTAATGTGTGGCATCCTTGAAGGGAGTGAAAGATAATGAACGGATTCAGCTCGTGTTGGGAGTTGCTTAACAAGTTCATTTTCCAAACCAAATTTTCTCTGCAGTTTGGCACTCCCATCCTCCCATTATATAAGGCCTTTCGGAACGTTATGCAAGAAATCATGTCTTCTTTGAAGGATAAAAGTTCACCGTTTTAGTAGAGATAATCCAAACCACAGTTGTGTGAGGTTTTCCAAGGTGGGCCTAAGTTGTAGACCTCGCGTGTCCCATTTGTCTTGCTGAGTATCTTGGTCTAAATCCCTCAGGTTTACAGATTAGGACGGAAACATGAAATAAGTTGAGGGAGGATCTCGCTTAAGCCATGCATGTTGGGTAAGCATATTCTGTCTGTAGAGGGTGATGTTTTATGAACATCTGCATACTATCCCTTTGCATCTGTGAAACTGTGTTGGACTGACATGGACTCCACTATTGCACTCCATTCACCTAAAAGTAAGATTAAGTCGCTTATGCTCACGAAGGCTGCATTTATTTAATCAAAAATATAGTGAATATAGTAATATTGTGAAATATTATTACAATTTAAAATAACTATTTAATATTTTAATATTTGTAAAATGCAATTTATTCCTGTGATCAAAGCTGAATGAATTTTCAGCATCATTACTCCAGTCTTCAGTGTCACATGATCCTTCAGAAATTATTCTAATATGATGATTTGATGCTCAAGAAACAATTCTTCTTTTTATTATTATTATCACAAAAGTTGAAAATGGCAGTTGAAAATGGTTGTGCTGCTTAATATTTTTGTGGAAACCATGAAACAATCAGGATTCTTCAAGAGTCTTTACTGTCACTTTTGATCAATTTAATTATCAAAAGTATTAATTTCTTTTAAAAAACAGCCATTATTTCTGAATTACTACTTACTAATTACACTAATGTTCTGACTTGATGAATTACTGCTGCGATGGTTGCTACAAAATGTACTGAAACATTCTTTTATATTTGTATATTTAAATATAGTGTATCAGAAAATTCATACTACCAGACATGTGAGATGCAACAGGTTAAACTAAGGCTTTTGTAGGGTATATTGCCCTCACCGACCTCCGCTCTCATGTCTTGTATGACGTGAGAGCAGTGTATCACGTGATTTGCAGATTCACTGCCCCAGATACTCGCCAGTTTGAGAGGGTCAACTGAGATTAGTTGGGTACACAAGTGGACAGTGGACTGGAATAACTAATCTAATCTATACATTCAGTATAATGGTTTTAGCTAGCGGGCACTCTCCCACGTTCCCTGAGCGGCCACTTTCCAAACCAGCATACCAACCTTCAGTCACGCTACACATTGTCTGCTGTACTTGTGAGTCTGATCTCTTCACAATAACACAACCTGGCTCTTACATACATATGGGATCCTCCAACAAGAAGCCCATGCATTAGAGACGCCTAGAGGGATCAAGAGAATCACTGATCACTGGGAATTCCTGCCAACTGTGAATTAGCTACAACAAACCTTTTCTCTTCTCAGCTACTCTACATTCTCCTCCGTGTGCAACATGTTCCTCTTTCTAAAGCTACATTCGTAGAGAATATTTCTGATGAATTGTGTGTAAGTAATCACGCAGGCCACTTTAAACCATCTTTATTTGTGTAAGGGCAGGAGAGAGATGCTTTGACTGGTCTTCCACAATGTATGACAAACATTTCCATTCTGTGGACTTTTCTGGCTTTTCGAGAGAACTTCAGCTCTGGAAAGTCTGCACGCTTTCAGCGTACACGTGCAGCTTGTTTGCAATCTCCTGCCAAATTCATGTCTCTTTCTATGACCGGTCAACAGCTATGACAACTAAATTTAACAAGGATGCTGCAAGCATGTATTTATTTAGGATAGTAGTTTTATATACTTTAGGTACTTTAGACCAAATAAATGTCATGTGCTCATCTTTCTTGCAATCAGGTACACCACCATTCATAAGTTTGAGACCAGTAAGATTTTTTAAAATAATATCATTGATATTTTTATTCAGCAAGGATGCATTTATGTAATAAAATTTAGCACGATTGTCACAAAAAATGTTTTAAGTAGCACGACTATTTTATTATCAACATTGATTATAATAAGAAATGTTTCTTGAGCACCAAATCAGCATATTAGAATGATTTCTGAAGGATCATGTGACACTGAAGACTGGACACCGATGCTGAAAATTCAGCTTTGCCGTGATCACAGGAATAAATTACATTTTAAAATATGTTAAAACAGAAATGTTTTATTTTATATTATAATATTATTTCACAATATTACTATTTTTTATTGTAATTTGATCAAATAAATGCAGCCTTGGTGAGCATAAAAGACTTTTTTCAAAAACATTGAAAATCACAAACTTTTGAACAGTTGTGTATATTTAAAGACTGATGTGATATTGCAGCTCACAGACTGATTAAACCACAAGTAAAAAAAGTTGCTATATTCTCTCTGAATTTCAGGCTAATTAAAGGCTTTTATAAGACAATGACCTTTAGTATCTTCTGTAGTTCCTCATTGTGTCCTTATTAGTTATTGGCCGTTTTGCCAATGTTTCCCCATTCAGGTTATTGAATGGCAATTTTATCGGCAATTTTATCTTTTGGTGTGATTCTTTCATCCTTTCTTTTATTGCAGGGGTCCTTGTTCTGTTCACAGGCCCTGGAATCATACAATCTCTTCCTGAGCAGTGCCATAACGGACGGTCTGAAATTGTGGGACCTGCGCACAGCTAGGTAGGCCCTTCATCTCCTTTCCCTGGCTTTCTGAGACCTTTAGAGGGCAAGACTGCATACAGTTCATTTACCAACACCTAAATGTTGAATTATGCAATTATCTTTTAATAAATATTACAATATTCTAAAGATTTAGTAAGCTGCCTTGCTTAGGCTTACAGAACATTATTATAAATTACCTTTGAGCTGACGATGAAATGTCTACTTTTGTGCCTTTTTTAAAATGTATGATGATTTAAAATTGGCTATTGAGTAACTGGCCTTCTACAAATGTTGCTCAAGTTATGTTTTTTCCAGCATACATTTTCATGCCCTCACCTCAGTAAATCGCTGATTACATATCCTTCAGAGAAGTGAATAACAGTCAAATCCCAGGTTGTTTATAGGCTTGCGGGACACTACCATTACATAATGCCCTTAAGATCGTTCAGAACAACCAGGATTAGGGGCAGTCAGAAAGGTACATACATCATTTAAATGAAGAATCCAAAATTTCCAGATTCTCTAGAAGCTGAGCCTGGCCGGCCCTCTGCCAAAAGGACTCTGGAAAGAATTCCCTCCCTGCTGTTGACCTAACAGTAACCACTCTGCTTTATGTGGAGTGAATTCAGCAATGCTGTTTCTTTTACAGTCCCTCGTTGGTCGGTATACGACCAAGTTAAATATATAGATAAATAGACACCGAAACCAACGCTATCTGAAAAATAAACCTTGTAGTACTTCTAAATTGAATATTAATTGACATTCTGCTTGTATAGTGCTAGTGTTTTCTTGTCCATTTATCATTTGAAAGTAATATAGAACATAATGTCATCTTTTCACCCATGATGTTGCAAACACATTTTTAGAGTCTGGAACTTTAAGCACATATTCTTGTACTTGTAGCTTCTGTCTCTGTCCTGGTTTTGTTTCTTTCCTTGTAGGAGGACAGATTAGTGAGAAATTATTTATTTAACTTGATGTGTTTCCAGAGTGCTCTTAAAAGAACAGTTCACTCAAATTATTTTGTCATAATTTACGCACCCTCATCTTGTATCAATTTTGTATATATATGTATGTGTGTGTATACGTTTTTCTTGTAGCTTTTACTAACTTGTCATCTTGTCATTCTAGACTATTAGCTATCAAATCCTCTTGACATACCCAGCCCCATTCGCTTTCATTATATGGAAAAGAGTGGTCAGGATATTCTTTAAAAAAAAAAAAATCTACTGTTCCACACTGGCTTGGAAAAACAGAGATTAGTGATGGAGTGGGAGATTAATGTTGACAGATTTGTATTTTTGAGTGGCCTGTTCCTTTACTCCATAAATGCATCAGGGTGGAAAAAGCATTTTGGACTCGTTTGTCGTCCTGTGAAGGTAGAAACAAAACTAGAACAGAGACAACAACTGCAGGTACAGGAATCTGTGCAGAAAGTTCCAGACTCTGAACATATTTTTTTGTCGGAACGTAGTGACATTCTGCACCTGATCCTCTTCATTCAGTTTTATTTCCCTTATAAGGACAGCTGAAGTAAGTGATGAAAGACTTGTCTTGACTTTTAATTCCTTCACTTTGTGAAATGGTATGAATTGCTTCTATACTTATACATCCTTTATTCTATTATGCTTGGATCTTAGATCTTCCTGCTCTTACTTGAAAACTCAAGAAAGTGTCAAATAACTTTTACTTGCCTTGATAAATATTTCTACAGAGTTCCAGGTCAAGTTCTGGTCAGGAGCGTATATAACAACTTCATCCATCCCTGCAGAAACTAACGTCTTTAACGAAGCATGAATTCTCTGCTTTAAAATACAAGAGTTTGATATGTTACGCAAACATGCTGTACGTTTCACAACTGACACTTTCCTCCCAAAGGAGGTTTGTAATACCTAGAGAAAGCTATCCGCTAGCATTCCCATTCATCTCAATGGCAGTTTTTCTCCTTCCACATGACCCCCCTGAAGTACGAACTCTGCTATTGCTAAGTCGAATTCTGCCATTTTTGCCCATGAAATCACAAAATGTTTTTGAGCCAATCACCTTAGTTGTAAAAACCATGTGACTAATCACTCTTGAATCGCAGGAAAATGGTGTCATCACACTGATTGCCTAAAAACAACCTTGCTGGATAGAATATTTTTTTCACTTCTTTGAAGGATTAGTTCCAGTGGAAAAGAGAAAGGAAAATTGTCACGGGGAGGAAACCATGAAAAACACTTATGACAAAATACTTAAGATAAATGCAGGTCAAACACGGGAAACATGGACGGGAGCATATGTGAGAATTAGTGACATCATTTGTCTGCAGTCATTGACAAACTGAGGTCTGGCAATGGAGTCTTTCGGTGCAAGCCATTTTATGTGTATTTTTCCATTTTTCCAATGGCTGGCTCTTTAGCAGTGCTCCAACTTCAAGCACGTGAAACGGATTTATCTCCCCAAGACTTCATTTAAAGCACAAGTGACATCATTCCACGGGCCAAGACAAAACCTTCAGCCAAAAGCCAAGGAGCTCTGGAAGACTGAGGCTTGTGAACATCACCCTTCTCTACCTGTTCTGGGACTGTATGTTTTGCATATGACAATGAAAATGCTTCCTTTATAGGTATATAGTAGTATATTGAATTTCAGACTAAGAGGGGAGCAGCAGCCCTCTGGATTTTGAATTATGTATGAGAAATACTGAGACTCTGAAGTGCTTCATGAAGACTTTCTAAAATCTTTTTATGAAGCATCACTCTGTCTTCAGCTGCACAGGAGGTCAGGGCACCGCCGGTGGGACCCTGGTACTCAGTCAACACACTGTTAAAGCATTTTTCAGTGTTTGTACATCCTAAATTTATTTCTGTCATAGCTGCCATCTTTTAAAAAGCTTTATTAGTTATTTATAGGTGTTGGTAGTTGGTACAGTGTAAAAAGTAACTTTAACTTTAAAGTAAGTGTTCATACTGCCTTACAATTTTAAGTTTAGTCAACTTGAAATGTGGATAAATGACAATTTGGATATTTGAGTTATCTCAAGTTAAATTCAGGAAAGTTACTCCAACGCTAAGTTGTGATAGCTAATTACAATAATCATTTTTTTTACATTGTACAAGTAATTACAGGACGTAACCTACAGAAAGAATACTCAAATCAATCAGTGAATGAATATAAACAACTGCGACCTTTAAAATCGACTCTTGTGCCTCAGAGTTGATTCTTTTTCACTCAGCAGCCATCATGGCGATGTCCCAGCTTTTTTATAGTCATTTAAGTCCACCCATTGAAAAGGGTATAACCAAAGTCTGAGAGATGCTGTTATGTGGTTGTTAGCACGCTTCTATGTAGTTGCTAGAGTGTTTTAGGTGACTATTGGTGGTTACTGATTGGTATTTTCATTCTGATTTTTAAAGGTGCTTGCAGAGTCTGTGGTGGCTCTCCAGTTGGCATTCTGTTTGTTTCCGCTCTGGTGGTTGACTAAATGTGAAGAAAATATGTGAGCTTTACACAATAAATTTGTTTATTCTTTCTCTTAAAGCATAATCTTTCCTCGTAATGAGAAGCAGATTAACCTTGCCTGTACAGAATGGGAATTGAGACCCAGATCCTCAAAAAAACACTCTAGATTCATTAAGGCGTGCAAAGCAATCAGAGTGAACATAACAACCGACCTCATGTGATGAGCAAGAACCTCAGGCAAGCTCTTCCATGATGGGCCATGATGCTTTTTCTGTTGCAGTCCAAGTTATTTTAACCTGGTTATGTCTATGCCAGTTTTTTGGTTGGTTTGTTTTTTTAGCTTTTTTTTATTGCATGGACAGAAACAGCATGCTTTGGCAGTCTATGTAGTCTCGTTAAAAGAGTTAATTTATTATGGTTGTGCTTCTCCATAAAGGCTGATGCTATTGCTAGCATTAAATCAATTTATATTCCCCTTTTGTGACTTCCATAATGGCATAATGATCTCATTAGGGTTAAGCTCTACGGATAATTTCCCATCTGTGGATTTTGAAATAGCACTTTTTAATTTGTGGATGCTCAAAGTGCAGACCCTAAGTTCCCAATGAATGTGCATGTGTTTGAATGCCATGTTATTACATCTTACCCACATTGACCCAGAAAGCTGTCCTATGATTAGCCTTTAAATCTATACAGTATATATATTGACAAATGGTAGGTCAATATGGAATTCAATAAAGAAATAATTAAATATATATATAAGTATGTAATGTTACCTGCATCATTTAGCATAAACTAAAAGAATGCAGGGAAATGTGATCTAGCAATTGCAAACACAGCCCCTAGCATGGGAGTAATGAAGTGAAGCATCGTCTCACATTAGTTTACATAGTCCCTCTGGACCACATGATGAAACATGGATCCTGACTGTTTGATAGCACCTTCAGAGAAATCACTGGCTCCGGATGTGTTGCCCTACTCCACTGAATATTATTTTGTGTATTTGGACATACTTGATGTTTTCTTAGTCATCACAGTGTTCCAGAAGATGGTCCTGTATGTTGCTATGGATGAGTGGTATCTGTTAAATTAATATTTACATTCTAAAGGAGGTGATGTCTACAGAGAGAGACAAAAGAAGGCCTGGAAATGAAAAGCTGATTTTAAACAGATCCACTTTAAGGAATGATGACTTTCCTGAGTGTTTTTTTTTCTTCTTTCTTTCAGATAACCATTTCTGACATGGTCAAGTCAAATGTGAATATTGTGAATGTGTTCAAATTAGACAAATTAGACTAGAACTAGATATGTATTTTCCAGCTGATCCTATTGGATACATCTTTGAATTAAAGCATATTGGGCAAAGTTGGGCCACTTTAGCTTATGGTATTTATTTGTCAAACACTTGTATATTATTCACAAAGCGCCAGCAAACCAGTTTCGGCAGCTGCAAAAATGTAAATTTGGCACATTGTAGAATTATTCACAAAACTCAACTAATTAATATCTCTTTCTTTCTTTCTGTCCATCTCTGTCAGGTGTGTTCGCCGCTATGAGAGCCATGTTAACCGCTGTCATCACTGCACTGCGGCCTTCTCACCCTGTGGTCGCTTCATAGCTACTGGCTCGGAGGACCATTGTGTGAGTACATTTAATACATCTCCTGCTACAATGTCCTGTACCCCTCGTCTCTGTCTCTTTCAGCTGTGTTTATTGAGAATAGTTTATTCTTGGTTAAGTGGAGTGTTTTATGGTGTCATAATAAGCGCAAGGTGTAATAGAATTCATAAGACCTATAATTCATAGTGCCTCTACATTTTTCACAAGCATTGTACAGAATGTACAGCATAATTGTAAATCAGATAATCCTGTTCTGGCCCAGTGCGAACCTGTGTATCTTGACAGAGGTAATAAAACCGCCATTCAGAACCGCTGAACACCACATTTCTCACATTATAGGTAAGAACAGGTTTTGTAGTCAGTACTTTTTTCTTTTCTCTTATTGGAGTTATGAAAATGCTTTGAATATGTAAAGACAGTTTCAAATTTAGAAAAATGTTCTAGTTCAACTGCCAAAAGTAAATTATTTCTTTGTTAATAGTTATAGATAGACAGACAGACCACTTTTTTCCATTGACCTCTTTATTTCTCCCTCTCTGAGTATCTCTTATCATATCCAGCAGCTGCATCACATTTACTGCTGAGCTTCTCCATGTCTTGTGTCCTTTTGCCAGGATTGTCAAAACAATTCACTCATATGAGGAAAACAGTGGGATATCCATACTTTCATGGTGTTCTGTTGTTTAAAGAGCTCTGAGAAAAATAAATAGTGTTTTACGGAGCTATTGTCCCACTGACCTTCAGTTTTTTACTGTGGATGTTACTCAACAATTTCATGAAAAGTGACTCGCAATAGTGGGTTTTGGCTTATGCGAATGCTCATGAATGTCCTAGATTTAGGATTCAAAGAGAAATGTTTAAGATTCAGCAATATTTCTAGGTCACTAATCAAATAAAATTGATCGTGAATGTCTTTATACAGATGGTCAGATGTTCTTGCTTCCAATGAAGCACAAGATGCTCTTTGGTTTATTCTCAACATAGCTGGATAGCATGATCATCAGGTTTTACACAAACTTACCATTTAAAGCAGCCACCTCTTTTCTTATAATCCATATTTTGAACTGAATGTTTATTTTTGTCTTTTTGAATCAATCAAATTACTTTTCCACATGTGTCTCGTTGCCAGTGTGGGAGGACTGCCGTCTCTGCTCTGTTTGTGTATGTGTGTTTAGTCTTTGCTTAAGTCAGTGGAATAATATGTGCGTGTTGATAGCTGTTATTAATCGCCGGCACTGGGTAAAGCAGTTTTGAGAAGATCTCCACACCACCGCCTGCTTTCCAGTGTTTCCTGGAAGCCGAATGGAGAGAACAGTAGTTTTGTCTTGAGACTTCGATAAGCCAGATGAATTTGTTGATGCATTTTATATTTCACAAGACAATCACAGAAAAAAAGAACTTCATCGCCATCTCATTACTGCATTAATCCCAAGCCTTATTTTAAGCCATAATTAACAAATACAAGTATGATCAACAAAAAGTGATTGATTTTGATAGGAGTGAGGAATGATCATTTACCCAATCTTTGTCACTTTTCTTCAGTGGAAAATATTTATTTCTGTGTCCAAATCAACTCTGGACCCTATTGACTTTCACTGTATGGACAAAATATAGCACTGAGACGTTTTTCAAAATATTTATTTTGTGTTCCACAGAAGAAATAAAGATAGATTTGGATATACATGTGGTAGAATTTTAGGTGAGCTATCCAAAAATAAGTAGAGGAATGTCAAGAGAAAATAAATAAAAGCAAGCCATTGACCTAATTCCATTGATAGCTGGTTAAGATAAAATATTGAACATGAAGAAGCATATTGCATATTGCTTTGTCACATTGCGTCTTTTTTGGACACAGTGTCGGCAGATCTCATGGGCTTCCTATCAGTTGACCATGTTAGTTTTGCACGTGATGCTGAAGTTGATTTGTAAGTTGTTCTAGATAAGGCCATCTGCTAAATGCCTTAAATATACACATAATTTAATGTTGCAAAAACCTGTTAGCGATCTCTGGCTTCTTTCTGGCACAGAGACCCGTGTCTTTTCCAGAACACTCTCAATGTATTTCCGAGGACTGAGTAAGAAACACATGTAGAAACCCAAACAGTCTGCTGTGATAGGTCTCATGTTTTTATCTATATGGCAGATTTTTTAATGGCCGGTTTTCTCTGCCTCATATATGGCATTATTTACCTTCTCATTCATTTGTTAATGCTGTAGTGTAAATGCTGAATTATTTGATCGAAAAATACATTAATATTGTGAAATATTATTACAATTGGTAACACTTTACAATAAGGTTTCATTTGTTAACATTAGTTAATGTATTAACTAACATGAACTAACCATGAGCAATACATTTGTTACTGTATTTGTTAATCTTTGTTAAAGTTAGTTAATAAAAAATACAGCTGTTCATTGTTTGTTCATGTTACTTCACAGTGTATGAACTAATGTTAACAAATACAACTTTTGATTTTATAATGTATTAGTAAATGTTGAAATTAACATTAACAACGATTAATAAATGCTGTGGAAGTTCAGTTCATCATTAGTGAATGTTAACTAATGTAGTCAACTAATGTTAACTAATGAAACTTATTGTAACTTATTGTAAAGTGTTACCTTACAATTTAAGATAACTGTTTTATTATTTATTCCTGTTATGAACAGAATTTTATTTGAAAATAAACAATTTTATAACATTATAAATGTCTTTACTGTCAGTCTTGATCATCCTTGCTGAATAATTATTAATTTCTTTTTTTAAATCATACTTACCCTTAACATTTGAACAGTAGTGTAGCTTTGTGCTGTAAACACTACATAGAACTGAGCTTGGAAATAGTGCAGATCTGCTGATTGCTGATCTGCCTTTTTTAGCTATAAATACTGCCAAAATGCTATCAAGAAGATTCCATAGTTAGACATGCACCCATGCATACTGTTTATCTTTGTTACCCATATAGTTAGGTTTTAAGATTTCACACAGTACATTTGTAATCCCTAGATTTGCACATTTACAAGGTAACACAAATACAGCATGCAACATGAGATGGCGTGTTTGTCCTCTTCAACATTTTTTAACTTTTTTCTCTCAGACACTGAAGCCAGTGTATGAAAGTTTCTTTACAAAGAGTGTGAATGCATAATGAGGCAAGCAGCATTTTTTGCTTATATTGATGTTGATAATATGTGTTTCATGTGCTGTGCTGAGACTTCAACCTTCAACCTGTCCTTTGACCTTTCTTCCAGGCCTATATATATGACATACGCAGCAGCAACTTTCTCCATAAGCTCCAGAGACACTCTGAAACGGTCCTAAATGTGGCTTTCAACCCTGCAAATCCAGAGGTAAACAACATTAAAACAATATCTCATTAAATGATAACTCTAATTTTACTGAAACTATACCAGTTCTTACAAAGCAGCTAGTTTTAAAGTTTTAGGGCATTTTAGGCTTTAGCTTAATGACTCCAATTGCATTTATTCAGTGTGCGAATATGTGTAAGAAAATAAGACCAACTGCACAACCTAAGACTGAAATTATAACAAAACTTTTTTTGTGCATGATTTGAGGTGAATTAATTACACTGTAAAAAAATAGATGATCAATAAGTTAGGACAACATGTTTTTACATTGCTTTAATTAGTTAAATTTTCACAAAAAAATTTAAGTCAGTTTAATATAATTTAAGTTGAAATGACTTAAACATCCAAGTTGATTGTACTTAAAATTTTAAGGCGGCAACTCTTTTTTTTATAGTGTATAGGACTTAATTATAAAAATTAAAAGTAGGGAGTTTAGAACATGTTCAACCCATACTGATAAATATAAACTTTGGCAAATATCAATACAATGCTGCCTTGCAAGCACTATAATCTATCTCTATCTAACCAATTGAGCTGCCTTGCTGTGCATTACCTACATAGGCAGCTACCTACTGTATAAGGCATGATTCATTATTAATTTCAGTTATGTTTGACATTAAGCTATTGGGTAAAATAATCCATTTTAATTACACTACACAATTTTTACCAATATTTTTCAGTACTGAATTATACTGCATTTCTTTCACCTTGTCTGCAGGCTTGTTTTTTTTTTTCTATTGTTGTACATTCTGGGATGCTTCCCAACAAAGCATGCATGCTATCCTGCCTTAATTAGAATTAAGATGCAGTCACATAAGCAGATTTTTGCCTGCAAAAAAGGTCCATTGTCCATAGTGGAGTCCACAAAGTCGCTTTCTGTCACAGAAAATTTGTGAGAGAAACTTGAAGTTATATCTGCGTGGGGAAATGTTTCACTCTCATGAGATATTCCTGGTCATGTGGATTCCTGTTGAAATGACTGGAATTGTTTGTGTGTACTTGTTTTTTTGTGCTGTACTCTTGAATTTTGCTTCTAATCACAAAGACTATAAATGACAGAAAGATTATTTTCTCAAATACCTCATGACGCTGATTACAATAACATAAGGTATGAAGGTACTGAAAAGAAGAATCTCTTCGACTACTGAATGAGATTCTTTTATTACAGCCTTTCTCGTTGAGTGCAGCTGAATATGTTTTACAGTGTGTGTTTTGTCCCGCTGCCTTACTGTGGGACATATGAGAAACCCCATCTTCCTTTCACCGTTAAATGAAACCACAGAAAAAGCTTCCACAGGGGGGTTTCACGCAGCGAATCAAAGGTTGTGTGGCGAGATCGCTGTGAGACACAGCACGAGCCTCTACACCCCTCACTCGGTCCAGTGTGTCCTCACCTCAGTCCCCGGTCTCCAACACAACTCAACACATCACTCAAACGGGCCTGTTACAGCCATCATACTGCTGTTTTAATATACAGAGTCCTCATATCGAATGTTAGTCAAATACACTCCAACAAATATCTGTTTCATTGTCATGTTCACATGAATGATTTTGCCAACTGTGCTTAAGGTATGTTTTGAGGAAGGATCTGAGATGTATGTTTTGTTCCCTGGTGTATGGCTGTGAATCAAGTATATGTACTCTGCTAAGGTTGTTACTTTAGGCACAAGAGAGCTCTAAAAAAAAGTTTTTTTTTGTGTTGCCATGGAAAGCACAATATAAGAGTCCAGTGAGTTAGACCTGATATAATAAATATGGATTGAGAAATCCATCGAGGTTATGGAAGCAGCGACAGATCCTTTCTCCTGTTTTGTGATGTACATCCAAGTGAAACATTATTGAAAAGAAGAAATGTAGGGCGGGGACTTGGAACACAAAAGGAAACATTTGAAGTTTTTCAAAAGGAAACCTTTAAAGTTTTTCAATTTGCATATAAAATGAATTAGGACTGAGGTTTTGATGTTTCAAAAAGGATGCAAAACTATGGAAGCTTGTAGGATAAAGCCACAGGATAAAAAATAAAAAAGTTAATTGCGACTTTTTATCTCACAATTCTGCCTTTTTTTCTCAGAATTGTTAGTTTATATCTCGCAATTCTGACTTTATAACACGCAATTGCAAGATATAAAGCCAGAATTGCGTGATATAAAATCGCAATTGCGTGTTATAAAGTCAGAATTGTGAGATATAAACTCGCAATTGCGTGAAAAAAGTCAGAATTGCTATATATAAAGTCAGAATTGCACGTTTTTTTCTCACAATTGCGAGTTCATATCTTGCAATTCTGACTTTATAACTCGCAATTGTGACTTTATATCACGCAATTCACTTTACAACTCAAAATTGTGAGAAAAAGTCGCAATTGTCTTTTAAATTGGTTTATTCTGTGGCAGAAACAAGCTTCCATACAAAACCACCATAAAAGAGTCATAAAAGTAATCCATACGACTCATATACTGTTATATTCCAAGTCTTCTGAAGTAATATAATAGCTTTGTGTGACAAATAGATTTAAATTAATGCGTTATTTCAGTGTATTCCTCATTCGTTATAATGTAATTCAGGAAAGAAAGTTATATGAGTTTCGAACAATGTGAGAATGAGTAAATAGTGAGAGGACTTTTATTTTTGGGTTTTACAAATTAGCAATCTCACTAACCGTTTTTGATCAGCGGTGGATACGAACGTGCTGTAACCTTGGACAGTGGAACGCAGGGAGGAGAGGGTGGTAATTTACAGGGCTGTAAAATGTATTCTTTGGTTTAGTGCTACAGGACGTTTTTGCGAGGGAAAGTGTGATTCATGCATTGCAAATGTGTGGGATTTATAAAGCGCTCTGGAGTGAGTTCAGCGTGTGCTCACATCTCTGATTCTCTGGGCCATGAGAGAGAGACGTGATCGGCAGGGAGATCTTCCTTGTTGGGGAATAGATGCTCGGTCATCATCTGGTCAGTATATCAACTGAAGAGCTGAAGCTGTCTGAAGTCTTGCCTTGTCTTTGGCCCTTGGAGCAAATGATCCTCTGAAAGACTTTTGTGCTTTCCATTAAGGGATTCGGTGCATTGAAACCCCAGGGCTATGACATCTTTGGCAGACAAACTCTAGTGATTTAAACAATCAGATCAAATACTTTACCAGCATTTACAGGTACATATTTGGATAGTTCAGATTGAGACTCTAGTGTGATATCAAATACAGTGACCCAGAAACGCCACAATTACAGTACATTAATTACATTGATAACAATTAGATAACAAAATATCAAACCAAGTGGTCTCTGTGAACAAATTATGCTAGAGCGTATCTCAGAGCTTTTAATGAACTATTCCTATAAGTGCCCAAATAGTGTTTTTTGGACTAGGGTTTTTTTTAGTAGCCAATCTTCTCCACTCTGGCTGTCTTGCGTCTTGACTTTCTGACCCATGTGCCTTAGCTCAGCTCCTTTATCATGACTTCAACTCTTCCCCTGTCCATGTCACAACTTCCCAAAGCGTCTTGCACTCAGACTGACACCTTTTGGATCCCCAGCACTAGTTGTGGTGCCAGTACTTCTGCTCCATAACTCAACTATCTGTCATCTACAGAGCATTCCTTATCAGAGCGGAAAAAGTGTGTGCTCTGTTTATGAATAAGAAATGGGAAATATTTGAGAGATGAGCAGTTGTAAAAACAGAATAGCATACAGGCTACATCATGTTAGTTTATGACACTGATTTTAAAGTAGTTGTTCACACCAATATAAAAATTCTGCCATTTACTCACCCTCATGTCGTTTTAAACCTGTATTACATTCTTTGTGGATCCTCTGGCTTTTATAAAGCATTCCTGAAGACTGAGGGCATTGAGTTATTTTTCTAATGTTACCCCACAAACAAGAAAAGCAGATCATATTTGCACATGGCTGCTTTATGCTTTTGAATGAGATGTATGAGAGGAATTATTGTAAATGATTTAAAAGCATGTTTTATTTTGTTGTGTTGTTTTTTGGTTTTGTTGTTTTTTGATAGTTTTACCATTCTTCCATAAGGCATAGTGTCCTGCAAAACTCATTAAAACAGAAGGATTATAGACTGATGAGTCTAAGAAAAATAATGAGAATAGAAAACCAAGTCCAAATCTGGGTCAAAATTTGTCTTTGTGAAAAATGAGAACTTTTGTGAGCAGTCCATCAATGTGTGACCACACATCGGGCTGAACGGTATCAACTATTTAAAAGCCCATTAATGATTTACAGACATTGTGGTTGTGTAGATGACATTGATTGGTCACACCAATCACGGCTTTCTGGGGAGTCTGTATTGTAAATATAACTGCGGGTCTTGTACAAAGCCACATAATGTCATCTTTCAGAGATCCCCAAATTATTTAACTCAGTTTCATGTTAGCACATAGAAAATATAAAACTGAATTACAGGCTTTGACAGCACATGCTCTGAATGATCCATTGGAGCATCTGTTTATACGTTGGAGTGTGTGTAGGAAGTCAGGATGTAGCACTTTAACTGATCACCCTGAGCTTTTGATGGAATTACTTGTCTGAGGCCAGAAACAGATGCAGGATCATATTTCGTAGAGATGGCCTTGAAAAACCCTTCCACACTGAAGTAGGAACTCTGATTTCATGGTTATGTATTAGCCCTGACAAAAGAGAATGTCATGCACCTGCTCTGCATTAGGTGCTCGACACAACAGTATGTCTTTCTGGAATGATGTGAAAGGACATCAGTTGTTAGATTGAAGGTCTCACCATTAAAACTTGCATTTCTTTAGATCAGGAGTCTTCAAAAGGGGTCCACGGCGGTGCTGCAGAGGGTCCACCAATTATTGTTTGACCTAACTTTTGTGAGATTTTTTTAATTAATGCTTTTATTCAGCAAGAATGCGTTAAATTGATCAAAACGACAGTAAAGACATGTTTACAAAAGATTTAAAATAAAAGCTGTTCTTTTAAACAGAAGAATCCTGGAAAATAATGTATCACGATTTCCACTAAAAAATATTAAGGAGCACAACTTTTTTCAATGAACAAGAAATGTTTCTTGAGCACCAAATCAGCATATTAAAATGATTTCTGCCACTGTGACACTGAAAACTGGAGTAATGGATGCTAAAAAAAATCTGTTTTTGTGATCACAGGAATAAATTACATTTTAAAAATTTTATTTTGTATGTCAAGTCAAGTCACATTTATTTATATAGCGCTTTACAGAGATAACAGGAAAATAATAAGTAATAATAAGTTCAGTGATGTTTCATTTTTGTTTTAAAAAAGTTATTAATTTAGTTAATTTATATATATATATATAGCCGCTCTGGAATAAACCATGATGTCATCGTCCAGCTCAGTTCAGTTCTTGTATAATAGTGTCAATGCAGGCAGATCAATATTATTGTTGACTATTAAATTAAATGTTAAATTTAATGTCCCCAACTAAGCAAGCCAAGCCAATGGCAACAAAGGTGGAAAAAGGCGACAGTGGCAGGGAACCAAAACTCCATCAGGTGGCAGAATGGAGAAAAAAACCTTGGGAGATACCAGGCTCAGTCGGGGGACAGTTCTCCTCTGGCTAATGAACAAACAGTGTATGATTATGATTCAGGCAACATTATAGGTCAGAAGTCAGATTGGTTTGAAACAATCTGAATATTATCCAGTTCCATCTGGTTTAATATCAGAGTCATCACGCCGGTATGGAGACGGATTTGTTGAGGATCAGTGCTGATGAGAGTCTATTTGACACAATTTCTGCTGTCACTTCAGGGATGCGTTGTGGTCATGTCTAGGTGCAGGTCCTGCATCTGCTCTGGATACGGTCCGGATCCGGCTGACTACATCATGCGTTGTTGTCGTGTCTAGGCGCAGGCCCTCCATCTGGTCTGGATACAGCCTGGATTCAACTGATTACAGTAAACCTCGGAATAAGCAGAAAGACTAGCATTAGCGTAGATGCCATTCTTCTTATGATGTATCGAGTACATCAGGTGTTAAAGGAAGTGTTCCCGGTTCCGGCTGTCCTAATTTATGCAGCCTAATAATCATTTAACTGATTTGAATAATAGGAATGTATAATTTTCTATGTGTATGCCAGGTTAAAGATGTGTTTTTAGTCTAGATTTAAAACTTACAGAGTGTGTCTGCTTCCCGGACAATGTTAGGAAGAATGTTCCAGAGTTTAGGTGCTAAATAGGAAACGGATCTACCGCCAGCAGTCGATTTTGATATTCTAGGTATTATCAACTGGCCAGAGTGTGTCACAGTGAGTCCCTGCTTATTTTGTCTATCCACTGTATAGGGGTCCTTGACTTGAAAAAAAATGAAGACCTATGATTTAGGGCATCCTATGAGCCCAAAAAAAAAATCATACATTTTTATTTTATAGTTTTTTAACGCAGTCCTTTTGATGGTTCTGTATTTGAGTATTTATTGTCTATACCAACACATGTCTGTAGTGTCATCTCTTACCTAACAAGGTCAACTTCTTAGCTGTTTGGTTGTTTACGGGTCTGGATATCAGAGATCTTGGCCATGGCTGTTCACTACAATGGCTGATCAGATCAGCTTGTTTTGCTTTGGTAGTGCTCTTTATTTTTCGAGTACACACAGCAGATGTTCAATTATAGCCTGTCTGTTCTTGAGAAGGAAATTAAATGTCCTCTGGAAGAAGTCTTCAGCCATCACTTAAAATAATAATTCACTCAAAATTATATCACCCTCTTGTTGTTCCAAAACGATATGACTTTTTTCTTCTTCTACAGAACACAAAAAGAGCTATTTTTGAAGACTATTTTTCATTCTCTTTTCCATGGGATTGCAATGACTGAGAACTGAAGCTTTTCAAGCTTCAAAAAGGATGCAATTGCACCATAAAAGTAGAATATACAACACAATACAGCTGTCTTCTGAAGCAGGTTTGCATGAAGAACAAACCAAAATTAAAGTCATAATTCACTGAATCCTATCTTCTGCCCTAGCTCTTCTTGCATTCATGAAAGTACAGACCATTTCATGAGAGAATCGTTCTTTTAAGTTGAATCTTGATTAATCGACCAAAAATGACTTATGGTGCTTTTGCTTCATTTTGGAAGCTTAAAAGCTTATTTCCCCACCTATTTTTGGGGGGAAAATATAAACGCATCTTTGGCTGTCTTCATTTTTGGCAGTCTCCTATCCACAGAGTGGTTCATTGTTCATTCGCTTTGATAGGTGTAATCACATCCAGTCCCATATTATGTCTTAAACTCTCCAGCGTGAATTAGTCCTTGTGTTTTGAGCTGGTATTAATATGCACATGGCCTAGGGATTTGCATGCACTGTTTTGCTCTTTTTCTTTGTCCTGTTCCGAACTCTTATTCATTCAGATTTCCAAGACTGGAAGTGGAAAGTCTTAGTGGTCGCTGTTGTACTGGCTGAGATACAGAGATCTGTGAAGTTTAAAAGCTCAGTTCATAAGTCAACATGCATTAACTCTCAGGTCTCGTTTCATTCAGACATAGTGGACAATTTTTAATATGTACTCCATCAGTCAAATCTGCATTTATTGTTGTTACTCACTCAAAGAGTGAAGTATGCTAGAGTTTCTTTCCCAAAGTGTTTACTGCAACTCGGCAATTCTTCTTTGCACTAGATGCTCTTTATAACATACAGTGGCCTTAAACCATAAAAGTGCACTTTTCAATTTCATCCAAACATTTTTTGGGGGATTGGGTTGATGGATGGATGACAGATAAACAGACAGACGGTTCCAGATTAAGACAAAATGTATTTGGGCACTTAGTGGAACATAGTTGCGAATTCATACAGTACATCCACTAAAAATCACCATTTGGGACAAAAAAATGTTATTATAAAAATGGCTCAGAAAAATGAATTTAATATTGAAACCATGCTGAGCAGCATTTGGTTGCAATGCCACTTGCTTTGATATTTTGTTATATAATACAATGGTATTCAGACATTTTTATTTGAATTAAGTGACCAAATACTTTTGGAGGCCACTGTATATTATTTCTGCACATTGGGCTGTATTTGTCTTTAAGTTACAGCACATGGACTTTGGAAGCTATGTGTGACGAGAAAGAGTTATATCCTAAGGCAGAGGCCGGATTTTATTGCATAAACAGCTGTAGCTGTATCTCTTGGCTGCTTTGTGGTCATAAGTTTGGAGAGATCCAGTGCTATGGATGCCATGTTGCATAAAACTGTACAGAACCCTGAGGTCATCTTTTCAACTTTGTATTCTTTCACAATGTAAATTAATAATTAAAATAAATGCTTTACAATATATTTGCATTCTTACAATGGGCAAGCATTTTGTGATGTTGACATAAAATGTATTTTTATGTTATTTATTTTTTTATTTTCAATTCCTTATTTTATATTTATATATTTTTATTAAATTATATTTAAGAAATACATGGTCAGCGGTGGTTGGTTGGGCACTTTATATAATTTACAATGAGGTTATTAGCCCATTTTGTGAGGCAGATGCTCACTGTAATGCTTTACTGGTCTCTGCCAAAGGAGATGTCATCCTCATTCCAGGACATTCTCCTGTTTTAATGCATTTCTGGTGTAAGATTCTCCTAACAGTCGCTTTTTCCACTGCTTATACAATTGTCTGTCTCACTAAGTTTTGTAATGTAAAGGAATGTGATGTCAAAAAGTAGCCTTTTGTGTTTATGTTTGACCTGTTATGCACATAATAACACATGGGAAGATATTGCAGCCAGTCCATGTAACCTACTTTTGTTTGTTATTCAGCCACTTACAGAAGTTCCTATTGTAAATAGTCACTGTGTATTATGTTTAATTAAATTATTCAAGTTAAGTTCCTCTTTTCAAAACACTGGCTTTTTGAGTTATTAGGACATTTAAGGATGAGTCATTGCTGGCAGATAATAAGTCATTTAAACAGTGGTTTGCGCACATGAAGATATCAGTGTGTGACTCACACCCTTGCCGTCCAAATAGCACAACTACTATGTATAATTCTGAAAGTATAATCCTTGGCCTTGATTTCTCCTACTTCAAATGCTCTCAGTTTTACCACCTAACGGGCTTCAGAGAGTGAGAGAGACTTTCCGTTCAGGCAGACACTACCCATAAGCCAAGTCTGAGACGTTCTTGTGGAAGTTAGTGCAGAGGTGTGACCCTTCTGTGACATTTACAGATGTGTGATATTGCGCAGGTTCTTTGTTCTCCAGAAGGGTTGCTTGTATCTTACCTATGCCTTTTAGGGAAGAGCAACAATGAGAACAGTACTAACAGAAAATCAATGCAGGTCTGCATACTTGAAAAGCCCTCAAATGATAGTAAATCATTCAGCTCTCCCTGTCTACTTGCTTAAGTCTTTCTTTTGTGATATTTTGTATGATTAAAGATGTTAACATTAATTAAAATAAAATAATTAAAAATAAATATCCCTTCAACATTTAATTTAAAAGTTGGGGGAAGAAATTAATACTTTTATTCAGCCAGCAATATTAAGCAGCACAACTGTTTTTCAATAATGATAATAATAAGACATTTTTCTTGAGCAGCAAATCAGCATATTAGAATGATTTCTTAAAGATCATGTGACACTGAAGACTGGAGTTAAAATGGTGTAAATTCACCTTTGCCATCACAGGAATACATTTTAAAATATATTTTAAAAGAAAGCAGTTATTTCATTTGTAATAATATTTGACAATATTACTGTTTTACTGTATTTTAATCAAATAAATGCAGCCTTGGTGAGCATAAGTCTTCTTTCAAAAACATAAAAAATTCCAACTTGACCCCAAACTTTGTTAAGAAAGGAGAGACTTTTTTAACAGAATTTATGGGATAGTTCACCCAAAAATGAAAACTCTGTCATTAATTACTCACCCTCATGTCATTCCAAATCCGTAAGACTTTCATTCATCTTCGGAACATTGATGAAATCTGAGCGATTTCTGTCCCTCCATTGACAGCTACGCAACTGCCACTTTGACACTTCAAAAAGTTTGAGATCGTAAAACTAATCCATATGAATTGAGCGGTTTAGTCCAAATTTTCTGAAGAGACTCGATCGCTTCATATGATGAACAGATTTAATTTAGGCTTTGTTCACATGTAAACATTCATCCACTTACACATCAGTTATGGTAAACGGAAGCTCAAGCATGTTCTCTTGAAGTGCAAGAACCAATGAGGTTCATTCTCGTGTGTTACGCAGCACGTTTAAGCTTCCGCAAGAACCAATGAGGTTCATTCTCGTGTGTTTCGCAGCACGTTTAAGCTTCCGCAAGAACCAATGAGGTTCATTCTCGTGTGTTACGCAGCACGTTTAAGCTTCCGCAAGAACCAATGAGGTTCATTCTCGTGTTTCGCAGCACGTTTAAGCTTCCGCAAGAACCAATGAGGTTCATTCTCATATTTCGCAGCACGTTTGAGCTTCCCCAATAAGCAATGAGGTTCATTCTCGTGTTTCGCAGCACGTTTGAGCTTCCGCAATAAGCAATGAGGTTCATTCTCGTGTTTCTCAGCACGTTTGAGCTTCCGCAATAACCAATGAGGTTCATTCTCATATTTCGCAGCACGTTTGAGCTTCCCCAATAAGCAATGAGGTTCATTTTCGTGTGTTACGCAGCACGTTTGAGCTTCCGCAATAAGCAATGAGGTTCATTCTCGTGTGTTACGCAGCACGTTTGAGCTTCCGCAATAAGCAATGAGGTTCATTCTCGTGTGTTACGCAGCACGTTTGAGCTTCCGCAAGAACCAATGAGGTTCATTCTCGTGTGTTACGCAGCACGTTTGAGCTTCCGCAAGAACCAATGAGGTTCATTCTTGTGTTTCACAGCACGTTTGAGCTTCCGCAAGAACCAATGAGGTTTGTTCTCACGAGTCAAGCAGGTTCGGTTGAGCTTCTGTTTATGTTCACTGATCAATGTTAATATGTGAATAAAAGCCTAAATTAAATCTGTGCATCATATAAAACGATTGAGTCTCTTCAGAGTTGGTTTTACGATTTCTTTATGAACTTTATGAAGCGTCAAAGTGGTAGTTGCGTGAACTGTCAACAGAGGGACAGAAATCTCTTAGATTTCATCAAAAAGATCTTCATTTGTGATGAAGCGAAAGTCTTACGGGTTTGGGACAACACAAGGGTGTGTAAATGATGACAGAAATTTCATTTTTGGGTGAACTAACCCTTTAAAGACACACATGGAGTCTGTAAATTTTCACATTTTCTATGCTGACTTTTGGGGGTAAAATCTGCTAAATGGATTAAAATATGATAAAACAGATAACAGTGATGTCCTACATTTTTTATTGGTATCTCAAAGCATTACCAAATCAAAATGTTTCATAAGTGAAGATGCAAGGGATGGAAGTTAAGTTTAATTAAGGGATTCATATGAGGACAGGGATGGTGATCTGACCTAAATAGGTCTGTCTTGAGGTTGCATTTGAATGTGTCTGGAAAATTGCTTTTTCTTGACAGCTTTGGGAGCTTTTGGGCTGTAACTGTAATACAGACTGAAGAGGCTGTCAGGCCACGTGTTAACAGTATAATAAGTCATTCATCTTTGGATTCACAGTGTGCATCATGATTTAACAGTTGTTAACTCTGTATAATTCATAAATATATACTGTATACACTGTATTGGTATACTAAATCAATTCTCTCATCCAGTTTTTCCTAAGTAAAGGCACCCACACACTACAAGATAATCTGGTCGATTTTGGGCCTCGTCCTCCGACAATCCTAGGTAAAGTCACGATTATCTTGAAGGTTCTACAGATTATCTTATCAGATATTCCTGTGGTGTGAGGTGTGTTAAGAGTGATTGAATGTGCTTGGAAGAACATTTAAAAAACCTTTAAGTGTGGGCCAGTCTTAAGAAGCTTATTTCTATGGTAAAAAAAAAAGTGTGAGCCCAGCAGGATGGCATATTTTCCTGCTTGTATAACTCTTGTGGCTTTGGGCAGTGGCAGTGGCTCTGTCAGTTTGCTTTGTCTCTGCTCTCAGCTTTTCCCTCTGAAGGTCAACACATTTTTTGGAGACACCTCTACTGACACCCGCCCTAAAGCAGCCAATTTAAAGCAACTCACTGTTATGCCAGGCTATTATTGGCAGAAGAAGGATGGCATGTAATATGTGCTCATAATTCTAATAATTTTTTATTCAAAGACAGGTTTAGAGATACTGAGCAATTAAATTGAGTAATTGAGTCTTCAAAATCACAGCTTCAGCTTCAAGGATTTTCCCTGTGACTTCAGGGTAATTTGGGATTTAAATGGGATTTTAATGAAAATACAGGCTTTTCTTGGGTCACTGCAAACATAGACTAAATGACTAAAAGCTTTATATCCTGAGGAGGCTATTCTAACCATATTAAATGATCCCCCTATGAGCTAAAAAACAAACATGTAAACATGTCTACAAGTTATTTATTCTTCAGCTTTCTTTTTGAAGCTTTGATTTGTGTTTCTTCTTTCCTTAGCTTTCAGCCAGGGAACATTGCAGTAAATCAGGTTATGAAACCTGCGTCAGAAAGTACAATATTTTGCATTCTGATTTATCGTTAAGCTGCTTGTAAAACCATTTAGGCTTAGCTATACTCCTATGGTAGAAATACTCAATGAAAGGAAGATCAGGATACATGGGACAGGGAATTCTTCTCTAATAACTCATTATTTTTTATGTAGATTTTATGACGGATACTTCTTTCTGCCTTCTTCAAAACAAAAAAAAACATCTCATCCAACTCATTGAAATCTTCGTAAATAAGTAATAATAATACTGTGCTTTTTTATTTTGCTGCTTTTGCTTTAATATCTTTTTATTTTATTTGTTATATTCAACAGGTTACAAGAGAGATTTTTTTGAATAGTTTTTTATTCAGATGAGCAAATCATGAAAAAATGAAGATGATTGTTGTTTCCAAGCCTGGAAACATTAAGAAAATCAATACAATCTTTAAAAGTCATGGAAATGTCTGTAGTCAATTTAATTTAGCTCAATTGGTAGCACTTTATTTAACAGTCCTGTTCCGCATGTACATGCTATGCACTTATTATATCAATTACAATAACTGGGTTATAACTAGGTACCTATCCCTAAACCTAACTTTAACCCTAATCTTATATTACCAGTACTTTTTTGATAACTAAGTACTGTAAAATAAAGTGCAACCACACAGTTTGTTAGAAATTGTGAGTGTAGTCTCTAGAAACTTATTTTAAAAAGGACTGGGAATGATTAACAGTTCTTAAATTTCTACTTGTGTATTTAAATGTACAAGAAAGAAGACTTATAATCAGGCAACCTGTGTTAATATTAGAAAAATTTTCTTGCACTGGGAAGACCTGATAAACGGACGCAGATGTAGCATTGTTTCTGCTTCCTAGTAACATTGGTTTTGCTATGTTTCACTGAACCAAGATATGCTGTTGTTGTAATGGTAGCTATAGTAACAGGACAGTGTCATTGTTTGTCTGGAGCTGGTGTGCTGCTGGCGACTAATATAATAACATAATATATGCTTGTATATACTTGTGTACTGTATGTTCATTTTTTGTCCTTCCTTGTTGTTCGTTTTTCATCTTCGCTTTATGTTTTGTGAAGCATTATTTTGCTTCGCTTCAGCTGATATCCATATGACTCTTGTATTGTGTGTTCATGCATTTTGGGGGTGGAGCAATGAAGGGAGGGGGGTGTTTGTTTGGGTTGATTTCAAATATCAACATTGTTTCTCAGAAATCACTTACTGCACCTTTAAATGTACAAGGACAATAATATGTACATGGGTAAACACCACAGTGAAGTGCAACAGTAGTTTAAACACTATTATGAAATTATTTAATTATATAATAGAAAATTAATTTAGCATTAATTGTAAAAAGAGTTGAACAAATAATGAAATGCTTAATTCAGGTGATTGCTCTGACAAAGCATTTGCCGTGTGGAGATGCTCTATCTCTCTGTGTGACTGAAAATGTTTGGAACTGAATATGTTTTTTATTGATTTTCTTTCAAATTCTTTTCAAATTTGTATTATTTAACTTTCAAAATTGTCTTTCAAAATACTTTACTGTGTGTGTAAAGGCAGGTATGTGATATTCTCTGTTCAGAACGCACTCCAGGTCACTGCCAAGTTTCATGTCACTCTGTAAAACCTGACTGGACAATTTCCCACCTATGACAAAGCAATGAGGTCTTTGTTGCTACCCCAAGTCTATAACCCTCCAGGCACCATGTGTTGGTTAGATCCTTCACCCTGTGAGTCTGCATGTCACAACACACTTCTGAAGTTTTGCTTCTGATTTGTGCCTGTCAAAACGTTAAAAGATATAGAGAGTCAGTAGAAAATCCAGAGTTGGTAGGATTTCAGTAAACAAACTGCTGAATAAATGGGGTTACATAACTGGCTAATTGTCTTCAGGAGAGCACAATTCAAAGTGCAGGACATAAAAGCTTCAGAACATTTTTATTGGCAAATATAAATAAATGAAAACCATCAACCCTTTAACTCTGTCATTAAGATGGCAGATGTGTTGTTATGTTCCTGTTTTGTCTGTGGATTTGCTTTAATAATTGATCACGAAAACTATGCCATTGATTATGTGATTATTTTGGAATTAATAACTGCATAGCACTTTAGTTCATTTGAATCATTCAGGACCTCAATAGAGTTACAATAGAGAGTTTTATCATGGACTAATTCACGCTGCAAGAGGATGTTTCATGAGTGAAGTCTTTTTTTTGTTCACAGCTGTTGACTGGAACACTCGATGGAAAACTGGCTTTGTTTCATCCGGCCGAATCTCTTCTCCCTTAAGTGTGGAATTTACCCTATGGCTCAGTTCTTGCCCCAAGTCCACCGATACTGCAGACTAATGAAAGTCTTACATCAGTCGCATTGAGATGCTGGCGTGCCACCTCTGAGACCTACATCATGGACGGGATCTGTGATTTCATCATTTCAGCCGCTGTTGACAACCTACAGATGACACCCTCAGAGAAAAGTCCATTTGAACATTACATAGCAACACGTTCCCATGCACAGATACACATACACACACCATGCAGTATTATGCGCTGGTTCATCTGATATGTAATATTCTTTGCAGCAAAAGGATATTAAAGTAGACCTACTTTACAAATTAAAAAATACTTTTTTATATATACTTTACAATTTCAGACCCAAAGTGATTCATTTTTAAAATGTTTTATCTGTGTGTTGAATAACAGCCCATTTTGCAGCAGTTTGTAATGAAGAAAATGAAATGAAGATGGATATAAGGATATCATGTTTAGGTAAGTTTGTTTTAGGTTTGGTTCCGCATAAATGAAATGCTATATATCCGAGCCACTTTAGCCTTCTCATTATCTTTCAGTCGGCTTCTCTCAAGAATCAACAGTAGTATGAAGGCGGCTATAATTGATGGAGTACATGTATGCAAGGGACCAATCATGATTCAGGATGTAAATGGAAGTAAGAAAGAAGGCTATTGGCAATTTAGGGCTAGATATACTAACACCTTGCGCCAGTGCAAATACTCTTCTGGTGTCAGGAATTGACTAAAGACACGCATTTAAAATTAGTGCTGAAAAGGCTTGGACACATTTTGAACACAAAAAAGCACGTCTTAAACCAGACTCTAATTTGCGCTGCTCTTGGTAGATTGTGATTGTGTCATTATGGAAATTATCCGGCTGTGTCTGTTCTTTAATTTGTCAGTAGATCATGCGATCTTTCCAAAATTAAAAATAGACAGCAGACTGAAGACTGACATTATCTATGAAACAAATTTTGAGTGACCTCTGTACATTAAATGGTTTGGGCTGAATTATTTGCACAGTTTAAAAACATACGGTTTGGGGTTTAGAACAAAAACCTCACCAAGACGTGGTTAGATTTTTAAATGCAGAGACAGGATGCTCATCTGAAAGCAATACATGTATTGTGTCTATCTGGCGCCAATAGATGTTCATGTAAGTGATAGAGAGTAATGTTGAAGTCTTTAATGATGGGTGGTGTCCACTACAATGGCTGGCTGCATTTCTGCACCAATAACTTTTCTGAGGTCATTCAGTTCTCTGCCCGTTTAGAAACCTTTAGTAGAGCATGTTCTACAATAGCTTATATCGACTCTCCTAACTGTTAATGTTATACCATTAAAATCTAACGGCATTAAATAAGTTTGCATAAAAATGACAAGATATGCATTCATTTTACAACAGTATATGAAATACCAAGATGAAACTGTTAAGAAAAGTACACTTTTCAATGTTTTATTTTGGCACAAGTTCTAAACGTGAATGGAAACAATTCAGCAGTTTTTTGTTCATTGTCATGAGCCATTACAGGAAAACATTTTCAACCCATGACTTCAAGCAATAGCTGAGGAAGTTATGCAGTGGTTTCACGTTTGATCTTTACTTTTGAATTAAAGAAAAACAATAACGCTTCAACTTCTCTCTTATAATTGGGTTTGGCTGCTTTTCCTAAACAAAGAAGCTGTTCACTTATAATGCTAAACAGAGCGATGTCTAATATGGATGCACTTAACTACCTCATGATAGCCTGTTTCTGTGAATAGTATGTGTGCGAGCTGCTTTCAGAGACCTCATTTTTAAAGATATGTTCTTAACGGCTCCAAGTTCATGACAGGATGCTGCAATCTTGCTTGGCAATATGTGAAATAAGCTGTCAAAAACAAATGGAGAATAAATTGAAATTACTGAATTGGCCACAATGTTCCTATTCCTAATGTTCCTAATGTTCCTAGAGCTCCCAGTGTGGACTATTGATTTAGTACAATTATTAATTGTAAAAACATCAGAAAGACGATAAACCAGTTCTTCATTCGATCAATTGTTCAAGACCTCTGTTGTCTTATAAAAAATGCAGCTGTCCACGGCTTAGTTGGCATTCTCAGTCCAATTAGACTTACATTTAGATAACCCGAGTGCGCATGGAAAACATCAATGTCGCATTAAAGACTTTTGTTTTGTCCACTTCATTGTCTTTAAAGATTGTTCCAGGTTTATGTGATTTGTAAACTGTTTTTGGTGCGTTATTTCCCTAACCAGTTAACAAACTAAAGGACTCAAGAATAAAACAGACTTTCCCACATTAGCTGAAAGTTCATTCAAAGGATGTTCCTTCAGTCTGTCAGAACAGGATGTAATTCATCTATTGTTGATGGGGGAGAGAGAGAGGAGTGATTTATCAAAGGAGGTGTACACATATTAATGATGAGAGAATGACAGATTTTTATGTGTGGGTTTGCTTATGCATGGCTCTGGCAAAGACAATTTTATTTATTTTTAAGTTCATTTTCATGTGCTAGATCTTTGACTGTCAGATCCATTTCATTCATTTTATATGCTTTTTATTTTATATGTTAGTATTTTTATTTGTTTTATAACACTTTACAATAAGGTTTCATTTGTTTACATTTAGTTAACATGAACTTAAAAGATCTTTTAAGATCCAAAGTTGTATCTGTTAATAGTTAATGCACTGTGAACTAACATAAACATGAACATTTTTATTAACTAACATTCACAAATGTTTTATGTGCTCATTGTTAGTTTGTGTTACTTGAATGCATTAACTAATGTTAAAAAATGAGACCTTTTTGTAAAGTGTTTCCATTTTATATTGGGCAAATTCAGGTTGATTGGGACACATTTTGCTATCGAGATGACTGGGGAAAAAGTGTCCTAATCAACCCGAATTCACCCCTGTTTTTTCTTGGTTATGCAATTGTTAAGGGAACACTCCATTTGATCATTCTTCAAACATTAATGGAACAACAAGTAGTAAAATTTAAAAAACAATAGACGAACGTCCAACTAAAACGCTTCAGAAAAAAACACTGCATGTGCTATGTATAAATAATGTTTTTGTAAAAAGTTTTTGAAAACATAAAGACCAAATGAAGAAGCTGTTGTCTGCGGGTACATGAGCGCTGGAGCTCACATCTGCGAAAGCGTCTAAACAAATTGTAAAATAGAAGCTATATTTATATATGAGTCATATATTTGGGGTCTAAATAACTCTTAAAACTACATTAGTGACAACAACATTGGTATTTGTAAAAAAAAATATGGTGGATTTGCTCATCCACCATGACAGTCACCACAAGCAGAGTGATACAAACGGTGAAACGGTTCCAGTGCTGATACTGTGTGAATATCGCACAGCTGGAAAAAGATCTCAGCCAATCAGATTCGGGAACCAAAAAGAACTGTGTGTGTGTGTGTGTGTATATATATATACACATGGGCAAAAAATAGGCCTATATACAGTAGTTATACACTGTTTTTTTGTTTTGTTTCTTACTTTATTTTTATTTATATGTCTAGGTTTAAGGATATTTATACTGAAAATTAAAATTTTCTGCAAATTGTGAGTGGTTTTACAGGTTAGATCGTAAGTCACAGGAAGCTCAGAGAGTTCAAGAACTTCACTTCAGTTATTGTTCATATTAATCATATGGTGTGCTAAACTACGGTCAGTGGACGCGGAAGGCAGCTGTGAGACGTTTCTCATAACTGAAGTCATTTGATTGTGTGACCTCTGCCACAAAATATTTTTAAGACTCTCGCTTTTAGATTCTCTCCACCAACATACAATATTTACTGCTTGTCAGTTCTAACACAGTCCTGTTCTGATATTTTAGCTTTATATTGCATGCAACGCTTTGGAGAGAACTCTGAGAACCATCTGAACTCTCTGAAGTCTGGATGCTGGGTTACATTGATAAAATGATAGCCTGACGGCCAAACGGAACACTGGATCAGGCCGGTTTCCTTGCTTTTCCTGCAGACAGTGACTGACACTGAAATTAGGAACAGATGGACTCAGCTGCTGAACTTGACATGTGGGAAGTCAGAACAAAGACATAACCATGAGAGTGTGTGTGTGTTCGTGTGTGTGTGTGTTAATGACATAGACTTTAAAGAGGTCATTTCATCATTTCATTTATTTTTTTATTTTTTTTTATGCATTAAACTTATGTTTAATGCATAAAAAAATATTTTGGGTCGAAAAATTTTCTACCCAAATGCTTTTACACTTTACCTTTAGAGTTTGATGTGGAACACAAAAGAAGACAAACAATATTGGATCCTATTGACTTTCATTGTATGGACAACAAAGACAAAGAGGTTTACAATGATGTGAGCGTAAGTAAATTATGGCAGAATTTTCATTTTTGGATGAACAATCCCTTTAAGTTTCCACTATTTCCAGGTTTAAATGGGAAAAAATCCAGACTTTCAATGTGGTCTCTGAATTTTGGACCCCACTGTAAGAGAAAACAGTCAGACCCTTAGATTCTTTATTGCTCTTTTCAAATAATAGCATGTTAGTTTAGGGTGGTTTTACATTGAGCAGTGTGAGGTTAGGCCATCCAGTTCCCAGAGTTCAAGACTCTCACTAGACTTACAATGAAAATTTCTGTTCTTATTCATAATGTCCATATGGTGAGGGAAACAGTACGTTCGGTCAGAGTTTGCGGAAGGCAGCTGCGGGATGTTTCTTGTAACTGAAGTCATTTGATTGTGTGACCTTTGCCAGAAAATATTTTTTAAACTTGTCAGATTCTCTCCAACAACATACAAGTTTCCTTTCAAGGGAACTCGCGCTGCGTCGAGACGCTGTGGGAACGCCTCTGCATGATTGCGTTGTGAAGCACAGAATTACATAGGCGTGACAGAACTACATAAGCGGGTGACGTCATCGACCAGGAAACTATAAAGCATACCCAAACCAAAGAGTGTGAGCTTCTGTGTCTTCAGCAAGCGCTCTGTGTGAATCTGTGTCCCTGGTGTTTTTTGTCTGTCTTTAGAAAGATGTTTGGCAGGAGTTTTTCACCTATATAAAAAAGGCATTATAAATGGAGAGCGAACAACAGTTCAAGAAGTGTGTTCATCCCTGCCCACATACATTACGGGTGGGGATACACATGTATTGTGTGTTGTTTGTTTGGGAGCGCAGCATGCTCAGTCAGCCCTCGGGAGGCGGCTGAATGTGAGCATTGTGAGCAATTACTCTCTGATAAGGGAAGCAGAGCGGCGGCTCAAGTCGTAAGGTTCGCAAATGGATCTGGCAGAGGGGTTCGAGACGGGCTTCGCCCTTTCTCTGCCTACACCTGCCAGGTCCATTGCCTCATCTCAGGGTTTGGAAGCATGCGCTGCAGTTACTTCCTTCCCGAATGAGACACCAGTACTGCAATTATCTAGTTTTGAGGAGCTGGATGTTGTAAGTATCGAAACAGGAGAAACTGAAGACTCATCACTTCAGTCTCCTGCATGTGAGGAGCTTGTGGAGGTGATCACTTGTTTGGTCACTAAATTAAACATTGAGTGGCCTGCAGACAAACAAGAGACTAGGCAGAAAAGCAAGCTAGATGAACGCTTCCTGCTTTCTTGTGTTCAACCTCCACGCCGGTGCTTACCGTTCTTTCCAGACCTCCACACCAAGGTGTCAAGGTCGTGGAATAGACCGGTTTCATACTGTGTGTTTAGCCCACAGACATCTACATACTCTAACATCCATGGGCTTAAACAGCACGGTTATGGAGTTATGCCCAGGGCTGAAGAGATGTTTGCGAGCCATCTCTCCCCTGAGTCAGCATCATCCCTTAAAGCACCGGCATTACCCATCAAGCCTCTTAGCTACATCGGCTTTGGTGGATAAAGCGTAGTCGGCTGCAGGTCAGGCACTGGACACCCCGCTTTCTCCTGCTGGCCTCTTCGGTGATGCAGTAAATTCAGTCACCGAGAGGTTTCAGGAAGCCAAAAAGCAGGTGGAGGCGCTCCAGAAATTCCTTCCGTGCTGAGCTCATGTCTCTGGGGCTGCTGGGTGGGAGCCCCAGCTGCTACCAGCTCCTCACATAGGGTGCAGCAAAAGCAGAGCGTCACGTCCCGTGCTCCACCACAGAAAGACTGGGAGGCGGCGCGACACACTCAGCCGAAGTCCTCGAAGGGCAAGGTGGATCTGAGGACCGTTATTCTGTCTGAAGGTGGACCCCACCTCATTATACGGTGCCTGTCTCCCCTCGGTGCCCTCAAGGGGCCTGTGACAGAGCTCTCTCTCACCGGCCGGGACAGCACTTGCACTCCCATCCCCATCTAATATTTTACATGTTACACATTTTCATCTGTCCTCGAGTGCACACTTGGGTTTGTGCTACTGGTAGTTTTGCATACATGCATACACAGCCATTATACATAAAATATCCCCGCTATCATCATTTCAAAAATCACACACACACACCAGACAAGTTTTAAATACTAACATCTTTATTTACTTATCTATATATTTGTTAGTTGGTGTCTTTGTTCGTGCTATGAAGTGTCTTGCGTGTGGCGTCTTCCTGGTTGATCAGCCGTGAGCACGGCAAGTGAAAAGGGACAAAACGCCGGTGGCGATTCGTAAACGCATAAAACGTAGCTTGCCCGTGCTGCCCATATGTGGGTCGTCCACGGCTAGATGGTTTTTAGTGATTATGTGTGGGGAGGGGGGAGGGGGAAGTGGGGAAATGTCTTTTATAATTTTTTTATTTATTAACTATGTATATTTCATATTATTAATGAAGTATAATGTATACATGGTATTAAACAAGACAAACAAGATGTGTATAACCAGTTTGGCTTTTTGTATAAAGTTGTAAAATGGAAACTTGTACTTACCTTGATGGTTTCACCCCAATAGGCTGGGCCTTTAATATATAAGGGCAGCTCTTTCTCACAAGGTGGTGGAGGTGTGGAAGTTAAGGAGTGCAATTTGAAGTGCAATTGGGGACTATTGAAATCCTTTTTAGTAGAACGAAATTCAGCCAAGAGCTCGGTGTAAATATATTTATTTTTATTTATTTATTTATTTTATTGTTGTTTCTTTCGATTTTTGTACACTTTGGGACGGTTTGGACTGAAAATAAAGAATCCTTGCACTGAAGTGCTATTGTGGCTGAGCCATAATTCTTGTGCCGAGAGCCTTTTACCAACACGCCTCTTCACAGGGCCATTCTGCCAACCTTGCCAACCTTGCTGGGCAGTAGAGGTTCCCAGCAAGTTTTTACCCGAGGGTTGCTCGCTCCCTCCGAGGAGGGCTCTAGAGCAGTCAAGCCAGTTGGTCCCTGCTGGTACTCCGCTTCAGGGCACTGTGCTTGCTGTTCAAAATACAGCAGAGGCCAGTCATCCGACAACACATCGGTGTTCTCTTACATAAACCATCAGGGGGGTCTGCGGTCATGCCCCTTATACAAGCTGGCTCACCAGATCCTCCTGTGGGCCCAAGGGAAACTGCTCTCTATCAGGGCAGTTTACATCCTGGGGTATCTTAATCAGGTAGCAGACATCCTTTTGAGACAGGGGCCAAGGCCCGGGGAATGGAGACTCCACCCCGAGGTGGTGGAGCTCCTATAGGAGAACTTTGAGCAGAAGTAGATCTGTTCGCACCTCTACAACACACTGTCCACTATGGTTCTTTCTCAGTCTTTCAGCTCCTCTTGGGCTGGATGCAATGGTACAGACATGGCCAAGACCACGTCTGTACACTTTTCCCCCAATCGCTCTACTCCCGGGAGTTCTGGAGAGAGTTCGCCGGGACGGGGTCCGTCTTCTAATAGTAGTTACCCAGTTAACTGCCCAGTGGGTGCAGTTCTGGAGTTTCTGCCGGAGTGATTCTACGCAGGGTTATCTCCCTCCACAATAAAGGTGTACGTGGCGGCCTGCTTACCACACTCCTTTATGTGGTGTGTCTTTGGGGAGACACCCCCTAGTAACCCGTTTCCTTCGTGGCACCTTGAGACTTAGATCTGCAGTCCGTTGGCCATAGTTTTGGAAGGCTTTTCCTTGGCTCCCTTTGAGCATATTGAGGAGGTTCCTGAGAAATTTCACTCGTCTTTCTCCTCGCTATCTCGTCTCTCAAAAGAATTGGAGATATACAGACCCTCTCGGTTTCTCCCTCGTGCCTGGAATTTGCACCTGGTATGATAAAGGCTTTTCTTCACCTTAGACTGGGCTGTTCCTAAGGGTCCTACTAATACTGTAAGACCTATCGTATACTGCAGGCCTTCTGGCCTTCGTCAGACCAAGAGAAACTAAATCTGCTCTGCCCAGTTAGGACTTTAGATGCTTTTGTCCACAGAGCTGTCCTGTGGAGAAAGTCTGAACAACTGTTTGTTTGCTTTTGGTCACCCAGGAAGGGGTCCCCAGCATCTAAGCAGAGGATGACCAAGTGGGTGGTCGAGCCATCTCACTTGCTTATGAGTCGACCGGTGTACCGGCCCACTCTACTAGGAGTATGGCTGTTTCCAAAGCATTACTGTCAGGAGTTTCCCTCCAAGATGTTTGGGATGCGGCAGGATGGTCCTCGCCGCACACATTCGTGAGGTTCTATGACCTTGACCTTGGCTCCACTTCAGGGGCGCAGGTTTGAGTTTAAGTTTGAGTTTGAGTTTGGTGGCGTGGGTTTAGCATTCCCACAGCGTTTCAATGTAGTGTGAGTTCCCTTGAAAGGGAATGTCTTGGTTACGTTTGTAAACTTAGTTCCCTGAAGAGGGAACGAGGCGCTGCATCGCCCTGCTATACTCCCGGCATGCCCGTGATCGACTTGCTTCAGGTCTGTCAGAAGCTAACACTGTTTGGTTTGGGTTTGCTTTATAGTTTCCTGGTCGATGACGTCACCCGCCTATGATGTTCCGTAACGTCATTGGACTGATTTCATACGTGCTTCACGACGCAATCACACAGAGGCGTTCCTACGCCGTTTTGACGCAGCATCTCGTTCCCTCTTCAGGAAATTAAGGTTCCATTCGTAACCGAGACGTTTTACTTGTCAGTTCTAAAGTCCAATTCCATGAGAAAGGGAGAAAACATTCTGAACTTTAAAAAGAAGCTGTAACGATGCAAAATATATATATATAAATAAAAATGAATTAATCAACATTTCTGTCAATCTTTAAAAAAAAAGATTTGTTTTGAAAGAAATATTTTCTTGCCTCATTGGGAAAAACATTGTTAAATTACAATGAAACAAAATGGAATTATAAGTTATGACAACATATGTTTTTACATTGCTGTAACTCATCAAAAATAAGTTAAGCAATTTGCAACTGTTTTATAAGTTATACAAGATTAAACAAATTCTTTAGTTTTTTGTCAGTTTATGTAATTTAAAGTTGACTGTACTTAAAATTTAAGGCAGCAACTTTTTTTTACAGTGTAAGTATATTTAAATTATTATATATAACTTAATGTTTCAATATATTACTGGAATGTTTATGGAACATACTTATTTTAATCTAATCTTGTTCCCATTTGAGGTGAAAAATAATTTAAAAATATTTATGTTTATTTCTTATACTGTACGTTAACAAATTTAGTCTATATATTTTTCAGTGTATTAAAAACTGAAAAACCCACATTGATCTACCTTAGACTTTTATATATTTGCACACTTTTTTTAGACTTTCTAGGTATTCATAGAGAGATAATCATTCAAGAGCAATACATTCTTCAAACTATAAATGAGAACAAACCTAAATATGATCATGGAACGGAACTATTGGACATTGAAAGAGTTGAGCTGAATGCTGAAATGCATCTGACATGAATGTTATTATGATATAAGCTACAGTAGATGGTAAAGGAAGTAGTGTGGATTTTTGCACTGGATCTTCAAAGTCTGAGAACGAGAGACAGAGGTACACGTCTGTGTTGCATTTGTGTTGTAGACTTGGAGAGGTTTTTTTAGTGGGGGGAGAGAGAGAGAAAAGAGGAAATGGAGCTGAGAGGTGCTTCCCATTCCGACTGTTAGTAAAGCAGCATTGCAGCACCTTCTGTGCCCAGGGACCCAGGGCCAGAGCTCCTCCCTCCCTAAACGGCCTATTCTCTCACTCTCCCTGTCTTGCTCTCTTTTGCCTCTTTTTGTTTTAAACAGAGTCAGAAAGTTCTGACTCAGGTTCATTTTATTATGCTATTGTTTCACATAAATACAGTCACTTTCCTCAGTGTTTTGTATGTCTTCAGGCATGGTTGTGTTTCTGTGCAAAAGAAAAAGGAAATCAACAACTGGATGGGATTTAGATGCATTCAGCATCATGGGTCACAAATGTGACCAATCAGCTTGACTCCTTTGTGTCTCATACAGCATATAATTGAAAAATGCTGAACAGCTGTTTCCCTATTGGTTAATTAACCCTTTAAAGTCTTTTGCTTGTTTTGTGCATGCAAGAAAATGCAAACTTAGAGTGTCACAGATTTGTTATGATCTGGTAAGTGATATATAAACTGCAAATGGAAGATTAAAGTCTTACTAAAAATGAATTGCATGTGATGAATTTTCATGTTCTTACCATCAGTTTTATTTGTGCAAATGTATAATTTATTTAGTAGGACAGTCTTTACATTTTCAATTTTTGTGACTCTTCAAAAACACAATGTTTTTTCTCCTGAGAATATCTTGAAAAGATCCATTTTACAGTCCCAACATTGTGAAAAGAGTTCCTTATGAGAAACTTTAGTTTTATGGCACACTGTGTGATTTTTGACAGATGGATATCCAGCAGCATGAAATCAGAGGTCTATTTATCTGTGTTTTGGTAAGATTCTTCCATCTCTGCTCTGACGCTTATCTCTCCAACATCATAATGGAACATTCCACCTCCTGTGGGTTCTTCAGAACTTACGTAACCTGCTATCAAATAAGCAAAGTATTTTATCGAATACCACAGATTCTGGAGGTAGAACGATGGTAATAAAATACAGATTAAAGAAGTATGGCTTACATAACCTCAGCATACTCTAGTTGTAATTAAAGAAAATCAGTGAGTTTTTTTTCCTGAAAGAAATATGTTGAGATAAATGAAATCATATTCAAATATGAAACCAATATGTGTGGAAGATGTAATGCTGTTCTCTGATTTAGATTCAACAATTATCAACCATCAAAAAAAGAATAAATGCATGATGTAAACATCATCATATATGAAAACAAGTAGAAGAAGTATAGTATCCACTAAAATTTGATTTATGAAACTGTCATGCTAAAAGTTTGGGTGCAAAGGTATAGGTGGCCTCTTGGGTGCACAAGAATGGACCAGCATAAAGACATTACTGAAATCGCCTTGAAGACAGAGATGACAGCATTAGCATGACAGAGGCATCATAGAGAAGTATAATGGGACTAGAGACGGTAAGTCCTGTCCATGTCACACTAACCCAATTTTGAAACGCACACATTCATCTAATGGAAACTGGTAGAACTGTGTCAACAACCAAAGTGATATTCAGTATGTTCTGCTGTGATGTGTTTTGATAGCGTGCATGTTTGCTCGGCTTTGGATGAAATATCACTCTCTGGGGCTTGAGTGGAACCACATGAGACCAACAGACTCTTACGATTAAATGACAAAAAATAAGCATTTTGAATTGGCCAAGTGGTACTTCCAGAAGAATTTTTTACAAAGATGGCACAATATCTAAAACAAACCAATTGCTCAGATGATTAAGTCTTGTCACGCAATATCTTTGCTTGTGCACTGGATGACCATTGTGACATGCTTGGAGAGTTATGTTTGTCTCCAACTTTGAGGTAAGTTATGAATATAAGATATCAAGTTCTTTGGTTTGTCCTTCTCTCTGGTTTCTTTGAGACACCATATGTCATTTCATGACACATTTTGCCCCATTCTTTGAAACCATAGAAACCTCTAAATTAAATTACTGGTAGCCTATTCTTAAACTAGTGAAATATATGAGATTTCTCAGAATGACACATATTGGCAAAAAGTCTGCACAAAACCAGATTTTCAATTGTTCTTGGTTTTGTATCGCCTATTTTTGTCACTTATATATTTAAAGGAAAGGTCACAAAAACTTTTCTTGAAATTGCGATTGGCTACAATACTCAACGCTGCAAGATCACGTGACACATTTGTAGCGCCGTTGACCTCATGTGATACGAATAGAACAACCAGATCGCTTTAATTCACTTGCTATTCTCTTTTATTAAACAATTACAAATGATATGTTACACGTAGTAATATAACTAATAAAAATATTACTTTGCATTGACCTGACAGCCATGGCAGACGCCACTGAAGAAATAGCTAAATAACAACTTCATAGACTTAAAGAAGTCATGTTTACAATCGATATATCAGTCAGTGGACAATATGGGTATACTGTAAATAATTTCAAGCAACTGAAAGTGAAGTTTAATTAGCATACTACCTGAATCAAAGTCTGAACCTGTGAAGGTCATTGCTCTTTTACAACCTCGATTTAATTAGCCAGATATTTACATAAATATGTATTGCCAATAGGCTACAACTTAAATAGATGTAAACAAAGATTATTTATAATATAATTTACACTGTATTTGACAGTGAGTGGTTGTATTCTCGAGTGTCTAAAAGCATCTTGCGCGAGCATATGCGTCTCTTCTCCACATCTCTGTTCCTCCTCCTCTCAGGCTCAGACTCTGGATCGGGATATGGACGCGGAGACGTCACTGCAGGGGAGGACAGGAGGTTTCACTGCATTGGTAGGCTACCGGCATGACATTATATGATGGGAAACTTATAATTCAGCCCCCTCAGCAGGTCCAGCTTTATATCCGAACCTGACTGACATGGTTCGGACTGAACCGTATAAAGGGCTTCAGTCCAGTAGTTCTCAGGCCATTGAACTGAAACTCGGAGCTGTGTGGATGTTATAGACACTGTGGATTTTAGTCCTTGCGTATCGCATATTTATCTTGAAGATTTAGAGGACAAATAAACTTGTGCTGTTTCAGTTGGATTGCACATCACAACAGGTGAGTTTTTTTTTTTATTTTTATTTTTTTTATTTTTAGCATTTATAGCCTATTTAAATAAATTGGCTCCCTAGACTTGACAAATTTTCTCTATGAGAATAATAATTAATTACACATTCTTTCCTCCAAAACCACGTTTGACAGATTGTCACAGTTGTTACAGATGTCTTTATTTAGTAAGACTGCTACAGTTTGTAAAGACCTGTTACTACTACTGCAATCAGCTAAAGTGTTTGGGATGTCATTCTGATAATGATGATGCAGGTTTAATATCTTATTAACTTGAAAAGTAGTTTAGTCCCCACTGGTGTGTCCATTTACTTTTGACTTTGACTGGTCTAGGCTACAAGTGCTGTTGATGTATTTTACATGAGTTGTTGACTATAAATGAACGTTCAGACTGTCTTGATTTTATGTGAACTTTTACTTGGCTCGTTTAAATAGTCACATGACCACAGCTGTTTAATTAGCCTACCGTTTGCCCCTCTGGAAGATGATGTCTGTGTCAGTTCTCCTTAAAATGTCATAATTGAGATACATAAAATGGGTAAAGGGTCTAATATTAATCTCTTACTAATATTGCTGTCTTATATAAAGGCATATAAAACCCAGGAATATGCAAACGTACAGTAGTAAAACCCAGAGTCCGTTTGTTGAAGCATTGTTACATTAAATAATATATTTGTACTGTTATTCCATTTTCAACACAACTGCCTGATAACAATACAAAATGTACATTATTTATTTATTTATTTGCGATTTTCAATTATGTCCTGTAGCCCAACTGAGGCATGTGGAATGTTTCATTGGGCTATTTGGTAATAAATGGGTTATTAATATTTGATGTTTTTATGTATGTATATGTGTATTTTGAAGGAGTTATGATACTCAGGAGAAATCTCTGCTTTCTGCCCTTGCTGTTACTATGCATCAGAGCACTACCTCAAGGTAAATCCATGATGCACCTGTTCCTAAATTGTTTCTAAATATTTAGGGTTAACCTATTTTTCTGTTGCCATTGACATTTACCCACTTGTCTTTATATCTAATTCTGAATTTTAGATTTCCATATTACACAATTTGCCCATTATTCTTTGTGCCTCCAAGCACATCTGTGTTTGATTTATTAACAGAGTCTCTATGTGGTATTCAATGCAAAACAGCTTTTGAATGATTTTGACCTGAGATGATGTAATCTTTAATGGGCTTACATAATCATCACATAAAATGTATTGTATATTTTCACATAATCATCCGCACATTGCTGAAATGCTTATGTCGACTCATTCAAAGATGGCCATGTGGAAGATGAATCCATCTTCGACCTTTTCAAAATCAGCAGCATCAGCAGAAAGACGATTGGTGCCAAGCTCTTCAAGGGCCACGACTGGGACTCGCCAGCATACCGCTTCATCCGCTTTGACCACATCCCTGCTGTGAGCACCCTGGCCCTCCATCAGATCCTAAAGCAGGTCCAGAACAATGAGGGTTTTGTGTTTGTGGCCACCATGCGACAGGACAAGAGCTCAAGGGGCACCCTGATTGGTCTGGAGGGTCCCAGTGGGAGCCGTCAGTTTGAGATTGTGTCCAATGGACGCGCCAACACGCTTGATCTGGTCTACATGGTCGAGGGATCTCAAAATGTGGTGTCCTTTGAGGACGTGGACTTGTCGGATTCGCAGTGGAAGAACATCACGCTGTACATTCACGGAGAGAATGCTCATCTGTACGTAGGCTGTAGCCTGATTGACAGCGTGATCCTGGACGAGCCTTTCTATGAGCACTTGCGGCCGGAGAGCAGTCAGATGTTTGTGGCTAAGGGATCTATCAGGGAAAACCACTTCAGGGTAAGACCAGTTCTTCTCCAACGAACATCATCTGTACTTCATTCCATGCTTGTTATGCTATTTCTGCGTAATGATTTCCTGTACTGTGAAATAGTCAAGTCAGCTTTATTTTTTATAGTGCTTTATACAATACAGATTGTTACAAAGCAGCTTCACAGTAATAGGAAAAATAAAAATCAATTTTTGAAAACTTTATCAAACATGAGACAAATTCTTATTCTCCTGTAGAGCAACTTTAAAAAAGATTAATGTATCGTTATTAGCTGATGTCAGTTCAGTGTTGATTCAGTTTAGTTCAATAACTGAACAGTTCAACAATTATAAAATTACTTCAATTCGGTTATAAGCAGCTCTACAGAAGACAGTGTTCAATTACAGTGTCGACGTTGCAAAATTTGTCAATTATGAATCAGCTATAAAGTTTTGTTCACATTCAATAGTGTCAGTGCAGTCAAACTGATAATATTAATGAATATTAAGTGTCCAATAAACCCCAAATAGGGAAGGAAAATCCTTTTTTGAGGGTCTGAAAGTGAAAATGTATTTTAAACCAAATGGGGAAATTATATATTATGTAATAAAAAGTCGTAGAAATATATATAAAGTTAATTTAAGTAGAAGTCATCTAAGGACCTTTTAAGGAACCATGTTCTATTGACTTTTGCCTATATGCTACAAATTCACCACTGTTGTGGAGATTTGAATAAGATTAAAGAAAATAACCCCATTTTAACATTATAATGGACTTATTATAATCTCTGTCATTCCACAGGGTTTGCTACAGAATGTGAAGTTCCTTTTTGACACCCCGATAGAGAACATCTTGAGAAACAAAGGTTGTGAGATCGCTAAACCTGGTAAGAATTCATTCATATCTCTTAAATATGAAAACTATAAAGGTCAGCATGGGAAAACCACAGAAAGTTCTTGCAGTAATTCCCGAAATTTCACCTTAATTGTTTGCTTTCATGATCTCTGGCTTATTTTGAACTGATTTTTAGGTGTCAGATTAGGCACTCAAAATGCATGGACTTCTAAAAGGTTTCAGGAGCTCCATATGGATTTATTCTGTGCAGTTCATGATCAAATTTGTTTTTAGAGGGTTGGTATGTTTTCCGTTGGATTCAGTTTTCATTTTAAGCTCTTCTGGCTTTCACCTAAGTGGGTCACGAAATCTGCTGATCAGAGCTGTGGAAATTTCTGACCATATTACATCATGTTTACGGGAAACGCTCATGTTAGTGTGGTGGTATAAGGGTTAACCAGTTTGCACATGCCATAAAGAGGATTAATATACATTGATTAATATACATTGGCAGGGAGTTCATACTTTAAGAGAAGGTGGAAAAATGGAAGAAGTACATACTCATAATTCTATACATGCACATGGTCAGATCACAAACTGGCTGGTTTGACCGACTGTTCCGTAAAGCTTTGGTTGGCAGGGCCCAACATTAAGAACGTTTCAGGCCAGTTTATGAAACAGTCACCAGTAGTCCAGTTCATCATTGCCAGTGAGAGTCTTACTTTATGATGGTTTACATCCATTTTTATGCCTGGAAAACTGCCTCGGAAACATTTGGTATTCTACATTTCTGCTGCAATTTCTGCAGATTTATCACCACAATAATGTTATCTAACTGGCTAACATGAATGAGCTTTTGTCAAATTTACAAAAATGACTTGTCATAGTGTTGGAAGCATAAGAATGTGTTAAGGTCATGAGACACCAAACCGACATAAAAGAACTAGTGGCGATGAAAGCTGACTGTGTTGTCACCTCGCGTCAGCTGCGTCTCAGCGAAAAAGCTACGCCTGAACACTGAGATATACAATCAGAGTTCTCTCTCTCTTTGGTGGCGGAGACATGCTTCAACATGCTTAATCGGTCATAAAAACCCAGAAAAGGTCAGACAAGTGCCAACAGCGCGGAACACACTGCAAAAACTGGATCAACAATGGCCCGGCGTTGGCCGACCATCGGCTTGGTGTGTCAGGGCCTTTAAACAACAAACCAATCTGGAATGATCTGCATCAGATTCCACTGTTTCCAATTTATTGCAGAGAAGAGTACTGAGATAGTCTATTTAACCAGTAAATAAACTCATCCCAGGACCTGGCTGACTTTTGTGCTGAAATAAATAGTTTGAGACCATGACAAAACTAAGCCTTGTGTGAGATGTGCGAGTGTGAGCATTTCTCCATCACTGCTCTCTCAGTTCCTTGTAATTATAACTGAATAAGTATGCATAGGATATGGCAGTCAAAAAGGCTTCCATTTCCATTGCCAGGACAAATGCATGCCAACTGCTGAACGTTAGGATGCCAGTACAGAGGTCCCTCTAAACTCTCTAGTGCCCCAGTTTAGGAGTGCCACGTATTGCTAAATAAAAGCTAAACTGAAGTGCACAAAAGCCTGCCTAGAAAGTTGCTGAAACAGACACACACACACACACTTATTTTCCCAGCGTTGACTGAAACCCCAAAGAGATTTGAACGAGTTCAACAGTCTCTAAAAAGCTGCTAACCCTGCATGAGTCTCAAAGGAACCTCTGGAGGTATCAACATGGCTCCCTGATTTAGTGTCTTCTGTTCGCCATTAATCTGGAGAAAATATACGCAAATGACCCCAAAATGGCTGCAGATATCTAATGGGAGTTTTGGCATAATGGACAGCATTCCTCTGCTGTTGCGTATCCCCCAACCACACCACCTTCCTCCTTTTCCAAGATGTGCTTTGAAAAATCACTATCTTTCTTTAAATGTTACTTCTGGGGTAGCTTCTGCGCATTTATTATAGTTATGTCAGAAATATAGTGAGAGAATGATCTATGGGGTGTGGAATATCCTGCACATCGCTTAAATGTTTTATAATCCATGCACCCCGATAAAATCTCTAACATAGCTGCTGTATTCTGATTGTATTCATGAGGCCACTTTGTATCACATGTACCATTTCAAAAGTGAAGTCTTTTTGCTTGCTCTTTATCTTTAGGGTCAGAAGTCACATTATTAAGTTGTCTATTGGGTACTCTCAAGTAACGTTCTTTAACACTGATCCACTGCATTCTTATCCCTTTCAGAGGAAGTTAACGTGGTAAATGAGAGTACAGAGACTGTGTCTGTCAGCACGGCTATCTCCACCAACTTCATTGGGCAGAAGGAGAAAATGGCATCGGACGTGTGCGAGCGTTCCTGTGAGGAGCTCAGCAACATGGTGCAGGAACTGAAAGGTCTTCGTATCATTGTGGGCAATCTCATCGATGGCTTGCAGAAAGTGGTAAAGTTGTTTTACTTAATGTCTGGTTTTACAGACAGGGTTTAAATTAAGCCAGGATTAGGACATATAGCTTTTATAAATCTGCCTTTGAAAAACATTATTGGTGTGCTTCTTGAGACCAAACAATGTCTCTGACATATTTAAGATGTCAGTGCAAGTTGCTTTCAGTTAAAACAGTTCAAACATGCATTTTAGTCTGGGACTAAACTTAAGCCTTGTCTGTGAAACCTGGTGAATGTGTTTTGTTTGAAAGATAAGTTCATTCAACCTGAAAAAGAACACAAAATAAAAACTGTTTTCCCATGCAATTGCAATGAATAGGGACTGAGGATTTCAAGCCTCGAGAAGGTCACAACAGCTCCATAAAAGTCTCATAAAAGCAGTCCATACGACTTGTACACTATACACCAGGTCTTCTGAAGTCATACAATAGCTTTATGTGAGAAAAACACCTTGAAAGCCTCAGTTCTCATTCAGTGTAATTGCATGGAAAAGAGTGGCCATCAAATTTCTCATACAGAAAAAAGTCATAAAGATTTGTAACGAAAATAGGGTGAATAAATTATGTCTGTTGGGTTGATCTGAAATGTAAATTTTATTTCATAAAGCTCCATTGTTCAGGTTGGTGGCCATCTCTGATTTGGAGAATTTTATTACAGATAAAATCTGACCATGCAAGCAAAAATTCTTGTAGTCTAAACAGAACCATTAAAGGAAAACAGGACCGAAGAGGCAGTGGAAAACGTGAAGATGTGGGCTGGGGTTTTATGGTTTGTTTTAGAGGGAGATAGGAAGTGTGAATAGGAACCGAGTCGTGTCTGGCAGTGTTTAAACAGCCCCTTTATCCTCCACTGGGAGCTTCCCAGCGATGAGGGAGTCTGGGCATAATCTCTGGGAAATCCTGCCGTTAGATGCTGCGGGTCCCAGAGGCTCTTCCAGACCGTGTGGTGTTCTGTTTCACAGCCTAACACTCATGGCTACTACCTATGCTTTTTTTTTTTTTCTCACTCACACATGCACAAATTAATTCATCAGCACAAACTGTGGTTCGGGTTTTTTTTGTGTGTGTGTGTGTATTATTTTATGTTCTTAATGTGCTTCAGAAGTTAATAACCTTTCCTTCCCTTACATTTTTTCTTGTTATTTTTTCCCCTCCCTCAACCTCTTGTTCTGTCTCTTTCCTCTCTCTCAACTCTTTACTCGTGGCCACGAATTCATGGTTTGCTAATACTGTAGCTCTCAGGACTACAACATTCTGGTTTGGGTGTTCTTTTTTCATTTCATTCTTTTATTAAAAAAGAGAGAAAAAGAAAAACAGAAAATTGAAATGACTAGCAAAGACTAACAAAATAACACAAAAGTCTGAAAAGAGAATTTTTTTGCATTCAAACATTACAGAACCTAGATTGATGTTACAAATGTCAACATTAAAAGCACAAATCATAATTGTAAGACAAGTAAATTACATGTAAGTCAAAAGTCACTTGAGGACAATTTTCCTTCAGCATGGCGTTTAACCAGAAATGTAATTTGGGGCCCTGTAGGGATTTAAAGGGCTTTAGGTGTCTGCTGGACAGTTTATTTATGTCAAATAAATGCTGTTCTTTTGAACTTTTTATTCATCAAAGAATTCTGAAAAAAATATCATGTTTCAACAAAAATAAGCAGCACAGCTGTTTTAACATTGATAATAATAAGAAATGTTTCTTGAGCACCAAATCAGCATATAAGAATGATTTCTGAAGGATTATGTAACTGAAGACTGGAGTAATGATGCCAAAAAAAAATCATATCACAGGAATAAATTATATTTTAAAATATATTTAAAAAGAAAACCATCCAAGATTGGCAAAGGCAGAGCTTCCTGTTCTTAAAGGCATAATTCCCCTGATATACAGAAGTGCGCTCATGTCATTGTAGTTTAAATCACCTCTATTTATCTACATGTGGAAGACATTGGCAGAAGTATTGCCACCTCTTGACCGTTTGTCCATCTGTCTTGCTTTGCATCTGTCGGTTAGACTGAGGAGAACACTGTGATGAAGGAGGTGCTGGGGAATATGAAGAACATCAAAGACAAGCGCATGTGCTGGCAAGACGGCCGTCTCTTTGAGGATAAGGAGGACTGGGTTGTGGACAGCTGCACCAAGTGCACCTGTCAGGTAAGAAAAAAGAGCTAATGGCATTCTGCTTTTGTTCTGAGGATTCTGTCTTACGGCTTTATCTTGCAGGAATCAAAGATTGTGTGCCATCAAATCACATGTCCTCCAGTAGCCTGTGCCAGCCCCACTTTCCTAGATGGCGAATGCTGTCCTGTGTGTCTGCGTGAGTAACGTACATTGCTGATATTCCCAATTTTCATGCTTTCATTTTCCCAACATGTCTACACTGGATGCATGGGGTCTCGCATTCAGTTTAGAGACATAATTGAAATCAAATTATGTTATTCACTAATATCTTTTGTGTGTGTTGTATTTAAATGCCAGCTTGTGATGTTTCTCATGGTAACCTGACATAGTTTGGGTGTTTTAAAATAACTCATGCTAGTTTTATACCAATGGATTGTCCTTAAAGATAAAGTAGGATACAAAGTACAAAGTTTTTCATGTCATCAGGCACTTTGAGTGTAGACACAGTTACAGTACATGCACACATACACGACTGTTCAAAAGTGGGGAAGGTAAGATTTTTTTAAAGAAAATGATACTTTTATTCAGCAAGGATGCATTAAATTGATCCAAAGTGACATTAAAGACATTTATAATGTTACAAAAGATTTCTATTTTAAATAAATGCTGCTGCGCAATCATTTTTAACTAATAATAATATGAAATGTTTCTTGTGCAGCTAATCTTTTTAAACTCCAATTACTGGCTTTTTTAATGTAAATAGACAATGTTTTTATTCAGATCAATTTTTAACTGATGTATTTTAAAAATGTATCACCTGAATGTATTTTGGATTTTTTGTATTATCTTTTTGGTAAGTGAATTGTTCAATTTGTTATCGCAGTGAAGCTAGCCTTGTTGCCGGGTGTTCAAAAATAACAATAAATGAGCAGCTAATCAGCATATTAGAATAATTTCATGTGACACTGAAGACTTGAGTAATGGCCGGAAATTCAGCTTTGCCATCACAAGCATTAAATTACATTTTAATGTATATTAAAATAGAAAAGTTATTTTAAAATATATTGATATAATATTTCTCAATATTACTGGTTTTACTGTAACAGCCTCAGTGAGCATAAGGGACTTCTTTCAAAAAGGTTTTTTTTTTTTTTTTAAATTTTACCAACCCCAGACTTTTGAACAGAAGTTTATAAACAGGCAGACTTTTTCTTTTCTCAAATGATATAGAACTTTTATTGTTTTAAAAGTGCTTGTGTTTGCCAACCACACATTTTTTATTATCCATGAGTAACAAGCATTACTGTATGTTCCCATGCTCTGAAGTGGGTTGAGAAAGATGATGTCATGTATAACTTAAGCTCCAAAACATCAGAGCTGAAGAACAATGTTGCCTTTGCTGTGTAAATATATTAACAACAAGGAGCACCGTGATGGGTGTGGTGGGGTTAGAACGGGGTGAATTGTGCTTGAAGTTACCAGTGCTAAATGTGTGTTGTGTGTTCATGTGTGTATAGCTAAAGACAGCGAGGACGGCTGGTCGCCTTGGTCTGAATGGACGGAGTGTACCGTCACATGTGGAACAGGCACCCAGCAAAGAGGCAGGTCGTGTGATGCCACAAGTAACCCCTGCAGCGGCCCCTCCATCCAAACCCGCAGATGCAGCTTGGGAAAATGCGACAGTCGTGGTGAGACAGCCAGTCTTTGTTTGACCGTTATTAACTGCACTCTTTCTCTGAACACCTGTTCTTTGGTCATATAGAGACATTTTGGACACCATTTTCTTGCCTGTTTTGTCCAAAAAGTCTAAAATCTTGGACGAAAACCACAGCGGTTTAAGTGGGATTGGATTGATTCCTCTTGCTTGTGGCCTTATGAAATGTGGTCCGTCACCTTATAACTGCAAGTGCACAGATGGTTCTCTCACTGATTTGTTTCAGTTGTATCAGTGCATCAGAGTCTATCGTGATAGTAAAATAATGCACCCGTCTGTAAAGTCTCCGCAGACCACGGTTGTGTTTGGAACAGAGTAGAAAGAGAGGTCTCAAATGCAGCTGTCATATTATCTAAACAGCTGTTAAAAATAATGAAAATGGAAGAAAAAGAATCGCTGGTTCTCAGGTTACTTTTAGCCAGAATCTCTAAATCTTTATGGGGAAAAAATATTTATTTTGGCTGTTGTTTTTGTTGTTTAAAAATAGTTTTGAGCTTTCAAAGGAAAAGTTCGTCCAAAAATGGCAATTCAATGATTTACTCGTGTCATTCCATCATACTTGTATGACTTTTTCTTCCAAGGAAGATAAATTGAGAAAGTACTCGTTGCTCTTTTAATGCAATTACAATAAAGGAGGTCTGATGCTTTTAAGCTTAAAAAATATGCAAAAGCAAAATAAAAGTGTAACAAACAACCCAGGATCATTGGAAAGATGTACAAGTGGAGTTGTTCCTGCACTTTAAAAGTGAAATGTCCAGTGAGTGCCACTAAAATCGTATTTAGTTTTATCCGAAACGGATGAACTTGAATCGTGCAACGTTCTATGTTGGTTATCATGGCAGTTTGGAATTGAAATAAAATGCTAGAACATAACCATGTGAAAATAAGTCTTTATTCATATGATAATCTGTCACTCTAATCATAATTTGTGTAAAAAAGAATCAAAGTTTGGTAACACTTTAGTTTAGGGTCCAATTCTCACTATTAGTTGCTTATTAGCATGCATATTACTAGGATATTGGTTGTTTATTAATACTTACTTATAAAGCACATATTAATGCCTCATTCTGCATGACCATATTCTACATCCCTTAATCCTACACAATACCTAAACTTAACAACTTCCTTATTATTAATAAGCAGTAATTAGGAGTTTATTGAGGCAAAAGTCATAGTTAATAATTGGTTAATGGGAATTGGACCCTAATCTAAAGTGTGAACAAAAGTTTTACTAATGGTCATTTTAGCTGGAAACTGCAGTAAATTGTATGTATAGATAAGTTTTTGGAGTTTTGCACAAAAAAAAAATTAGGTACATGCACGTAATGAGCATAAATTTATACAATTTGTCAATTATATTGGTAATTTTTCTGAAAGTTTTCTGAAACCATCCAATTCCTTTGTGTGAGGACTTCAGAACACTTTAAATATAGTGCAGAAATCATATAGATCACATTTATGATTTTTTATGGTGCTTTTGTGTACTTTATGAAGGTTGAAAGCTTCAGTCGCCACTTATTGTAATGGCAGGAAAAAGAGCAGCAACCAGTACGATTTGTCAGAGTTTCTCATTTTATGTTCTTCAGAAGAAATAAATTCAAATGAGTTTGGAAAAGAAAGCATAAGAAAATAATAAGAGATTTTTAATTTTGGGGGCAACTAATCTTTTGAAGTAGGCCATATCAATCAAATATCATTGATTTTTAATGCAGGGCTGAAGTAATATAATAACTACAGAAGCCCCTTGCCAAGCGTTTGAATTGGCATTAGGCTGAACACACACTTAAGCGGTAAGCGGTAATCTACTGGCTGGCACCCACTTACCTACATTTCATCAAATCGGTTATTGCTACTGATGGAATGTTACATCACCTAATTAATATTCATTAGCCATATACTGAGCCTGTGATTTCAAGCCAGTCAATTCCCTTGAAGAATCCAACATGATTTTATTGACCTGATTTTGTGGCAGGCGGAAGATTTTGTAACAACATGGGTGTTTTCTTTCATCATCTGTTGTAAATATTTATGGAGCATGGGCTAATAGACAAACTCCTTTCCATCAGCAAGGGAACGAGCTGGTAGTCATCACTTATGCTCAGTGAGGCTTTAATGAGTGGCATATGGCTCTTTGTGGTGTACCAGTGCTAACTCTGGCTTACGGCTGACTCAAATGTTTTTTATAACTGACAAATGTTACCAGCTGGTATCTTGGACAGCAATGGACAAACTGGCCTTTATTACAATTACCGCGAAACAATATCTGTATGTATTCATACATTAATACATTGAGCTGTAAGGGGTTTTACAGTCAAAGACCCAGAACCATGATGAATGAAGACCCGGAGTCAGAATTATAATAAATTAAAGAAAAGATTTACTGAAGATAGTTTGCAGTTTCATTTGCAGAAGTCAGCTTCAAGACTCACACAGGAGTTCGTAGGCTGCCCTGCTTACAGTTACAAAGATCACAGCAATAAAGATCTTCTCCAAGGTCTAAGCTATGTCCTTGCTTCAGGTTGAATGATTCTCATTGGCTAAGAAATAGATAAACATAGTAATTTTCCACACATATACAGATAGACTGAAGCATATCTCCATCGATTATGCAGCTGACACTCGGACCCTGAAGTTAAGCACGTCGTGACCTTCCAGTTCTCAGATTTGGGTTGCTGGGCGCCAGCATGTCCAGAACAACAACTCAGTCAATCTCCAATAATGCCAGTGGTTCCTTAACCTGCAATCAAAAAGACTAACACACACACTGACACACAGCTTTTCCAAGGTTGGATTTGGCCAGGCTCTAACTATAAACAGGAGAGTCGTCTCAAAACATCAATATACTGTAATGCGTTCTTTCTCTCAAGGAGAGCTACACTTTAGTCTAACTGGAAAGTAAGGTTTTAACTGAGAAAGGTTCCCTTAAACTATAGACTTCAATGACCCCTGTGACTTATAGTCGTCAGGGTACCCTAGAAAAACAGATACAATAAAACACAACATCTTTCCATATTTCATTTCTGGAAGCCGGGATAAATGAGCAAGCACTGTTACTGCATTCAGATATCAAATGCAGACATTAGAGAATACATGAAAAGAACATTTCAGTAATCACACTGGTAAAGTAAAATCTCACAAGCCTAGAGAAGTCATTCAACTCATGTGACATTTAGAGGAAAAATATTGATGAATACCTTGATGATAATCACTTATTATACTTTGAAGCAGCAGTTTATTCCAAAATCCACACCCTTCAGAGCTTTTTAGATTTATATCAAATTAATTCCAGTCTCTCTGCTCCTCATAATGTGGGCCCGTGTACTCAGACCCATGTGGTCATCCAAAAATGAAAATTTTGCCATCACATACCCTCATGTTGTTCCAATCCTGTGTGAGTTTCTTTCTTCTGTTGAACACAAAAGAAGATATTTTGAAGAATGTTGGTAACCAGACAGTTGATGGTCCAAATACTTCCATTGTATTTTTTTTTTTCTACTATGGAAGTCAATGGGTCCATCAACTGTTTGATTACCAACATTCTTCAAAATATCTTCTTTTGTGTTCAGCAGAAGAAAGAAACTCACACAGGATTGGATCAATATGAGGGTGAGTAAGTGATGACAACATTTTCATTTTTGGGTGAACTCTCCCTTTAATGCTCATTGCGTCACCCCTGGCCTGAATACACCATCGGGTCTCTCCCATGCCGAATCCCAAAGAGACGATGGGGTGGCGGGTCCAGAATTATGGGCCAGGTGGTCATCGCTTCATCAAGTTTTTGGCTGTCCCACCCTGTGTCATTCCTGGACCTCATGCCTCTGTACTTACTAATGTAAATGAAAGATGTCATTGTTTGTGTGGGTTTGTTTGCTGCTTTAACACTGCATTCAGGTCATGTCTGAATGAGATGAGTGCACATGAATGCCTCCGCAACTTTCCGTTGGCTGATTTGTTTTTGTCATTGTTAAGTTTCACTTGTGAATGTTTACTGTGCTGTTCATAGCGATACATCTTGCCAGAAAACATTTATTGTAATAAACTACTGAAGCAAAGCATTATGTATGTATATCTAATGAATATTCTTTCATTATTAGGCGTAAAAATGCCATACATTTGCCAATAAAGTGTAAGAAAGAAGAGAGAAATACAACACCGTTCAAAAGTTTGGGGTCTTTAGGATTTTTTTTTATGTTTTTGAAAATCCTTCATGCTCACCAAAGCTGTATTTATTTGATAAAAAATACAGTAAAAAAGAAGTAATATGTTGAAATATTATTACAATTTCAAATAAGTGTTTTCTATTTTAATATACATTACAAAGTACTTTATTCCTGTGATGGAAAATCTGAATTTTCAGCATCATTATTCCAGTCTTCAGTGTCACATGATCCTTCAAGAAACATTTATTATTACGTATTATCAATGTTGCAAAAAGTTGTGCTGCTTAATATTTTTGTGGAAACCGTGATTACTTTTTTTCAAGATTCTTTGATGAATAGAAAGTTAAAAAGAGCAGCATTTGAAATGGAAATATTTTGTGACAATATAAATGTATTTACTATTTCTTTTGATCAATTTATCACAAACTTTTGAATGGTAATGTGTAAGATTGAGCAAGCATCATGTATATCTATTAGGCCAAAATCATCACTTGAATACTCATAATTTCGTAATTACAAACTTAAAAGTAGGATCTTCCACAAGGCTGCATATGCTATTGTATATGACTTTGGTAATCATGCCAGTTTTCTGACTGTTGTTACAGTCCGACAAGACGGTGGTTGGAGTTTGTGGTCCCCTTGGTCATCATGCTCTGTGACATGTGGAGAGGGACAGATCACACGAATTCGCCACTGCAACGCCCCGGTCCCTCAACTGGGAGGAAAGGACTGTGAGGGCAGCGGGAGAGAGACGCAAAAGTGTGAAGCCAAACCCTGTCCGAGTGAGTGCTGGGAGTCATGCGTTTCTCTTGTATATACTAGACTTAGTCTTGTGAAATGAGGCTGAGACAATATTAGACCTATTTGCATTGAGTGATCTTACATACAGTAATATGTCTCCGTAAACTCAGCTTAATACTGTGATTTTCACGGTACTCTCTTCTTCTCGTAGTGGATGGAGCCTGGGGGCCGTGGTCTCCTTGGGCGATCTGCTCCGCCACCTGTGGAGGAGGAACAAGGACACGAACACACGTGTGTAACAGCCCTCGTCCGCAGTATGGTGGCAAGAAATGCCCAGGAGAGTCCAAGGACACTGATTCCTGCAACAAACAGGACTGCCCTGTGGGTATGTTACCTTTTCACTTTCTTTTCACATATTCTCACTCTTTGACCCTCTTCAGTTGTGTATCTGCGGGGCCAAACCTTGGACACCCTCTTGTTCCCATCGCTGAGCCACTATTAAACCTTCTGCCTCAGCTCAGTCTGGTGGTCGAAATAAAACTAGCAGCTGCCAAAACTCTCTGTTGTTTATTTAGATGTCCATTTTTATGTTGGCTTTATATCACAATAAATACAATAAAGCATAAAGGCAAGGATTCAGCAAAGATGTATTAACTTGATCCAAAGTGACAGTAAAGACATTTATTATAACACTGGCAGGAACAAAAGAGATGGCAAGTGTAGAGCGGATGAATGCAAACAAACAAAATATAAACAAAGAACTAAGAGCTAAGGAACACAAAGTGCTAGGGGACAAAAGAACACAGACCATCTATGTTACAGCAACAACATAGGAACAAGGAAACACAAGGGCTGCGTCCAAAATCGCATACTGTCTTGAGTAGGTACTGTACTTATTTTGAGTAAGTACTTCACGAACGCTAAAAAAGTATGCTCTACAGCATGAAAGTAATCCGGGTGTACTACATCCGCTATGTTGTCATTATCATGTGACCTACCAAAGTCGGTTATGTTGCTTCACCTTGGGGAAACAATTTAAATAAATGCTGTTTTTTTGAAATTTCTATTCATCAAAATAATTAAAAATTATTAAATTTGTATAATATTTCACAATATTTTTGTTTTTACACTTATACTCTAAAATTAACAAGCTCAAACTTTTGAACGGTAGTGTACATTCACTAATCTTACTGTTATTTAAGGACCTCTTTTGACTGACATTGTGCAGAACATCTCTTGAGATTTATGAAATGCATATCAATTTCATGATTAAACTGTAAGCCTCTCCCTCTGCATTCTCTTCTTCCTCAGATGGTTGTCTATCCAACCCATGCTTCGGGGGTGTTGAATGCACCAGCTCCCCTGACGGCTCGTGGGAGTGCGGGCCCTGCCCTGTCGGTTTCCGTGGCAATGGAACATTCTGTGAGGATGTGAATGAGGTACAATGGGAAAGAGATCTGGGAAAAAGTATAATGTAGTTAGGGCCATGTGACAAGCAATTGTTATACTGCGTTACTCACAATTCAACACGGGAAGCGTAGCCAAAGAAAAATTTTGTAACCCAACAAGTACCAATAAATGTGAAGATTAGTGAAAAATACTTATTTCAAATATGTTTCTAAACATGTCTGTTTGTTTTTTGTGTCCTATAGTGTGACATGGTCCCTGATCTGTGCTTCAAAGTCGTTGAATCCCAGCGCTGTGTTAACACAGACCCAGGATTCCACTGTTTGCCTTGCCCTCCTCGATACAAAGGCAATCAGCCCTTTGGAATGGGAGTGGAGGATGCCAAGCTAAATAAACAGGTCAGTTATGCAGTCTGTGGACAGATTGGATCAATTATTGCACAAGTATTTAAATGTGTTAGTTTCCCGTTTTACACTCATTAGCCTGGCTGAATCCAATGACAGCACGCTTACAGTATGTGCCGCCCACAGTCCGTTCGCTGACCGTCTGATGCGCATTACACACAAAACTGGAAAGCACTTTCTCGATCTGGCAAGTTCAAACTTGAGTTATTCCTGTTAAATAGTCTGTACTTATTTTTAGATTAACAAATTCTGATCATAGTGTATACGCACATTTTATCCCAGACAGCAACATAGTGTCAGCCCAGATCCGGGCCACATCTGGTACATGTGAATGTGGGCCGGATCTGGGCAACACTATTTTGCTGTCTGGGATGTTATTTTGTCAAGGTTATTATTTAATTCATTTCTTTGCTATTATTTTGGAATCAACTATTTCATACAAAGCTTCCCTTTAATGCATTCTAAAAAGAAAAAGTATTGTGGTGGTTTGCATATCAGTCAGATTGCGCTGTGGACCAGGCATTAGGGGCCAGATTTACTAATCAGGGCAAATTTAGCGGAAAGCGCAATTCCAAAAAAGCGCAGATGGGAGTGGAAACTTCTGCAAATGATCTACAGACGACGCACAAATTAAAGAACACAGATAAAGCCGGATCATCTCCATAATGACCAACGCAATCTACCAAGAGCAGCGCAAATTAGCGTCTGGTTTAAGAAATGCTTTTTTGGGGTGGTAATAATGGTGCAAATTCCAGTAAATTAACGTTGCGTGATTCATTTAAATACTCTCCTCCCATAAATTTTGCTTCTGAAAGGGAAACTCTTATACAAATGCATATACAATAAGGTCAGCCGCAAAAATAACTGTCCACGCCTTTTCAGCATTCATTTTTCACTGCGTGTCTTTAGTAAATCCTGACAGCAGTTTTTAACTCCAAAAGAGGGTTTGCGCTGGCGCAAGCTGTTATTAAATATAGCCTTAGGTTGGTAGTCAGAGGTCGTGATAATAGGCTGAATGTGTCAAACTTTTAGAGTAGAAAGTATATTCTGAGACATTTTGGACAAAACACGTCAGCTAAATGAAAAAATCTTTGGGCCCATAATGGTGGCCAACCATATGGATCTTGTTCTTACTCTCCCATTTCTCTTGGATTAATAAATTTAGCAGATTTCTTGGAAAGCTGAGTCATTTGCTTTTCTGCCCAAAAGTTTCATAACGTCCACAACTAATAGGTTTGTCACCAACTTCCAACTTTTTTCTTTCTTTCATCCAATGCCCAAGAGTAGTAAATTGACAAAGGACTGAAAGGAATTGTCTCATATTTTATAGTTGCGATCCAATAGCTTTTTCAAATAAACTTGTTATGTGCAAATGTGCACCGCTGAAACAAACAAAATAAAAGGAAATTATCAATATAAAGGCCCTCACAACACTATTCCCAGTTGTCCCCCACAGCCGACGACCCAGTTCTTTATTCACCATAATTGGACTGCTATTCAGTGTTGCTGAAGTCTGTTCATTTTTTTAGGTATGTGAGCAAGAAAACCCCTGCAAGGATAAAACCCACAACTGCCACAGATCCGCTGAGTGTATCTACCTTGGCCACTTTAGTGATCCAATGTTTAAATGCGAGTGTAAAATCGGCTATGCTGGGGACGGTCTCATTTGCGGCGAGGACTCCGACCTTGATGGCTGGCCCAATCAGAACCTGGTGTGTGGAGCCAACCAATCCTATCACTGCAAAAAGGTAACAGAGATTTCATGAAAAATAAAAATCATACTTAAGCCCAAACCTTTGAACGGTAGTGTATATTTATACAGTGAATCCCCAAATTAATGTAGATCTAGCTCTCTACTGGCCAAAAAAAACAGATGCTGCATTAGCTCATTTTTAACACATTAAACAGTGTAACACATTAAAGTGTTAATTTTCCCAACTAATAAAAATAATATTTTTTATCCTTCGTTGTGCAGGACAATTGTCCCAACCTTCCAAACTCAGGCCAAGAGGACTTTGATAAAGACGGTCAAGGAGACGCCTGCGACAAAGACGATGATAATGATGGAATCATGGATGAGGGGGTAAGCAAATTCCTTAATAATATTGTTGAAAATCTTTTTTTAATTTACACTAAGCTTGTATTTGTTTCTCCTGTGCCCCAGGACAACTGTCCTCTGCTGTATAATCCCAGGCAATTTGACTACGATAAAGATCTTGTTGGTGATCGTTGTGATAACTGCCCATATGAGCACAACCCCGCTCAGATCGACACCGACGGTAATGGCGAGGGAGATGCCTGCTCCGCAGACATCGATGGAGATGGTGAGAAACATTCACGCAAATTACATCAACAGTACTCATTGTTTGTTTATAGACTTGACAAGCTTGGGTTTCTGTAATGATTAGTCCCAGGCTGGGTTTAAACCCAAACACAGTTTTCAATGAAAATAAATAATAAACCAAAAACAATGCAAATATCTCACCACAGTCAGGTGCAAATTTGTTGGATTTCCCGACAGTTATTTTGTCCATTGAACTCTGTGTAATGCTGTTGTTTGCATGTGTTTCAGAGGTTCTGAATGAGCATGATAACTGCCCCTACATGTACAACAATGACCAGAAGGACACAGATATGGATGGCGTGGGTGACCAGTGTGATAACTGTCCTCTGCTGCACAACCCTGACCAGGTACAACAGGCGTAGTAAACACACGTTCCCACAAATAGGAAGTATGTTTTGAAACAGTTTAACAAAGTAATTTGTATGTTTTAAAAGTCTGACTCAGATAATGACCGAGTTGGGGATGAGTGTGACAACAATCAGGACATTGATGAGGACGGCCACCAGAACAGCCTGGATAACTGTCCCTACATTCCCAACGCCAACCAGGCCGACCATGACAAAGATGGGAAAGGAGATGCTTGTGATTTTGACGACGATAATGACGGAATCCCTGATGACAAGGACAACTGCAGACTGGTGCCCAACAAAGATCAAATAGACACTGATGGTGAATGAATTTATTGCTTAAATTTAAATATTTAGAAGTGACTCTCTGTATTTCTACTGACTGTGAAAAGAAAAGTTCACACACACACCAGTCATCTGTAATCTGTTCATTTATGTCTACGTTTTTTTGTTTTTTTTCTCTTTTGCATTCGTTGAGATTCAGATATATTTACAACTGGAAAATTTCCTTTAGTGTAGCCAGGGTCAAGGAAAATGATGTCAGACTCTCATAAGTTGCAGGTGGTTACTGAAGGGTGCGTGTGATTTGCCCCACTGTGCCGCATTTCGTTAAGGCTAACTGATTTTTTTTGTGTTGGTGGGAAAATGGAAAGCGGTTGCAGTTGGAGGCCGAAGTTGTCAGATGCTATCATACTTCTCCCACTTCATTATATTTAGTTTCTTGGATAGAGTCAAGATGGTTCCAAGGAGAGAAAGTCAACTACTGTAAAAACAGACATCATAGCAAGAGCTGGCATCTGTGCAAAAGCCTACTTGACTTTTCCCTCATATTTGATGTGCTAAAGTCTGGATTTAATAGATTTCACATTTGAAGCCAGTCACATGTTAATGTACATGACATGAAAGGACAGCTGAGATTGCTTTGTGCTTGGAGAAGAGAGCTGGGATGCTAGATGAAATATTCCTTTGGTTAAAATATTTCTATAACCCCTAACAATTTTATTACACACAACTTAGTGTGGGTGGGTATAATATAATATAATATAATATAATATAATATAATATAATATAATATAATATAATATAATATAATATAATATAATATAATATAATATAATATAATATAATATAATATAATATAATATAATATAATATAATTTCTAGATCATTTATATTAATATTCAAATTGTTGAAAAATATAAATAGTAAATATTATGAACAATAATTATTAAAATATAAAACCGTAATAATTTTTAACCAAGTAATTAATAATATAATATAATATAATATAATATAATATAATATAATATAATATAATATAATATAATATAATATAATATAATATAATATAATATAATATAATATAATTCGCACATGCTCTAAATTTGGGGCAGTAAATATGTATATTTATTTATTGATTAATAATTATTAATGTTTTTATTTTAATAATTGTATTGCATTTTTAATTAATTTAAATATTAATAAATAAATTATTTATTAATTATATTTAATAATTATTCATATTATTAATAAATGAAGTAAACTATTATATAAATGTTTTTATTATTATTTACTTAATGTATAATATTTACATTAAAATGGAAATTACTATTATTATTATTTTTATTATGTGTGTATATTATTTTTGGTTTTAATTAATTTTTTTTGGTTGCTAAAAATCTTAAAAAGTGTGGATGGCAGATTTAACAGATCTACTGACATTTTTTATGAACTATTCTAACTTTCTTCCATAGGGGATGGAAGAGGCGATGCCTGCAAAGATGATTTTGACAATGACAGCATTCCAGACTTTTTGGATGTGTGCCCTGAGAACGACGCCATCAGCATCACAGACTTCAGGAAGTTTCAGATGGTGCATTTGGACCCCAAAGGAACGACACAAATTGATCCCAACTGGGTGGTCAGACATCAAGGCAAAGAGTTGGTTCAGACTGCCAATTCTGACCCTGGTATTGCTGTGGGTGAGTATGTGAGCTTTCAGAGTAGCCCATCTGGTCATGATTTTAGCTTGATGTCATTGAGGAAATGACACTTCAACTTTTTAATTGCTCTTCAGGTTTCGATGAGTTCAACTCTGTGGATTTCAGTGGCACTTTCTACGTCAACACTGACAGAGATGACGATTACGCTGGGTTTGTGTTTGGCTATCAGTCCAGCGGGCGATTCTACGTGGTAATGTGGAAGCAGATAACTCAGACGTACTGGGAGGACAAACCTTCAAAGGCCTTTGGCATCTCAGGGGTTTCTCTGAAAGTGGTCAACTCTACCACGGGCACAGGGGAGCACCTGCGTAACGCCCTGTGGCACACTGGTGACACTCCTGGACAGGCAAGGCTGACTTCTCATCAAATATGACTGATCTGTTAGCGTTTATGGTAACCTTTGCTCAAACTAATCGCTATATGTGGTCTGACAGGTCCGCACACTGTGGCACGACCCTAAAAATATCGGCTGGAAGGATTACACCGCCTACAGGTGGCATCTCATCCACAGACCCAAGACAGGATTCATCAGGTGATTAACAGGAAGGACTGAACTCACACAGTGATCTTATAAAGCATGTAGAGTTAACAGATCTATGTTCTTTCTCACCAGAGTGGTGGTTTATGAGGGGAAACAGATCATGTCAGACTCAGGGCCGGTTTATGATCAAACATTTGCAGGAGGGAGATTAGGACTGTTCGTCTTCTCCCAGGAACTGGTTTACTTCTCTGATCTCAAGTACGAGTGTCGAGGTGAGTAGTTTATCATAACAAAACATGGGTAATTGTTTAAAGGGATACTCCACTTTTTTTGGAAATAGGCTCATTTTACAACTCCCCCAGAGTTAAACAGTTGAGTTTTACCGTTTTCGAATCCATTCAGCCGATCTCTGGGTCTGGCGGTACCACTTTTAGCATAGCTTAGCATAGATCATTGAATCGGACAGGACCATTAGCATCTCTCTCAAAAAAATCATCTCTCTCTCTGAAAATAGGTCTAATAGGTTAGACAAACTTAGTCCCGGTCACGTTGGAAGTTACCGAGCTGGGGACTATTTTCAGGCGCTGCGTCATATCATTACGCCTGCTGGACTCATGGTACAAGAGTCAAGTTTTAAATAGGAAAAATATTGAAACTCTTTGGTCATTTTTTTGAGAGACATGCTAATGGTCCTGTCCGATTCAATGATCTATGCTAAGCTATGCTAAAAGTGGTACCGCCAGACCCGGAGCTCGACTGAATGGATTCGAAAACGGTAAGACTCAACTGTTTAACTCTGGGGGAGTTGTAAAATGAGCCTATTTCCAAAAAAAGTGGAGTATCCCTTTAAATTACACCCCTGTTTGTATTAGTAATGTGTGTCGAACCACTGTCTCTAACACCATTTCTACACTTGTGGCCCGTCAAAACTAAAACCCTTCTCTTCCTACTCCAGCCACTTCATTTTCTCCACCTGTCTGAAATACAGTAGCATATGTATTTTTATTATTATTATTATGTAAAAGTGCTCGGAAAACAGAGTCTGCATCACCTATGGTTTAGTGTTATCTGTTAAAATAATAGCAAAGCAGATTCATTAATAGCAAAGCATAAAAACAAAGCCACTTTTTTCATTCTTTTTCTGCTTTTCAGATAACTGAACAAGAGAAGAAATGACCCTCCTTAAAGACTGTATCTCAACAACACATTTTCACACTCTCTGACAAAACACAGAAGACCAAAGACTTTTGTGGACTACACAGAAGGGAAACAGACCACAAACCTCCTCCTGAGGAGAAATAATGAACTTAAACGACAAGCACATTTATAGGGATTTTTTTTGTATAGATGTTTTTGTGTCCTCAAGTCAGTCTTTGTTAGCCAAAGTTTGGGTAATGTTAATCAGACATTATGTTTGTGGTATTTTTCGTTTTTTTTTTTTTACAAAATGTAACAAAATCTAGAGGAAAAATAATCACCAACTTTATCACCAACTGCTTTACTTGCACAAGATTTTTTTTCTTCCTCTGTATTGTTACAATGTGCAGAATTTTTCTTTTTTGGATTTGTTGTTGTAATGGAGACATCTTTTTCTACAACCCTCGATTCTAACAGGGGCTTTGGGTTTGATCAGCATATAAATGTTTTAGAGACCTTTGAGATGAAGATGTTTATATTAAGACTGTATCATAATTACTTGTGTAAAGTATTTATATGACCTCTTGCAATTCAGTATCAAGTTATGTCTAGGTTTTTTTTTTTGCAATGCTTTCAGAACCTAGACATTGTAAATACTAATTTATTTGTTTACACTGACAAAATTTGACTATTGCAGAAATAAAGATTAAAAAAGAAAAAAATTTGCTGAGCTTCTAGACATCCATAACGCAAATCCATGCCTATGCAGTTTTGTATTCGTTACTTGATAAAAGTGTTTTCCAAATGTGAGTATGCGTGTGCTGTTGTTTCGTTTCATTTTTGTCCTTTGATGCCACACTGCATTTGTTGCATTGAACACACATTTGCTGGTCATCAACCACTTTTTCTTTTGTTTCTTATGTTTTGTCTGTTTATCAAAGAAACTGTCATGGAGTGGACAAGACATAATAAGACAAAAGTCGTGTTTTTATCAGAGAAACAGAAATTGTCATTCATCGTCCAGATCTTTTTGAGCCTTAATGTTCATCAGTGTTTTGTCTTTCTTTTGATTTTAAAATTGTTTTATTTTCATAACAATTCTTCCTATTTTGTAAAAAGTGCCACATCCCCAGAAAACCTTGTAAAGTTTTCTAATATTGTTATTCTCACAGTTGTCAGGTTTTTTTGTGTGTTTTTTTTTTTCTTTAATAAAAGGTTTACACAGTTTTCCGTTTGGACTGGTGCTTTGGAATCATTCCAAATACTATAATGGGATGTATGATCGTTTTTAAAGATGTCTATCAGATAATTTATGTGACATCACTGCCGCCATAAATCCTGCATCATGCCTGTCCTTCACTAAACAACTGTTTTAACTGTTCATGCACAAAGAGGCCCAAAAGTCCTGGAAGGGTGCAACATGGGCCTATATTCACTTATCTCCAAAACTTACTTGAATTTGTTTTTAGATCGTATTATGATTTTATGGTGCCATGGTAAAGCATGTACAGTCAGTCAATAGTTCAATGACGTGATATAAATTTTTGGATGAGCTATCCGTTTAAAAAGTACTACAAAAATATAGTGCTGCAGGGATGATATGTTTTTGCAGGTCCAAAATCCAGAAACAAGCTTTTTGCCACTTCTAGTTCCATTGTCCTGAACGTTTTTTGGAGAAATGCCTAAAATAAGGCGTGTGGTTAACACAAGCTCAAGGAATTTTCACATTTTATTCTAAAAATACATCTGTAATAAAATTTTACTAGTTGCTAACAAGTGGCTAAATGGGATTAAAAAAGTTTTTTTGGAGACATTAAACATCATCGTGCCGAATTTTCCCATTTTCAGGGAAAATGAATTAAACTGAAAGAGTTATTGGAAACGTATGCTGCGTTCACGCCATGACGTTATTCCCATAATTTTGAGATGACAACACGTTCTATTCTGAGTTGTTCAGTTATACACCTAAACACCTAAATTAATCTGCATCGGTCACGTGGTACAAAAAGGAGCTCTCAGAAAATAACCAGCTTACAAGTTGTAATTACGAGCTCTACGAGGAAACGAACATGCAGTGATCTCATCTCTAATGGTGGTGATGTTGAAGTCATGTGAACGTGGTGTAGCTTTACTTCTGGCAATTGGATTTAGGCTTCAAAATGTATAAAATGTGTGTTCATTTGTGAAGATTATCATGATGAACAAAACCATAATAATTTCTGTAATAATCCATAAACCAATGGAAAAACCAATGGGTTTTTGTCGAGGGAACCAGGGGGATGTAAACTTCCAGGTCGGCCTACAAAAATATGTCATCACTGCACCACTCAATGCTATCTTCCTAGCATGGCAGATCCCTTTGGATGTGGACACAGACATGGGCTACATCCGAAATAGCATACTTCCCTATATAGTAGGCGAAAAACAGTATGTCACAAAAGAGTAGGCAAAAAGTACCCGGATGACCTACTTCCAGTGAGATTCTGAAGTGTGCATACGGTCACTTTACTATCCCATGAGGCCACGGGAGAGGATTTGTGAATAGCAGTGACGAGACACAACGCTGGTCGGTCACATGATAATGACAACATGGCAAACGCAGTGCGTCCAGATTACATTCATACGACACACAATCATTCTATAAAGAACATAGTTTTTTAGTGGTTGTGAAGAAATGACTTATTCATAATAAGTACCTACTCAAGAGAGCATGGGATTTTGGACTCAGCCATGATCTCCTGGCCCTTAAATGATTAACTGTAATTAGTACTGTACCTTTAAATACAGTACATATTTACACACAATAATACATAATTATACACTGACTGTTGCATCAACAATGTAATGATATTCTAGAAATGGCTTCAAACAGAAAACAGAAAGCATTAAATAGGCTAATCAGCATGTGAAATCACATTTTATGACAAAATATTACAATGAAATCCAATGACTCCAAACAAAGCGCGCTGTTGTGAAAACATCTCACAACTGCATATGATAACCTTGTTGAAAATGTTTAATTTTCTATGAAATTATAAAAGCCAGGTGCAGCTACATCCATTCCCATGGATTACATTGTATTTGCATGTGCTATGCATTTGTAAACCTCATCACAAATGTTGATCCCCTTCTGCTTACATTTTAAAGGTCCCAAGTCTTTTGTGATCTCCAGCAGGCACACTTTTAAAATCCGCTTTGAAACACAAACTGACATTTGGGACTTGCAGCTGGTTTACAGCCGAAGCCAAGATACCATTGATATGTTGTTAATGCGGTTGGGCCAAAGAGACATAAATATGTGCATTTTAACAAGCCAGCAACTGGCTTTAAGAGATAAACAAGTTAAAAGACTACTGTCATTTCCAACTACCGCTGTTAAAACCAAATATAAAGGCACCATGCCAGGAGCTTTAAGTAAGCCAATCTTCAAAAATAAAAGTCTCTTACAGTACCTGGGTTCCCTCCTGGACCATAAGTGAGACATTACCAGGTTCATATCCAGAAACAACTGTTCTTTTACAAAACCACTTCCACCATATGGTAGGAATTAATAGTTGTGTTTTAAATCTTTCTTCTTCCACACGTCACTCAAATGTATTTCAATTCTAAACTGGTTTCTTTAATTCGCAGCCTTCTTAAAGGGATGGTTCAACCAAAAATTAAAAATGTTGTCATCATTTACTCACCCTTAAGTTGTTCCAAACTTTTATGAGTTTCTTTTTTCTGCTGAACACAAAAGATATTTTGATGAATATGGGTAATCAAACTGTTGATGGGCCTCACTGACTTCCATAGTATTGGAAGAAGAAAAAATTAATGTGTTCAGCAGAAGAAATAAATTCATACAGGTTTGGAACAACTTTAGGGTGAGTAAATGATGACAGATTTTTCTTTTTTTGTATGAACTATCAATTTAATAGTTTTATAATAATTGTGTTTAACACGTTACATTGGATAGAAACCTGGACCATATGTTGCTTTCTAAATTTGCAATAATCCACACGTGGGCCTCCATTTGGTAAACATTAAGGTAAATTCTTCTTTTATTGGACCTGACTGTGAATTTTCTCAGTGACTGACATTAAGTTTGCAAGTGCTGTCAACCAAAAAGTATTAATGTTAACAAGTGTGGCCCAGCACCACAGGCACCCATTACATGTTTTCCATGGAAACAGAAACAATTAAATGTTCTCAAGTTCTGCACATATACTGCCAGATGAAGATACGATTGGTTGAATTGTTTACAATTATAAAACATTGCTCAATAACAACAGAGCAAAAGCAATCCACAGCTCTGTTGAAGCTTCTTGCTGATATCTGGAATCCTTGATTTTGATTGGTCAATCGCAAACGCAACGCCTTTCATATCACGCGAGGCAGCAGCATCATTCACAAGCACAACTGGCACCATTTTGTGTAGCCTATTTATCAGTTGTAGATTGAGGTCTTTAGTATTCATATTACTGTAACGTTCAATGATGGTGAAGAAGATTCAAATTGAAGCGTGTTTATTAAAACAAAGTCAGCTCGGGCAATATAGGCCTACACAAAATACAAAACAGCGTGCGTACACGTAGCCTACAATACGAGTCAATGACCGTGAGAAACAGTTTATTTGTTTGGCGAGTGGAAGCATAATAAGCTGGAAAATTATCGCAAATAGCGCAAAATTAACCCTGACGCCTTATTCCTTACATGCTTTATTTAGCTATTTGCATACAAATATATGATGGATGGTTGTGTCCAAGAGCCAATTATAGCTGTGATTAATTTTCCACAGCCATATTGGCTCTGGATCTGTTTTCTAAGCCTGTACTCTCTCTGATATGGCTGTCATTAAATACAGCTGTCAGATGATATATTCTCACTTCTAGTCCCCCTTGGCTGTTGTCTGCATTGCAATGTAGGACTGTGAAAGGTTTCAATATGCTTATTTGCATGATATATCACTACACTGTCTTGAAGGATTTTTTAAAGTATGGTATTTTTTCATAATTTGTGACCATCTTGCAAATCATATCAGCCAACTTCCTCATTAAAGAAAAGGGGCATTTTTAAAATGGCGTTTCATTACAATGTTGAGTTACAACAGAATGGGTAAATATTGTGTCTATGCTTGACATTGCTGGTTGAGTTTCAGTTTACCGTCAGAAATATTTGCTTGTCTGGTTGCAGGGTTCAGAGAGCTGCTCAAACAGCAAGTCGAAGTGGGAACGGTATCTCTTAGTGTTCTGGATAATCACATGTGAATGTGAAAACATAAAGTAGTTTCCATTAGACTGGGTCGGAAGTTCAGTGTCCTGAGGCAGGTAAAAAAAAAAAAAAAAAAAAAAAAAAAGGCTTTCAGCTCCTCAACATAGAGCAGCACCTTTAAGACACAGGCACTCGTGACTGCTTGAGTTAACAGCTGAAAGCCTTCCCGTAGCTTTCTCAGTAACAGAAAGTAGGAGAGTTTATCTTTGACATTCAGGTTGGCACATGAGTTAATGTCTTGTACTGACTCCACTCCTTTGACCTTTATCAGGTTCACAATCAGTACAGCCCAATTATTCTGATGATGAATCTCTCTTGTCATGCTCTGAGGAAAGAACAGAAGTCTGTAAATGCTCGTAAATTATTACTCCTATGGTGTGGCATGCCAAATCCCTAATTTTTCCAGAACTTAATGATTCTCCAACTGTTGTGGGTGGGTGTCTTCACAGCACAGGAGCCAGACCTCCCACTGTGCCTAAACCACAGTTTTATATACGGCCTGCTGCTAGACACAATTTTGTGAGTCTCCCCCCAACTGTCTGATGTTGCCATTTAGGCATTACATATTGTTGATGATATACAGTGGTTGGTTCACTTTATAACTTAAACTGAATTAAGATAGATAGATAGATAGATAGATAGATAGATAGATAGATAGATAGATAGATAGATAGATAGATAGATAGATAGATAGATAGATAGATAGATAGATAGATAGATAGATAGATAGATAGATGAAACAAAACTGCACTAATGTAGGCTACAACTGTCAAGGGAAATAACTAGTAATTGCTTGAGAATGTTACAGATTCAAGTATCATTTGTACAATGGCGACCTCTACTGGAAAATAGATAACCTATAAATGTTATAAATAATATTATATTAATGTGTTACAAGATTTAAGAAGGAAATATATATATAGATTTGATGAAAACAAATCTGCTGAATTTTATAGCTACTGTAGATCTAGATGTCGCCTACAGTCACATGTGCACAGGCTCACATGCCGATGTTTTTTTTAAGACCCTCTTGTTTACAGATCTCACGGACTGAGCTCTTGAGTAATCACACTTTCGCAGATGTCACTAAATATATCTCATAATAGCTGCGCAATCGTGACAGATATAGTGCTCCTGCTTATTTACATGGCGAAATGGGTGACACAGAATCCTAAATAGATTTTCCCTAAAGAAAACCTGCAATGTTTGCTTGTTTAGAATTAGAGTGTCAAAAGCGCTGTGTATTTAATCTAATAATCGAGAGGCTAATTTATGACTCCTACTAATGACCAATGCTTTTTGGAAGGTCACCAAGTCCCGTCAGCATAACCTCATTAATATTCATGAGCAACGCTTTCCCATTGGAAGGTCGTGATGCGATTTCAACATAACCTTAGAAGGTTTTTTTTTTTTTTTCGTTTGTTTTTAACCTTAGAACCATAACCATATTCATAACCTTAGAAATATTTGGAAATAAGTTACAAAGAGAAATAATTTAATAGCCTACTAACAATATGAAAAAAAGGGGGGGGGGGGGGGGTTATTGAGTTCGCTGTTAGGCTATCTATCTATAAATTACAGAAACGTCTGTCTGTCTGTCTGTGTGTCTGTCTGTCTGTCTGTCTGTGTGTGTGTGTGTGTGTGTGTGTCTGTTAACCACATATCTCTCAAACCGTTAGTCCGATGGATTTCAAACTCGACAGGTGTGTTGCTACGGGCATGAGTAAGTGCAGTGCCAAGTTTGACATTGTTTGGATGAGAAATGCTAAAGATATCGTTAAATATATCATTTTTAGAAGGTTGTGGTTTAAAAATAAACATTCTGACATAAACACTCAGTCAGCTACACTGTTTACTTCTGAATATTATAGTTTGGTTTCAGAACGTGATAAATCCATTTTGATTAATTTGAGTAAAAATGTGTTTTCACATAGCATCTTTAGGTTATAATAACATAAAAAATTAAAATCCAGATTTTGATTTTCAAAGATTTATTATAAAAACGGATCATTTTCCCCCAAAAATGCAATAAATTCATGACACTTTTTTTTCAAAATGAAATTAATCCATTGAATCAATATAAAAGTTTTTTTATCATATTGAAACTGTTGAAATCAGCCATCGCTAAGAAATATCTCCTGAACTTTTTTGACGGCGATCAGCTCACAAAAACTGATTTTGCATGGGCACTTTGCACTGCTCCCTGAATCGACACGCTTATTCTGCACTGCTCCCTGAATCGACACGCTTATTCATTTGTGGATGCTAACTGAATCTGTAAGTCAGCTATGCTGTTTACTTCTGAATATTATATTTCATTCTGGTGCGCTTAACGTTATCGCTGCTGTGTAATAGTAGCCTATGCTATACACCAACTAAACATATCTTATTCAAAGCGTTCACAGTCTCTTTCATGGGCATCATTTGTAGCTGCCTATTCACAAACTGTTTGCTCAAGCATAGCATTTTCTCGGAGTTCACTGTGTGCTTTCTACCATGCACAAATAAAAATGTCACTGAACTTTTGCTGTGTAATTGTAACAATGAGCACTCAAACACCAAACCAACAATAACAACAATACTAAAAACACACTCAAAAACTGATTTTGCACGGGCATTTTGCACTAGCACTTAGAAGGTTGTGGTATACATAAACACTCAGTCAGCTACACCATTTTTTTCTGAATATTATAGTTTATTCACAGCCATCATTTGTAGTAACCTAGCCTGCTCCCTGAATTCAATGCGTTCACAGTCTCTTTCACGGGCACCAAACCAACAATTACTAAAAACACACACAAAAACTGATTTTGCACGGGCATTTTGCACTAGTATAATGTAAAGTCATTTATAAAATGTGGAAAATTTGGTTTACCTTGAGCTCACTTCTCTTTATGAATATGGTATTTTCCTAATAAAATAAATAACTGTATAATATGTTGTTCTTTACATTCCAAATTGTCATTCTAAATATAAAAAAGCACATCAAAAACACACCTCGCCAGTGTCTATGGACCACTTGCACTGAGCTTCGTGACGCACTTCCGTTTTGAAATAGTACGTCTCACTTATTTCCGGTTATGTTTACTTTCAATGTGGTCAATGAGTTGAACAAACGCCACCTAAAATGAGTGTCTGCAGTAAGATTTAAAAATTTGACCATTTTTATTGACAGGAGAAGGGATATTCTGATGTTTACTGTGTGCAGAATTTTCCAAATTTATCGGAACATGAAGTTTTAATCCAACCCAAGCCGATCTGAGAAAGCAGCGGGTGTTAAAAATACGCCATTATTTCACCACAGGGTGTCAGTGTTCGTCTAAACTAGTGACCGCGACGCTGAAGTGTATGAGAACAGATGAATAACATCAGTACGTACCACGAACATTTATTTTTTTGGATTAAATATTTTAACCATTCTGTGTCATTTTTCAATGTCAATCTTTTCACCTATTTACATGTTTATGCCCAAAATGCTATAATATTCAAAGTAGTTGACTGTCATTCTCCTCTACGCTGTTTACGTAATTGAATAGCCTATAGCCTATTTAAAATCGTTACAGGCACCTCGCGAGCATTCATCCATTCAACTATTTTAAAAGACTGGAATAAACACCAGCGCACACAAGCAATCCTTTTAATAGTCAATTTCATTTAAAAATGTAAACCCAACAGGTATGAAATGTCAGAAAGAGAAAAAAAATGTTAATGAGAAGACGAGCATACATATATTATGGATACATATAAATATGTACATATATATTTAGTGGATACATATATTTATTAATTATTCAGAATACACAGTTGGAAAGAAAATATATTTATAGGCACATTTCAAGATAATACAGAGATCATCATTCATTGTTTTAATCAACTGGCAGCCATAAAACATAGTGATAATCTGCATTCTCATGCATGTAGGTGCGCTGAACGCTCTAACCGTAAACTCCCGGGCTGCGTTCAGCCCCGACAAAACGTATCTCAAACCCCGTTGCACACCGGTGCACGCCGTTTCCAGGAAACATGACGTTCAACCCGGAAACCGTAGCAAAACGTTTCGCACCGTTTTGAACTTGAACATGCCCCCGGTATGTACTAACTAGAACGCGGAAGTAGTTGTGCAAGTAGTCCATTCTCAGTAAACTGTTCTTGGATCTGTTATGTTGGAAACAAGGTGGAAGTGACGCAAGCTGAGGAGGGTGGAGTTGCGGCATGTGTGTTTGTTAGCTACAGCTGAATGGAAACGAATACACGGAGCGCTCGTGTAGAAATATGATACATGACAGCAAGCGGCTCTGCTTAAAAGAAGTCATCATTATCCTAGAGAGTTCAGAAACGACATGAGCCATGACAGTGCGCGTCTTCCAGCAAGAAAAGACCACGGCTGTATTATGGTTTTGACATTTATTTAGTTTTATCATTTTTAATACTTCTCTTCCCATCTCAGAAGCTCATCACTGTTTGGAATATTTTATAGATGACTATCTTTAAAATAATCGAAGTGGAGGAGCCACAACTGGGGGACTGTAATATGAAAAAAGAAGCATCCGATTTATTAGGGTTTGTTCCGCAAAAAGATATTGTTTACAACGAACTTCTGCCGTACAAGGACAAACTAGACGAAGAGTCCAATGAAATTTTGGCACAGATCAAAGGAAACCTCGGCCGAGCCGTCCAACTCAGAGAGATATGGCCAGGTGTCTTGTTGTGGACGAGGAAACTTTCCACGTAAGTATTTTTAGCAGGCATTAGCTCATCAAACATTATTCAGGAATCCTCCTGATAGTTTGATCTGCCGACGAAATTAAATTGTGGAGTTGTTCAGTCTATGCTCATGAATCTTAAATAGGGCCTACATTCCCTTAACCTTAATATCATAAACAGGAAATGTGATGTTCTGTAGACAGTATTACGGGAACACCGAATGACCCCTTTGTATTTAGGAGGATAAAGCAGACTAGGGTAAAAATATCTCTCTTGCGTTTTAAATAGAGCGCTAATCAGTGCGCGCTGACTGCTGATGCGCATGCGTAGTCAACTCTGTTTCACTTGCGTCATTGTTCAAACAAACGTTGTGGAAGAACGTTCAAATATATATTTTATAACGTTCAGTTTGAACACTTTGCGAGATTTTAACTGCGTGTAGGATAAAACCATTACCTTGAGTTGTTTAGGTTTAAGTTTTTATAAATGATAGCCCATTGTTGACAAATACAGTCAATTGGCAACAACGTTATGTTTTGGTGTTAAAAGTATCAAATATAGAGCTACTTGTTTGAGCCTTCATTGCAGTGAAGGTAAGGAAATGACTGGTGTTTAACAAGCCATATTTTGTCAGTGATTGCAAAATGGCTTGTTGGTCATGTTTTAGCCACTCAGTGCTATTTTAAGAGCACAACAAGCACAAACTGTCACTGATGTCAGACTGCGTGTGACTATGAGCAATACTCCTCTGTAAACATTCAGAGAAATATTGTTTTCAATGTCATCCAAGCCATTTGAGTAAGCCAAGACATCATATTCTTCCTCACTAAATCTATTCATGGGTCTCCAGATTGCCTGTCTTTTTATTTTTTGCATGGTATGTCCATGTTTTGGAGATGTCCTAGAGTCAGTAACGTTAGTTGTGTCCCAAATGTCGCACTTAATCTCTAAACGCTATGTACTTATGCACTATGTACTCAACCTTGTCGAATGGTATGAAATAATATTATACGGTACTTATTTTGTCATTCAGCATCGGAGTCTGATCGCCCCTCCCCCTCCGCTAAGTAAAAGGGATAGTTCACCTAAAAACTTGTTCCAAACCTGTACGAGTTTATTTCTTATGTTTTCTTTCTTCGTCAATTGTCTGGATACCAACATTATTTAAAATATCTTCTTTTGTGTTCAGCTGAAGAATGAAAATTTTCATTTTTGGCTGAATTATCCCTTTAAAGCTGCGACAGTTGAGGGCATGAAGTGTCCAACATTCTATTCTACACTTCGGATAGCCTATTTTCAGTGTGAACACACTACTCGCACTATTTATACAACAAAACGTTATATAACAGTGCATAAGTACAAAAATTGGGACACACATAGTAGTGTTTGTGTTAGAAATTGTCTCTATGTGCACTTAGGTGTGAAGGACATGGCTTTATTTATCACTGCCAGTCCAGAGAGCATCCGCACAAAACCCTCTTTGTAAGGTATCGGCATTGCCAGCCTAAGCACAGATTCTAGGTATGACCTAGATTATTCGATTGTGTCAGGTCAGCCATGAGTCCACTTCCTTTTCATTGAAAGCAAGCTTGGGCAGCTTGACCTAAATCTGCTAAAGTGATTTACTTGGGTATCACATGTTGCTTTTATGTTCATATTTCAACATGGAGCAATTGAAAACGCATCTAAATGGAATCATTTTTAGGGCAATCAAAATTTGTTTAGATTTTATTCATAGATGCACATTGTTGATGTTATGATCTAACACCAATCAGCACAAGGTCAGCACAATAACGCTGTCAGTTCTAAAACTGATAATAACCACCAATCTGTTTCATATCATACAACTCACCATCATAACGGTTAATATCAGAGAGAGACACAATATAGTTTGAATAAAGTGGTACTTTTTAAAACCCCACAATACATCCTTGTCCTTCAGGTACATGCGATTATATGGAAGAAAGTTCAGCAAAGAGGACCATGTGCTTTTCGTCAAGCTGCTGTACGAGCTGGTCACCATCCCCAAACTGGAGACCAGTTTGATGCAGAGCTTCGCCCGTCTCCTCATCACCCTGCTGAAGTAAGATTGACTTTAAGATAATGCGATAGTTCAATAATTAACATAAACAATTTTACATTTTATTCATGTAGCAATGTACTAATTGATTCTTCACCTCACATCAATGCAATTATGACTGTTCACTATCCCTCACAGATTTGTAATCGCAGAGTGTCAGAACAGCTCTTGAGATTTGAATATCCACCCACCCCTAAGACCCCTATTTTGTCTTTCAGGAAGAAGGAGCTGCTTTCAAGAGAGGATATAGAATTGCCATGGCGACCCTTGTATGAGTTGCAGGACAGGATCCTGTACTCAAAGACCGAGCACCTCGGCCTGAACTGGTTTCCCAGGTACGTGCATATCTCATCAGAGAGTTTATAAAAGAGGATTCATGTTTTTTTTTTAATTCTGAATGGATTGTGGTTTAAAATTGTCGCCAAATATTTGCAATTTAATAAAATGGATAAATAAATGTGATTAAATAGTTACCTTAATAACTTCCATCCCAGCTTTGTTTTTCTGATGTCTGTCACAGGGAATTTGCAACTGGTGCTGATGTTGAGAATCTCATAAAAATGTTGTCTGAGTAGACGGGAAGTGCTGAGTGTGCCTGTCTTTTTATCTCCTCTCATATTCAGTTCTCTGCGGCCGCGCTCTTCCTCTAAACACGTTCTCGTTAAACTTGCTCAGAGGTGGTAAGGACCTTGTTATTTTATGTTAATATTTAAAGGTGCACTAAATAATTTTTTTGCACTCAATGTTTCGCTGGCTCTCATTTCGTCCCAGTGGTCTTTGGCTTTACGCTCGCTTTTTGTCTTTAAATCTGTTTGCTGTGGATGCATGACATTTTTGCTGGTGCACAATAACAACGTCTGTTTGTCTTTTTGTTCCTTGTTGATCATCAATGCGTATTCTGCATCTCATACTATATACATAAATGAAACGGATGTTTTTGGATTTATTAAAAATTAAGTTTCACAAGATGACAACTGAATTTGTTTGTTGAAATACTGAATTATGCCAAATAATTGAATTACGCCAAAATGGTTCCTTGTCTGACTTATATTTTCAGATATGTTTGACCTATCCTGTATTATTAAGACATTATTAATGGTAAAATTACAGAAAATACCAAACAGGAATTTTTTTTCTACATGACTTAGGTTTTTTGTAATTTAATTCTGGAATGTGTTTAAAACAACATAATAATAATTATATATATATTTGTAATTATACAGTACAGGTCAAACGTTTGGAAACATTACTATTTTTAATGTTTTTGAAAGAAGTTTCTTCTGCTCATCAAGCCTGCATTTATTTGATCAAAAATACAGAAAAAAAATGTAATATTGTGATATATTATTACAATTTAAAATAATTGGTGTTCAATTTATTATACTTTAATGATCATTTATTTCTGTGATGCAAAGCTGAATTTTCAGGATCATTACTCCAGTCTATCACATGATCCTTTAGAAATCATTCTAATATGATGATTCATTATCGAAGTTGGAAACAGTTCTGCTGCTTAATATTTTTTCATAAACTGTGATACTTTTTTAGGATACTTTGAATAAAAAGTAAAAACATAAAAATAAAAATAAAATAAAAAGAAGCAAATGTTTTAAAAATAGAAATCTTTTGTAACAACAATATACACTACTGGTAATCAGTAATTTTTTTCAGTAATTGATCAAATAAACGCAGCCTTGATAAGCATTAGAGACTTCTTTCAAAAATATAAAAACATCGTAATGTTTCCAAACTTTTGACCTGTACTGTATATATGTGTGTGTGTATATATATATATATATATATATATATATATATATATATATATATATATATATATATACATACAGTGCAATGCATAAGTGAATACACCCATGCTAAAGTTGACTAAAAAGAGGAATAAAAAATCATATTTTGGAAATTGAACTTAATGCCTTAATTTAAAAAATTAGGAAAAATCCAACCTTTAAGGACACCCATTTTCTTAGTGAATGAATAATGTATCGTAAATAAATAAATGTTCTTCCTTAAAATACATGGTGCATAAGTGAGTACACCCCTATGTTAAATTCCCATAGAGGCAGGCAGATTTTTATTTTTAAGTATTTTTTTATATTTTTTTTTAGGATACTATGCATCCTGATAAAGTTCCCTTGGCCTTTGGAATTAAAATAGCCCCACATCATCACATAGCCTTCACCATACCTAGAGATTGGCATGGGGTACTTTCCATAAGATCATCTCTCAATGCAAATCAAACTAGCTTTTAGGCTAACTGAAATAAAATCATGCCAATCTCTAGGTATGGTGAAGGCTATGTGATGATGTGGGGCTATTTTAATTCCAAAGGCCAAGGGAACTTTATCAGGATGCATAGTATCCTAAAAATTTTTTTAAAAAAATACTTAAAAATAAAAATCTGCCTGCCTCTATGGGAATTTAACATAGGGGTGTACTCACTTATGCACCATGTATTTTAAGGAAGAACATTTATTTATTTATTTACGATACATTATTCATTCACAAAGAAAATTGGTGTCCTTAAAGGTTGGATTTTTCCTAATTTTTTAAATTAAGGCATTAAGTTCAATTTCCAAAATATGATTTTTTTATTCCTCTTTTTAGTCAACTTTAGCATGGGTGTATTCACTTATGCATTGCACTGTGTATATATATATATATATTATTAGATTGTCAGCGAAATGCGATGCTTGTCACATTGCACAAAAAAAATACTGGCACCCCGACACAGGCTGTTGGACTCACACTGTGAAATCCAATGCTGTATTGCTCTCACACTATTCAATAACACTCTGTTGCTCAATTGGAATTCCCAAGCCAACACTGAACACAGCGTATTGTACGTTGTTCCTGAGTGCTGAGCGTGTTTGTTGCGTCTGTTTCACCCATGCTCTTTAATGCAGACATCTGATACTCCAGTATCCTTGTTGCCTCCCTCTACACGGGCTACAGCAGTAAATCCCTACTGTGGATCACATTCTTTCCTATGAATGAGTCCAGAGGTGAAAGATTACTATGGCCTATTTCAAAACTAAGGTCATCAGGTTCAGAGGCCCTGTCTGGGTGTCGCATATCTGCAATTTTTTGGTGACACTCACAGGTTTTTTTACATTTTGTTTAGCTGTGTGATTTTTATGGTGCATGTGTTTGATGGGTTTCATGCGAGTGGTGAATGTGATTTGATGTTTTGGTATTTAAGAACAGAATTTCACGATAAGGGGGTTGATAAAACTTTAAAAATAGCTTTGCTGACCAGCTTTTAAGCAGCATATAGGTCACAGATGGACAATCAGCCTAATAAAAACTCTACTTCCCAAAAGTTCCTCTGCCACTAGACTCATCCCCACCTCTGGGGGATTATAACAGGAGACTGTTAGTTTTTGTAATGCATGAATGGGTCTAACAAACACTAGTGTGTTGGTTTTGTTTATTGTAGAATTGTTTGCATGGAATTAAAGTGTTATTGTATGTAGTGTTGGACACTTTCAAGTTTCTCTTCCTTTTGCAGCTCAGTGGAAGGAGTTCTGAAGGCCTTAATCAAGAACTGCAGGCCGTAAGTACTTGCATATCTTCAGAGGTGTAAAGAGTACCCAGAAACCATACTTGAGTACAGATATCATAATCCTACAGCAAAAATGACTCCATTTCAAGTCACAAATTCCAATACGACTTGAGTAAAAGTCTTAGAGTATCTGATTTTAACAGTGCATTTAATTGCATTACTCTTCATAAATTAATATTAAAAAATGTAGTTAAGTAGAGGGTAAAATTTGGCAATATCTTTGATACTCAGTAAAACTACAAAGTAGGCAAAAATATACTTATGTACAGTAACTAATTACATTTACTCAAATACTCGTTATGCCAGACATGCACTACCAATCAGTATTTTGGGAATCTTCAGAAATTAGACTTTCTATTCTTTAAATATTATTAAGCACAAAATTATTAACCATCACAACTATTTTCAAAATTGATAATAATAAGGGACGGTTTCTTGAGCAGCATAATATAATTATTTTTGAAGAAATCATGCTTTGCTGATAAATGTAAAGTTTTGATCACTACTTCCTAAACTGTAATTTTAGTTATTTCATAGTTTTCATGTCTTTAGTATATGACAACTAATAAAGAGTGAGCAGGTGTGTCCAAACATTTGACTGGAATGTACATTAACTGCGCTCCCAATCGATCTTCAGTTTCTCCTTAGTCATTTAATCCTTTTTAATTCTATTTTAATTTGGCTTTGTTGGAGTTTCCTGTCTCTGAGAGACCGAAGTGTCCCAGGATCAGTGCAATCCGTTCCTTAGCAGGAGGTCAAAAAGGACATAATATATTTTTCAACTGCAGACTATTAAAATGAGGATAAAACTGTTTTAATACAGTGTAAGTGAACTAGAAAGAGACAGTCATATGATTGGCTTGTTTCTACTTAAAAACAGTGACACAAAAGAAAGAGACTCTATGGAAGGTATCTAGGGTGAGGTGAGGCTGCATGTTCAGAGCTCTTCTCGGCTCAACTTGGATTACAGAAAAGGTTGTCATGCGCTCGGTCAGCGAAGTCCATACTTTTAGCTTGTTCAGATAACGCACTGTTTGCAGATTGCTCATGTATGGGCCAGTAGATTATCGACAGGATGTTGTGATTCTTGAAGTGGCTTCATTCATTTTACAAAAGCATATGTTATCCAGTTAATGAGAGTTTACTTGTACTGCATACAGTTTAACATGATATTTAGGTACTTTTAAATTCATATTAAAAAAGAGAAACATCACAAAGGTTTAGTATTGTTATATGTGTGCATAACACTTGAGGTGTCAGCAACAACAAAATCATTCTCTGTCTGTCTGTTTGTATGCATGCAGTTATTTCCCAGAATCAGCAACACAGGAGATGCTGGATGAGTGGAAACCTTTGATGTGCCCTTTTGACGTGACCATGCAGAAGGCGATGGGATATTTTGAGCTCTTCCTGCCCACCACACTCCCCCCAGAGCTGCATGATAAGGGCTACAAGTACGCACTGTCTGAACCTTATGACACACTCTGAGTCCTTGGAAAGTCAGTCCTATTAGTCTTTCTGCTAGACTTGAAATCATAGATGGAAAAGATAAATTTAGCACACACACTACCATTCAAACGCTTGGGGTCAGTGAGGCTCTAATGTACTCCGAAGCTACATTTATTTAATCACAAATACAGTAATGGTAATATTGTAAAAAAAAAAAATAAAAAAAAAAAAAATATATATATATGTTTTAAAATGTAATTTATTTCTATGATGGCAAAGCTGAATTTTCAACAATTTCCAGTATTAATTTCTTTAAAGAAAATCATACTGGCCCAAAACTTTAAAATGGTAGTGTATATTGCACAGTGATTGGATCCGATTGGCTGCAGGGTGTCCATTAAAAAGTGATAGAGGACAACTAGTAAAGGAGTTCTGGTGAAACTGACTGTTGTTTACCATTCGAAATTAATAAATAAATGCGCTGGCTACATCAGCTGTGAGTAACCATAGCAACAGGCAGTCAAAGTATCTATACGGACTATAAATCGAGCGGACTCCGCTGTGCGTCGGACGGTTCACGCCTCGCCGTCGTCCATTAAAACCTGACAATGGACACCTCGTCGGGCATTAACCCTTACATACGTAACGGTCACACATCCAATACAAATAATATTTTTTCCAGAGTTAAAAATACACTAAAATACCTTTATTTGAATTATGTGTTTCCACAGACTTTGGTTTGATGAGTTGATAAGCCTGTGGGTGTCGGTGCAGAACCTTCCAAGCTGGGAAGTGGTATGATTGTCTCACTACCGAAGTTAAATCTGTGGATTTCTCTTTCACAACCTCATTGATTCATTACATTAGTGTTAACCCGATTTCGTCTTTTCCAGAATCTTGTCAGTCTTTTTGCACGACTGGCAAATGACAACATTGGTTACATAGATTGGGACCCTTATATACCAAAGGTGAGGACATCACTCCAAAATTTTAGTCCGCTGTCTGTTTTTAGCAACAGGTTTCTTGTTTAAGTGATTTTCATGTACACATTAATTCATTAAATCCAGAGCTAGTTCAGTATTGCTGGGTTCTACAGTTTGTATTCTGTGTCTGTTTTCAGATCTTCACCAGGATCTTGAGGAGTCTTAATCTTCCTGTAGGATCCAGTCAGATGCTGGTTTCCAGATATCTGACGAATGCCTATGACATCGGTCATGTGGTCACCTGGATATCTGCTTTGCTGGTCAGTGTGAAATAAAGGCACCTTCCAATGAAAATATGCTATTGAAATACCATCAAGTTATGATGTAATACATTTGCTTTATATTTAATGTGTTTTTAGGGAGGTCCAAGCAAACAGACCCAGACCCAGCTCAGTGGCCTTTTCAGCAGTATCACCTTGTTTTTACACCCGTCTAATCACGGCCGCTGGCTGGTGAGTTACTGCTAGGGATTTCTGATTCTGATATTTATGCTTCATTTCTACTTTATTATAAAAGTATAATTATGATATAATAGTATTTATAAGTATAAACTAATTAAAAATATAAGAATAAACAAATTCACTGGATTATCTAGACATTACCACATGATTTTTAAAACCAAGAAGAAAGAGCAAAATGAGTCGGGTTGCTATCCAGATTTTAATCGTTCTCCCAGAATGCTTTAGAATAGCCTGCAGCTGTGTCCATTTCAAAAACACTGCTGCTATCAACAATACATGCCATTCTTTTCCTGGAAGCATCTCCTCATAGACGAGGACAGCTCATCTTTCCAGGGTTGCGTGTTTGCTTTGTCTGCGAGAGGCATCTAGTTGTCACTGTAAAACCCTGCGAAAGCTTTGTCCTTTTATTGTCGCCACATTGTTGATGAGATGTTCAGTCTGTAGAACATCTGATTTGTTTTTTAGAAGCTTACAGAAAGTGTTCTTCCTTTGATGATGCAAATGAAGTGTGTGATTTGTTTGTGGTGGGCATCACAGGGTACAAAACGCTTTATGACAGTGAAGAATGTGTCGAAGGCCGACATGCTCACTTGTTGAAATGGGAATCTGAAGTTGAAGTTAATATCCGTCCCTTTGATCAAATGGATTTTTTTTTGGTTTTTTGACCGTAAATGCTCAGTAGAATTAAAAAAAAGGTTAAACCATCCACGATTCCATGTTTGCTTAATGTATTTTAGGCTTCAATGACACTTTGTCTGCTTAGAAAAATAAATCTCATTATTACAGACCCATTACAGATGTGGGTGCCGCATGGGAATTTTGTTCATTCAGTCTGTTTCCCAGTTGTAATAATATCATTGTGGTCAGAGCACCATTTCCAGGCCATTTCCCCTCTTTCTCCCCAATGATTTCCTTCCTCCTCCCCTTCACTGTAATAGAAAAATAATAATAATTTAATTTTGCATGTAAATATAAGTTCCATAATAAGTCCTGTTCAAAATCCCCCAAAAATATTTTTTTGCTCTGTCCAACCCCAGATGAAACTCATGAAACTCCTTCAGCGTTTACCTGCCAGCGTTGTGAAACGTCTGCATCGAGAACGTTACCGGACGCCAACGTGGCTGACCCCTGTTCCCGAAAGCCACCATCTCAGTGAGCAGGACATCACAGACTTTGTAGAGAGCATGAAGGAGCCCGTCCTTCTTGCCATGTTTAGCAAAACCGGCAGTCTGGATGCTGCCCAGGCCCTGCAAAACCTTGCCCTGCTCAGACCCGAGTTGGTCATTCCTCCAGTGCTGGAGAAGTAAGTGTGTGTGTGTGTGTGTGTGTGTATTTGTTTGTTTAATGCACATGCTAATGTCTTTTTAAGTTAACAACTTACAATAACATTACATTACATTAAGACTACATAAATTGATGATAAGCTGATGGTGTGCTTGATCATAATCACGTAAAAGCATTTTTGGGACCCTTTTCTAATTTAAGGACATATCCCGCCATGGAGACCCTCACTGAGCCTCATCAGCTGACAGCCACTTTAAGCTGTATGATCAGTGTGGCACGGAGCCTGGTGGCCGGGGGCAAGAGTTTTCCAGAGGGCCCCACACACATGCTGCCTCTCCTCATGAGGGCTCTGCCGGGGGTCGACCCCAATGACTTCAGCAAGTGTATGGTGAGAGTCTGTTCAAGACAGTGTTGCTGTTAACTAAAACTATAATGGTTGGAAATAAATCTGAAATAAAATATAAATAATAGATGATAAACTAAAAAAATGTAACTGAAATAAATAAGCTTAAATTGAACCATTAAAAAGAAATATAATATAAATTAATATGAAATAAATAGAAATTAAAGATAAATAGAAATATAAAAAAACAAGCACATAACAAAATTACCCCTTGGTTCACCTCGAGATTTTCCTATGGGGTTTTATAATGGAGTTTTTCAACTGATGAGTAAAGTAAAGCCTGTGGTAAAAAAAATAAAATAAACTTGGCGATACTTTGGTGTTTTGTTCTACAATGTAAGTTACAAATTTCGTTTGTCTTGTGGAGGCGTGTATGTTTTCAAATATTCTTTTTATTTTTTCAGATAACATTCCAGTTATTAGCAACTTTTGTTACTCTTGTGCCATTGGTGGACTGTTCTGCTGCTCTTCAGACAAGAAATGACCTCACACAGGTCAGATATCCTCCCGTCCTTATATTATTTTTGCGCGTGATAGTTCATGTGCGACTCAGTCTTTCCTTTGATTTTTCTTTGTGCAGGTGGAAAAAGAGTTGTGTTCTGCCTCTGCAGAGTTTGAGGATTTTGTTCTTCAATTTATTGATAGGTACAGAACTCAGAGTACCGAATAAATACTGTACATGTGTTTTTCTTTCTGTATCTTCATTCTCCCTCTTATGTTTGTGTATTTAGGTGTTTTGCACTGATTGACATCAGTACTCTGGAACAGACCCGGGAGGAGATGGAGACAGAGAAAATGACTCATCTAGAGAGTCTGTTGGAGCTGGGCCTGTCCTCCACACTCTACACTATCCTCACACAATGCTCCATGGAAATATTCCAGGTCATTACAAACACACACATGGAGTTAAAGCTAGTCATAACATACACTACCATTCAAAAGTGTTTTTTGTATCATATATGTCTTTACTGTCACTTTTGATCAATTTAATGTGTCCTTTCTGAATCTTACAGACAGAAAAAATATTATAGACCCCAAACTTTTGAACTGAAGTGTATTTCCGTAGGGCTGCTATGACTATGTGATGATACCTGAACATATTTCCTTCATTTTCACAGGTGGCTCTTGGAAAAGTCTTCAACTTCGCCACTACAAACATTTTTGAGACTCACGTTGCTGGACGGATGGTAGCAGACATATGCCGAGCTGCAACCAAGGTCAGTGTCCTGAGCTCAACTCTCAGACATTCACAGCTGACAGCGTTTCTCAAAACGATTTCGAATGATTATTCTCCTTTTTAGTGTCACCCAGCAAAGGCTCTGAAGCTCTTTTTGCCTCACTGCTGTAATGCCATATTACAAATCTCATCCAGTAAGTTGGCACATGCACCTAATGTGTTAATGTCAGTATATGGACTGCTACATGTGTTGTGCGTTTCCTGTTAACATGCCATGTGTTCTCAGATGAAGAGGTATTAAATGAAGAGGAGCTGGATAAAGAACTGATGTGGAACCTCCAGCTGTTGTCTGAGGTCAGTCACTCGATTCTACAACTCGTGGATAAGTAGCTGTGTAACTTTGGAAATGCTGAAATCCTAATATAGAAATCGATAGCTAGAAATTTCTAAAGTCTTAGAAGTATAGATTTTATTTATATATATATATATATATATATATATATATATATATATATATATATATATATATATATATATATATATATATATATATATATATATAAAAATTTCAAATGTATATTTCGAAATCGAACTCTAGGAATATAGAAATCTCAATTTAGAAATGAAAGGAACTTCAAACTTTTAGAGTCGGTAAGATTATTTAATTTTTTTAAAGAAGTCTCTTATGTTCACCAAGGGTGCATTTATCTGATCAAAAATAAAGTAAAACATTAATTGTCTAGTAATATTGTGTAATATTATTATAATTTAAAATAACTGGTTCTGTTATTTAATATTCCTGTGATGGCAAAACTGAATTTCCAGCATCATTACTCTTCAGTGTCACATGATCCTTCAGAAATCATTTTAATATGCTGATTTGCTGCTCAAGCAACATTTCCTATTATTATCAGTGTTGAAAACAGATGTGCTGCTTCATATTTTTGAGGAAACCATTAAGGATTATTTGATGAATAGAACAGCATTTATTTAAAATAGAAATCCTTTGTAACATTATAAATGTATTTACTGTCACTTTTGATCATTTTAATTCATCTTTGCAAAATAAAAATATTAATTTCTAAAAATAAAAATAAATCTAGCTGACGACTAATTTGGGGTAGTGCATAACCTATCAATACTTGAAGAAATAAAGCTAAAAATCTAGAAATCAAACTCTAATTATAAATCTATGTCTAGAAATTTAGAACTCTTGAAATCTGAAATCTTGACTCTAGATTCTGAGAAACATATCTAGACAGAGATGTATAAGATCACAGTCCTTGTCTTTGTCTGTAGGTGACCCGTGTGGATGGCGATCAGCTGCTGCTCTACAGGTCTCAGCTAGTGCAGATTCTTCAGTTGACTCTGCACCTGAAATGTAAGCCGGGCTACAGTCTGGCTTGTAAGCTGCTCTATCACACCCTGCGTTCCTCATCCCTCATCTATCCCAGAGAGTACTGCAGCGTTCCTCACGGTGCCCAGCAGCACACTGACACATACCTACCAATCAAGGTCAGCCTCAAGGGAAAAAAACACTAAACCTCTCATAGTGACGCATATATATATATATATTTTTATATATATATATATATATATATATATATATATATATATATATATTTATATATTTATATTTATTATATGTGTATGTATATATGTGCAAATTACCATTCACAACAACAGAGTGACTGGGAAGTCCCCACTAGGATATTTCTGTGTTTGCTCCTGTGACCAGGCTTTACTTTTATCCTATCAAATATCTCTGAAGAAAAAGAGATGAGATGTTTGAGTAAATGAACAGATAAGTGGAGCTCCGTCACCCTCTTTAGCACTGGTATGCCTAAGCACCTTTTCTTAGACAGACAGACGTCTCTTCCTAACTGTCTGACGTCTTAATGCGTGGTTCATTTGAACTTGACTCTGCCTCAGCATTCTCAGAAAATCAGAACTGCTTTTACTCCCCTTGTTTTCAACATTTATGAGAACAAATCAATGAAGTGCTCCTATTATGTATTAGTTCCTAATTTTGTTTTGGAGGTCTCTTACAATAGGTTTACAGGCATCCAAGATCCAATAACACTTTAAATTTCTCATAATATACATTGCTGCATCACTTCTTTTCTCACAGTGTCTAATATGGTTCAATAAAGGATTCAGTCTCTCTAAACCCCTCCTTTCTGAAGGCATACTCTGCTCTGATTGGTCCGATGGCCCACTCTGTTGTGACTGTGTGTCGGAAATGAAACGTCCATTACCGTCCATTAATCAGTTTTTAATTTAAGCCTGAGTTCTGTTTAATTCAAGAGCATGCAAAATGGATTTGCTTTCACTGAAAACAGCGTCTTCTCAACATGTCGACAACTTGAACCAAACTCCTACATGCCTCAGCTACAGTGTTTAAGGGCGGGTCAAAGTGGTTCTTCGAAGAAAATGTTCTTCGCGGGGCAGCCAATGAAGGCCATAGGCTGGCATTATGCAAAAGTGTTACAAACCTACGTAGGTTTGTGCAGAAAGTAAGACTGGAATTACTGGCGACTCATTTCAGACAGTTCAGAATGGGTGACAATAACTCTTTTATCTTTGAAACTGTGCTGACTTTTTACACTCACAAAGAGGTATATTACAGACCTCATGAAAGGTAATATACAAAAAAGTATATTATCATATGGGCAGTTTAAAGAAAGATCAAGATAAGATAACAAGGATGACATTCAGTAAATGTAATTTAACAAAACAATAGTAAATATTGTCTCTTCTTCAAAAATCATGTAATGGAGGCTGATATTCCACCAGTTGTCTCTGTCTCCTCTCTGGATCAGGACTGGGGTCGGCCTGGAGACCTGTGGAAGCTGGACATCCAGTGGCACATACCCAGCACAGAAGAGAAAGAGTTTGTTTTCTACTTGCTGGATCTGCTGTTAAAGCCGGAACTCCAGCGTCTGCAGAAACACACACAGGGAGAACAGGACATGAGCAGGTCAGCCTTGTTTGAATTCATAAAAACTCTTCTTTCTTTTTGTCTTGTGCACCCACACAGCCCCATCAGTAAGTTCCTATGTATCAACACCAAACCAGAAATGTGATCCTTTAAATTCATATTATACTGGACTTTCTTTAAAAGGGGGCTGAATGTGTTCAGGTGTTTATTAGGCAAAAAAAAAAAAAATATATATATATATATATTTTAAGTGTCTTTTTTTTTTTTTTTTTTTTTTTTTTTTTTTTTAATCAAAATGTTTTTAAATATTCCCTGGACCCTGTGGTAGACACACCATGTTTCACTGATTTACAGAAGTCAGAGACTATTAGTCAAGAATGATTTATTAGTTTATAGATGTTTTTGTTTCTTTCATGGACAAATGATATTTTGATGCCATTGATCCACAAAAGAACATTCAAGGAAAAAGATCAAAGAAAGAATAATTTGCTCTACTAATTTGTGTGTTATGTCTCTTTAGGGATGATGTTCTTCAGAGTCTGTCTATTGTTCATAACTGTCTTCTGGGAGCAAGCCCCCTTCTGCCCCCCATGAATGGAGAACCCGTCCCGGAGCTGTGAGTAACACACACAATGTACACTACCGTGCAACGTTTTTTGGGGTCAGTAAGAATTTTTTTTTTTTTAAAGAAATGAATACTTATTCATGCATTAAATTGATCAAAAGTGACATTTATAAAGTTAAAAAAGATTTATATTTCAAATAAATGCTGTTCTTCTGAACTTTCTATTCATCAAAGATTATCAACATTGATAATAAGCAATGTTTCTTTAGCATCAAATCAGCATATTAGAATGATTTCTGAAGGACCATGTGACACTGAAGACTGGAGTGGCTGAAAATTTGGATTTTATACATTTTAAAATATAATAAAATAGATAGCAGCTATTTTAAATTGTAATAATATTTCACAATATTACAGTTTTTACTGATCAAATAAATAGACTAGTTGAAAATAAGAGACTTGTTTCAAAAACATTAAAAAATCTTGCTGACCCAAAACATTTGAACGCCAGTGTACTACAGTTAAAAAAAACCAACTCTGCAAACATCTGTGATTTTACCATTGCATAGATTGTCCAACTATATATGATGCTCTGGTAAACTTCTTTTTAAATATATTAACTTGGTAATATTTTAACTTTCTACTGCTTCTCATTTAGGATCAACAGTATGGTTCAGCTAAACGAGACAAAAATTTACACTGGAATAGACTATGGTAAGTGAGCATTTCCAGTGCTGGAGCTATATTAATTAATGAATTGCTTTGCAGTGGATTATATTGATTATTGATTATTGATTGATTGGCAGACCTGTCTAGAGAGAACTACAGAGAGGACATCTGTAAGACAATTAGACCTTTACTACGTAAGTTACTTCAACATACTAAGATACCTAAATACCCTTTCTAGTTTTAAACTTTAAGGTTTTGTTTCCAAACCTTTTAACGTCTATAGAGAAATTTTATGAATGATAGTTCTTACATATTGAGTGAAATGAAAGCTGTTTTTAATTATTATGTATCTATACAGACTACACACTAGAGCACTCAGAAGACGACATCAAATCCCTCTTCTCCATTATAAAGGTGAACCACAACACACTGTCAGGTTTTCTCCAACATTTGTGTGTGTAATATGCATGTGATATTTATTTTATTGGTAATAAGCATTGGCGTGAACAATGTTTGGTGTTCTCTCGATAGATCATCAATGACCTGCTCCACTTTAAAGGCTCACACAAACATGAGTTCGACTCCCGCTGGAAGAGTTTCAGTCTGATTAAGAGGTCTATGGAGAACAAGGTGAGACACATTTAATGTCCATCTTCTCTATATTTGACAAGTATTATACTGACACTCTCTCTTCTCTCCAGCTTCACGGCAGTAAACAGCACATTAGAGCTCTACTCATAGACAGAGTCATGCTGCAACATGAGGTAACTCATAGTAATAATAATAATTATAATCTTAATATATTTTATAGAGCATTTGGGTGAATCTTATGAAACCTGTCAAGAAAATTGCTGGGTCATTTTTTCAATAAAATAACTTTTATTTCAATAACTATTTTGAATGTTTTGTATAACTACAGTTCAAAAGATTTAGGTTTTTGAAAAGTTTTTTTATGCTCACCAAAGCTGCTTTTTAATTATAAAATACAGTAATATTGTTAAATATATCATTGCAAAATAACTCTTTTAATATATTTTAAAATGTAATTTATTCCTGTGATGGTAAAGATGATTTTTTTTTTTAGCACTCATTACCCCAGTCTTCAGTGTCACATGATCCTTGCTGATTTGATGCTCAAGAAACATTACTTAGTATTATTAAAGTTCAAATCAGTTGCACTGCTTAATATTTTGTGGATTTTTTTTTTTCAAGAAATATTTGTTGTAACATTATAAGTGTCTTTACTGTCATTTTTGATCCACTTAGTGCATCCTTGCGGAATAAATTATTAATTTCTTTTAATTTTTTTAAAGAAATTAATACTTTTCTTCTTCAAAAAAAAAAAAAAAACTTTCGATTTTGGGGTAAAATGCATGACCTGGACAGGTTTTTATGAGAGGAATGCTTTATAATATGTATAACTTGCCTCCCATTAGATGAACCTGTATCTTAAAGACTCTTCACCAAGTTATGATTTCAGTAGTTTTGAGTGTGTTTATGCCTGTTTGTGTTTCAGTTAAGAAATCTGACAATAGATGGGTGTAGCTACAGGTATGTTCATCAGGACCTGATGAAGGACCTGCTCAGACTGTCCACCAGCAGATACAGTCAGGTATGACAAAACCATACACAAACACACACACTTATGCATTCACGTTCAAATGCAATGAATGCAACATGAATAGCCTCTCTCTCTCTCTTACCTCAGGTGAGGAGTAAAGCTCAGAATGCGCTGTTCACAGCATTGTCAACCTACAACTTCTGCTGCAGAGACATCATCCCTGCCGTGCTGGAGTACCTGGACCCAGACCGCACTGACGTCACCCAGCAGCAGTTCAAAGTAGGTCTCTCACAATGTTTACACCCTGAAAGAAACTAAAAATCTTTTCTCTTTCTGTTGATATAGGATATATGAAACTGAATAGGATCATACTTGATCTGTCTGTCTTAATCTTCTCCAGGGTGCCTTGTACTGTCTGTTAGGGAACCACACTGGGGTCTGTCTTGCTACCCTGCAGTACTGGGACTCCATCGCTCTGACATGGCCTGCCATTGTTCGTTCTGGCATGAGCCCCTCCATGTCTCTGGAGAAGCCTTCAATCGTGCGGCTCTTCGATGACCTGGCCGACAAGATCCACCGCCAGTACGAGACCATCGGTTTTGACTTTTCTGTGAGTTCAGCAAATAGCAGCCTAAATGAACGAGATGCATAAACTGAATTATAAATAAAGGCTTTCCTGTTAACATATTAACATAATTATATCACTTTAAACTTTAAATGCTAATGTGTTTGTTGACATCGCACACCTCAGTTTGACCTTTTTCTTTCTATACAAACTCCGTTTTTCTTGTGACATATGTATCTTTACACTTTTCTCTTTCGTTTTGTATTCAGATTCCGGAGAGTTGTGTGGATGTTGCCCTAAAAATTATGAAATCCAGTAATCCAGAACCGACCCCACGTGATGCCTCTGAACAGGAGGAACTGGAGGGAAGAAAGAGACAGGAACAGAAAAACAAAGACTCAGTGCAGTGAGTAAATGCTTAAAAACTGCATACAAATATGCTTTACAAGTTTATATCCGGTTAAGTGGTGGATATACTCAAAAACTGAGTAATTTTTTTATTTTATCAATCCTAACAGGAAGTATGAGAAGCTAGTGGTGGATCTTTTGGACTGCCTTTACGACCGAAACATGTACGTCTGGTTAGAATGAACAGCACTTTGTTTTACAGGGTTTACAGGAACAGTTATGCTAAAATATTGTTGTAATCTTTGTCATTATTCTTTATTTTGCTGTTATTGAAATTGTTCTTTGTGATTGCAGTCTCTGAATTATTTGTAAGGATTTACAAAAGACTGGATGGTAATGGAAGTTCATTGGTCCCATGCTGGTTTATTTTGCAGACCCTGGAAGTTTGAGCAGATAGCGATCGGCTTCCTCTCTCTGATGCTGAGAGATGACCAGCCCTTGCCTTCCTCTGCAGTCCTCTTTTTCATTGAGAGCCTGAACCACGACTCTCTCTTAGTTCGCAATGTGCGTTTGTTCAAAATTATACTTCAGAACATATCTGTGAAAGGAAAGCAAAAACAAAAACATGTTTCTTCTTGTTCTGTGCTATTTATTGCTCAGGGTGCAATATCAGCAGTGAGTGGAATTCTAAAGCAGCTCAAGAGACCTCACAAGAAAGTGGCAGTGAATCCCTACGACATTTCTGAACTCAAAACCTCTCTTCAGTCATGTGAGTACACTTAACCGTACAGTAAGAAGTGAGTGTATATACAGTAGGTAGTCAACCAAAATGCCTATTCCCGCCGCTGAGAGACTGCAATGTTAAATACAACCCAGTCACATGTGACACTCATTCGTGAAATCACCACCAGATGGCGCAAAGAGACCGTTTGCAACATTGCTCAGTAATTGTGATGTTTTTCCTTGTAAATGAAGATAAATTACAGGTAATAATAATAACAGTAATATAATATTGTATTATAACGTTTAATCTAATTTATCATGTAAATGCTTAATGTTCCAGCTATTGGTTATAGCACCACTTACGGTCAAGAGCAGAAATGCATTTCCTGTGGCGGCAGAAAAAACTCATTCTGGTTGAATACCATCTGTAGTCTTACTAAATGGACACATATCAAAGTATATCTGAGATTTGTGATTTCCTGTTCTTCATGTAGGTGATGGTAAAGCTCTAGGCTCTCTGCTGGTGGGAGACAGGCCTGATAACCAGTGGCTGCAGTATGACAGCAGCAGGTTGCCGCGCTCCCAACAGGACTGGGATGAATGTTGCTTCATTGAGAAAACCCACTGGGGTTATTCCACATGGCCACGGTACACACACAGTGCTTAAAGGAAGAGTTTACCCACACATGGAAAAGAACTGTTTGCTGTTATTATAATTTTTTTCTGTGGAACACAAAAGAGGAGGTTTTGACTCATTACACAGCTCTTTTCCATACATCGACAGTTCATAGAGGCTGTCAAGCTCCAAAAAACACAGTAAAAGTGGTCCATATGACTCATTCACCATATTTCACATCTTCCAAAGCCAATCACAATAGCTTTGTGTGTGGAAAATTAAAAGTTGTTTACTAATGAATTTTCCCTCTGCAAAGTTCTGAATAAGGCCTGAAGCCAAAGGATCTCCCTTTTCATTATAAGATTTTTAATATTATTGTTTTTTAAATGTTATTGAAAGAAGTCTCTCCTGCTCACCAAGGCTGCATTTATTTGATTAAAAAAAATACAGTAAAACCGTAATATTCTAAAATATAATTACAATTTAAAGTCTTTAGTCACATAATCCTTTTTTTTTCAGGACTGAATTGAAAGTTCTAAAGAACATCATTTATTTGAAATTGATATCTTTTGTAACATGATGAATGACTTTACTGATGCTTTCGATTAATTTATCCTTTTCATCCAAAACTGGATAAAAGTTTAAAATTTCTTTAACATAAAAATCTTACTGACCCCAAACTTTTGAATGGTAGTATATAATATAAAACATATTTTGTGCTGATCTTCAAAAGCTAGACAATACAAATGCTAAATATGTTATTATTTTGTTTCTTTTTTTAGGAACCTGATGCTCTATGCCCCTCCTGAGGAACAGCCCAAACTGGGCAAAACAAGAGAAGAGATGAATGAGGTATGCTCAATTTCAATTCTAGTAACATCTAAACCCAACCAAGTTTTGTTCCTCAACTCAAAATATGCTTGTACCACCTCTTAATTTCAGAGGTTTTATATTTCAGTGTCTTTTTTGTTTAGGTTCGTTTATGCCTGTTTTCTGTGTTGTAGAGTGAACGGATCATATATGATCATTTCTCAGACCGGCTGTTCATCGATCAGTTCATCCACTATTTGTCTCTGGAGGATAGGAAGGGGAATGATAAATTCAGCCCACGGCGATTTTGCCTCTTTAAGGTAAGAGTATTTAGACGCACGTCTACAGTCTGTTTTTCAAACCCAGTGAAATGTAGACTGTAGAAGTCTATGAGCCAGGTTTTCAGGCTTGTTCAAACCAATTTGGTTCTATATCTGAGTGGCATCCAAACAAACAGCGTTCTCCAAATTAAAAATGATTGATCACTTGCTTCATAAAAATGTCTTGTGTTGTAAAAGGGCCTTTTCCGGAACTTTGATGATGCCTTCCTGCCCTTGCTGAAGCCTCATATGGAGCGTCTGGTTGCGGATACCCATGAAAGCACCCAGCGCTGTGTGGCGGAGATCATCTCTGGACTCATCAGGGGCTCCAAACACTGGAGCTTCAGCAAGGTATTTGCACACATGTGCATTTCAACAAATTAAGAGTCCTCAACATCAGCATTGTTACACACCTGAACACTTGGGTCTCAAATGTTTGGACTCTGGCTCTTTGGACCAGAATGACGATGTAAACACCTTTGCCTGAGTCTGTATATGTGTGTTTCAGGTGGAAAAACTTTGGGCTCTGCTATGTCCACTCCTCCGTAAAGCTCTCTCCAATATCACCATAGAGACGTATGCGGACTGGGGCACCTGCATTGCCACTGCCTGCGTAAGGATAATTTTGACCATGTACTTGTCTTTTATTAGGATGTATGATTATTGGTATGCTTCGCATCACTGGGTTTTGGGAAAAATATTTGCAAAAATATGCTATTTCAAATTGTGGACAGTTTTGGGTAAGTTACTCTAAAAAAGTAATAAATTACTAGCTACTAATTACATCTTCAACAGTGTAATTAGATTACTGTACTAATTACTCTCTCTAAAAAGTATTGCATTACAAATTCCATATCAACCTCGACCAGTTGAACAATACAAGGATAGACATGAAACTGAAATAAATAATATAAAATTGCATAAATTATTTTTTAACTGTCCAAAGTATTTAAAGTGAGAAAATTACATTAAAAAAATACATTTGAAACATTACATGTTAAATTTTGATGTTAAATCCACTATTGTTTTATATATAGTTGTTCTATAGTATGTACCGTATTTAATGCAGTTACATAAGAAGTAAATGTAATTAAATTACAGTAATTAATTACTTGATAAAGCATTACACCCAACACTGATTGTGGATTAAATTTTATCTCATATTCTACAATAAATGAGGCTAATGACCAGGCAATCTGTGGATTTACTCTACTATTCAAAAGTTCAGCATCAGTAAGTTTTATTTTTATTTTTAAAGAATTAATTTTTTTCAACATGGATGCATTAAATTGAAAATGACTGTAAATACTTTTATAATGTTACAAAAGATTTATATTTCAAATAAATGTTGCTCTTTTGAACTTTTTATTTATATAAGAATCTTGAAAAAAAAAATACTTAGCAGAAAAAGAAAGAAAACCTTCTATTCATCAAAGAATCCTAAAAAATGTTTCCACGAAATTTTAAACAGCACAACTTTTTTTCCCAACATTAATAATACTAATAAATGTTTCTTGAGCATCAAATCATCATATTAGATATTCTTTGCCATCACAGGAATAAATTACATTTTAAAATATATTAAACTAGAAAATCGTTATTTTAAATCAAAATAATATTTCGTAAATAAATGCAGCATTGGTGAGTATAAGACTTCTTGCAAAAACATGAATAAGTCTTACCTTCCCAAAACTTTTAAACAGTAGTATATGCTTTCATATTTTCCCAGCTGAATTATTCCTTGTGTACATGTGTGTGTTGTACAGGAGAGCCGAGACCCACGAAAGCTCCACTGGCTGTTTGAGTTGCTGATGGAAGCACCGGTCACAGGAAAAGGAGGCTCGCTTATGGACGCCTGGTATGACATCACTGCCGCACACTTCATCTTCTGAAAGCTGAATGTTATGGTTTAAATAGGGGAAATGATCACTGTGACCTCTATATATTTCATTGCTACATGTCTAAGTTTGTCTGTGTCTCTGTGTTTCAGCCGTCTGTATGTGCTGCAGGGAGGTCTTGCTCAGCAGCAGTGGAGAGTCCCAGAGCTGCTTCACAGGTTACTACAGTACCTCGAGCCCAAGCTCACTCAGGTCTACAAGAACGTACGCGAACGCATCGGCAGGTATGTGCTTGAACACAAAAAACACATCAACATCATTCATGTTCACGTTTAGACTTTTCAGAGCAAATTTTTTATTAAGACCCTCCGTATTATAGCAACACATTTAGATCCACTCATTGTCTCTCTCTTCTTCTCCTATCTCTCAGTGTGCTCACCTACATCTTCATGATCGATGTGAACCTGCCACACACTCAGCCCACCACGTCCCCGCACATCGGAGAGTTCACGGAGCGTGTGCTGGCCAGACTCAAGCCTTTAACCGAGGGCGAGGAGGAGATCCAAAACCACGTAGTGGAGGGAAACACGGAGGGAGATCAAGATGAGAGGACACAGGCCATCAGATTACTCAAAACTGGTGTGTAGTTTGTATACCTCTCTGTTTGTGTTTGAACAAGTGTGCAGAAGTGCTTGTGGTCCAGGACTATTTGGGGTAACTGTTTTCTGTTCGTTTTAGTGTTGAAGTGGTTGATTACCAGCACTGGACACTCCTTCTCTTCTGCTGTCCCGGAACAGCTGCGTCTCCTCCCTCTCCTCTTCAAAGTGAGTCCCAGTTTTGTCTGTAATTTAGTTCACTGTCTGCAAGTCTTGTAGTCTTTTAAGCCTGTCTCTCACTCTCTCTCTAGATTGCTCCTGTGGAGAACGACGACAGCTATGATGAGATGAAGAGAGACGCCAAGACATGTCTGTCTCTCATGTCCCAGGGGCTGCTGTACTCAGAACAGATCCCACAAGTCCTCAGTGCACTTGAAGAGGTGACTGTCAGTGCCCATAAGGCACACACACTCAGCACATACAGTATGAGTCATGTGTGAATGTGAGGGTTTAATGTGTGATTTGACCAGCAGTTGGCACTGTTTGTTACAGATCTCAAGGAGCAGCTCGTGGCACGCACGCTACACCGTTCTCACCTACCTGCAGGTTATGGTCTTCTACAATCTTTTCACTTTCCTCAGTGATGCCCAGGCTGTCGGTGATGTGAGAGCTCTGGTACTACACCTGCTACAGGATGAACAACTAGAGGTGTGTGAATAAATTTGCAGACTGATATACGCACATACAATTACAGTTTGTTTCACTATTTCTGAAGTCTAGTTGCAACTTTGGCTCCTTGTTTCTGGTGGGATATAGTCAATAATTTCCCAAGCCTATTATGAGAGCACAAACTTGCTACAATCTTATAAATCAATGGATGAACTTATTCAACAGGACGTCATCTATGACAGTTAATCAGCCGAGAATTAGAATAAAAGCACTTCGCAAGTGAAGAAATGCACAACAATTTCTCATTCAGCAAACTTGGCAGGCTTTCATGTCAAGATCTGGCTGTTGATAAATGAAGTGTCATTGTAATTAGCATAAAGAGAGATTAAGCTTTTTTTGGCATTTCTTTTTTTATATAGTGTATTAATCAGCTGTGAGATTAATCGTTAAAAGATCATGGTCTCGATTCAAATACCCATGCAATATTCTTCCTAAAAGCCAACGATTCGGCTGTTTCTATTAAACCTTTGACAAGTACGATCACAGTGAACATTCAAATGTGTTCTCGCTGCCGCTGACCCAGACAGAGATGTTGTCATGTAGAGGAATGAAATAGAAATAATGATACTGTGTGGTTGTGAAGCTGCTACAATAATTCAGGTTATCACAGAAGTACTGGGATAAAAGCTTATAGTTCGGATATAAACATTGATGTCTATGGAAGCGATTAAAATAGAGTAAATCAGCTTTTGAAAGTAACTTGACGCTTTAAATAAAGATTGTATTAATTACATCGTTTCACCAGTAGATGGCGACAAGTGACTGTTAAATTTATGTCATTGAATTATTAATTCATGAGATTGTTCAAAAAGTCTGATTCATCCAGTAAATGAGCGAGTCATTGAATCATTCATTTAAACTGATTTTTTTATATATATAATTAATTTAAATTAATTAAAAAAAAAAATTAAATAGACTGCAGCAATTAGAATTTTGTCAGAACCTCTAGTAAAATAGAATAAAGAACATGTTATTTTAACATGTATTTTACTAGAGGTTCTGACAAAATTCTAATTGCTGCAGTCTATTTAATTTTTTTTTTAAATTAATTTAAATTAATTATATATATATATATAAAAAAATCAGTTTAAATGAATGATTCAATGACTCGCTCATTTACTGGATGAATCAGGATAAATGTATTTAATATTATTCAGAAATTCTGATAATATTCAGAAATGTTTCTTGTGCACCGACTAATGATGCTGAAAATTCAGCTTTTATCACAGGAATAAATTACATTTTAGAATATATTCAAATAGAAAAAAAAATTATTGTAAAAGATTTACTTTTCACAGTATAACTATTTTTTTATCAAATAAATCCAGTCTTTTTTGAGCATAAGAGACTTCTTTCAAGAACATTTTACCGACCCCAAACCTTTGAACGGTAGTGTGCATTTTTGAGGACATTTTAGAAATATTTGGTCCTCATAATACATAACATAAATGCACATCATGCCACAACTAACAAGTGTCTTCAGAGCTCTGTCTTTTCATACTGATTTCACCCTTTTTCACTCAACTCCAGTGAACTAATCCTGATCACTGTATAAGATTATATATCTTTAGTATATCTATATTTGAAGTCTTTCTGTTCTGTTCATCCTTCTGTTCATGAATGTGATTGAGTATAATCACAGAGGTTAAATGTGTCGGAAGCCAATTACGTAAACCGCTGTGGTGAAAGTGTCTCTTTCACCATGCTTTCTTTGCAGTGATGTAGCGCACTCTTGTTTTCCTTTATTCTCTCTCTCTCTCTCATGCTCTCTCTATCTTACTGTTACCATAGCAACTCCCAGCTGCAGCAGTATTCTGTTTCCATGGTGATGTATGTTAAAATTTCCAGAGAGGAGTGTACGGCAAACGGAGAGAAGTGGGCGAAAAGATTAGGGTTATGAGTGGAAGGAAACTACACCCTTTAATACAGCAAATTAAATCACATGACTTTGGATTCCATGTTGCATACGACCCTCTGTCTGCTGCTGTAATACAGCTAGTCATTCGATTAGTGACAGCCAATCAGAACGTCACAGTGACTGGATCTCAAGGTTAAGGATCAGAGCATAGGGTCAAGATCACAAGATTTTGGGACTTCAAAACAATAGCTGTCGATTCTTTGTCAGAGCAAATGCTTGTCATAAACACACACACACAGAATGTTATTGCTGAGTCAGCTTTTTATGGGTGTCTGTGTAGGGATTTTTTTAGCCTAATTATTGCTTCCTTGAGACCGGTTGGATCTGTTTAGCACGTCCCTGGTAATAAGCTCTAAATTTGCTTATTCACCCATTTCACCCTGACTGGAACATTGTGTTTTGTTCTGTGTTGCCGTTTGCACCGATCTGCCTTGTTACATTTAAGTTCCACCGCTTTTGTTCTTCAGGCCCGGTGTATTTTCTTTATTTAAAGAAAGGTTCTTCTGACACAAAAAGACCCCATCTGTCCCTGCTCTGCACCTCCCACGCTTTAGATAACTGAAAGGAAAAAAACTGTCTGAACCTTTGGCCGCAAAGCTAACAGTCTTCTGTAATAATTTTTGCTCTCTCTTCATGTTTTTAGGTGAGGGAGATGGCGGCCACCACTCTGAGTGGATTACTGCAGTGTAATTTTCTCAGCATTGATGAACCTATGCAGGCCCATTTTGAGTCCCTGAGCAAGACCCGTCTGCCCAAGCGTAGGAGGAGAGAGCTGGGCTCCGTGGTGGACACAATCCCTTCTGCTGGTAATGAGCACACAAGTACACTAGCGTTCAAACTTTTGGGGGTTTTGAAAGAAGTCTCTTATGCTCAACTAGGCTGCATTTATTTAATCACAAATACAGTAATGCTGTGAAATGTTATTATGCAATATGCAATAATATTATTGCAAATTAAAACAAATATTTCATTTTGAATATATTTTAAAATGTAATTTATTCCTGTGATCAAAGCTGAATTTCCAGCATCATTACTCCAGTCTTCAGTGTCACATCATCCTTCAGAAATCATTCTAATATGCTGATTTGCTGCTCAAGAAATAATAATAATTATTATTAATATTATTATTATTATTAATGTTGAAAACAGTTGTGCTGCTTAATATTTTTGTGGAAATGGTTATAATTTATTTACTTTGATTAAAATTGATAGTAAAGACATTTATAATTTTACAATTTTAAATAATTGCTGTTATTTTGCTAATTGCTTTCTATTCATCAGTGTAATGTATCCTTGCTGAATAAAACTATTAATTTATTTAAAAAAAAAAAAAAAATCTTCCTGACCCCAAACTTTTGAACTGTTGCGCCAGAGAAACGAGGGCGCCGCCATCTTTCGAATATTGTCTTTTAACTTCCGTTTTTGCGGTCGCTTTGTATATTTCTATGCCATTTCTGTCCAGGAGTAATTAGCTTTTGAAGAGGATTTACTTAATGTAAAGTTAACGAAAGTTATCATGAGGACTGTAATGTTTAAAGCAGATGATTTAACAAATGTCACTCGACCGGGAAGATTTTAAAACGAGCCGTTCATTAATAAACACGCAAAACGCTGTGAAAATACAGACCGGAAGTCAAAAGACAACGAGCGCAGGGCTGAAAAGGGGCGGGGCTACATAAGGTCTTATAGACGCAAGTGTTCAAAAGATACATTTTCCTAAATTCACCCTAGATATATTTATATACAGTACCCTATGATAAATGATTGGACCTAAATCTTACATTTTTTCTGTGTGTTTAGACCTGGTGCGGCGACATGCAGGTGTATTAGGTCTGAGTGCCTGCATCCTGTCCAGCCCGTATGATGTGCCCACCTGGATGCCCCAGATCCTCATGGACCTGAGTGCCCATCTCACTGACACACAGCCTATAGAGGTACAGCTCCCGCTCTTTTACTTGTGCGTTAGATGTTGAGAAAGGGGAAGGTTGGATGATCAGCTGATTGCAGTCTGCAGGGGTCCAGGCGTTGACTGAGCAAAGATTAAATGTTTAAGTTGAACATGAATCATGCAACTGCATTTTGATGCACTCAAGGAAATGTATGGATGCCGGAGGTAGACCAGAAACTGCGAGACTACTTAACAAGATCTTTAACAGATTTATTGCTGTCTCTCTAGATGACTGTGAAGAAAACACTGTCGGATTTCCGTCGCACTCATCATGATAACTGGCAGGAACACAAGCAGAAGTTCACAGATGACCAGCTGCTGGTGCTCACAGATCTGCTAGTCTCCCCCTGTTACTACGCTTAGGTCTGTTATATACACACTCACACAGGCTCTCTTCCAAAACCTAGTGAGCTTCTTTGCCGCCTGCCAATATATACAGTGCCTGCCCTTTTAAGGCAGCATCCTAACTGAAACGAAACCTCATAAATGATTTGGAACAATCTACATACTAGGGTTGGGCAACGATTAATCGCATCCGAAATAAAAGTTTGTGTTTACATAATATATGTGTGTGTACTGTGTATAATTATTTTGTATATATAAATACTAGGGTTGGGCAACGATTAATCGCGATTAATCGCATCCGAAATAAAAGTTTGTGTTTACATAATATATGTGTGTGTACTGTGTATAATTATTTTGTATATATAAATACACACATATGTATGTGTATATTTAAGAAAAATTTGCATGTATATACTGTAGATATATTTATACATAATTTATATTATATATGAATATTTTATATATAAATACCAAATTTTTCTTAAATATACACATACATACAGTATGTGTGTATTTATATAGACTAAATAACTATATACAGTACACACACATATATTATGTAAACACAAACTTTTATTATGGATGCGATTAATCGCGATTAATCGTTGCCCAACCCTACTACATACTGTGGGCAACTCTGTGCATTATACACATAGCTATCATTAATACTCATTCAATAAGATTTTACACTATACCTACTGGAGCACACACAAATATTGGGTAAAACAGTTGTTTATTATTTAGGTTAAACAACATTTTTATAGATTTTTTTCAATATTAAACTCTAGAATGAATTCGACTCCATAAAATACTGACTACGCAAGCATCTAACTCTGTTTTGGAACATACTTCGTTCACATACATGCATGTTCAGATATATTTCACCTTCACACCCTTCTTATGATACTTTCTACTCTGTTTTTCAGAATGATGGCACTCTCTGGTGAAGGGGAAGTGTTTCTTACACTTGTCTTGAGGGAAAGGCTACAAGAAAAAGGCTGCTTGAAACCCACATTTTTGTTTGCCCTTAATGTCTGGGATTGTTTTTAAAGACACAATTTGTGTAGCAATAGTTGCAATCATCTAGTATAAGACAATTAGAATATTTTACTAAACTATTTATTTTTTATTTTTTGAATACACTTAATATTTAAGGAGAACCTATTGCAGGTATCGCTGACCTGCATCTATAATGTTCTTGTACAGTTTAAATTTTCCGCTTGTGTGAGTGCAGTATGGATTGTTAAAGCAGTTTTCTGCACTGCTTTGCATTGCGTTTTTATTGTAATTACTAGCATTTTAACATTTTTGCAGTAGTCCATTTGAAATGTGTACACATGTAATGTTGGTAAATGTGTATAAAATAGTACCATATTAAGTAGCACTACATTTCCCCCTGGCCTCATACAGACGTATTGCATTTTGAACAGTTATGTAAGCCTACATAAATGGAGTAAGAATATCATCACAATGGATGCTGTTACAAAATACTAGGTCTGTTTAAACCATGTGATTTTCAAATTCATGCATCTTTTTGTCTATTCATATTTTTGCAGTCAACAAATGTTTATTTATTAATTTATTCGATTGAAGCTTTGACTCTGTTTTGTCAGTTGGCTCAACCTTTGCATTTAGTGTTTGCAGTTTGTAATTTTTTTTGCATTAAGCCAGGTGTTTTCATATCCTGAAATCAGAAGCTTATTAAAGGTACTGTCTGCAAATCCTGAGACAGTGTTGAGAAATGCAACACATGCAAATTACCAAGTGTTTGTTTACAGCTGTTCATTGCTCTACTGATGAACCTGTCAGTATAGCAACAATTGCAGACTATATTTAATACAATGGTATGTTGATAAGCTTGTGTCATAGTTATAATTATGCTGTCAAAATCATGTCCAAAGCCATGAGAGTTCAACTTTGGTTGGTAAACTAGAAGACAGTAATGCTGTAATGCTATGCCAATGCTTGATTAATTGGTTACCTGTTGTTGTTGTTTTCTTGATATCTTTTACAAATATTTGAATAAAGACAGGAGATGTTTGTAATAAAGTGTGACAAAGTATGCAGATACAATCTTTTTTGTGCTTTTTCCATGTTAATTCTGAGAACAATTTTGACTAATCAAAGGACTAAATCATTATAATCCAGTTTAATCAACAATAAGAATCAGACAGACGTGTGTATAAATAAAAACTTATATAATGGAGTCATGTTTATGATAAAATATAATTAAAATATAACATTATATAAACATTAAATAGATAATTTAATCGCAAACAAAATTAGGCTCTTTGTGCTTCCTGAGTGAGCATCCTGTTCTCGCGGGCACGCGCTTGCTGTCCATTCAAGGGCTTCAATATGTTTCCAGTGAGGCGCGCCCACTCTCCTTCTGCGCATTAAATTCACTCTGTTTTTTCATTCTCATCTTATGCTGTGATACTCTTTCTCCACCTAGGATGCTTGTATCGTTCATGTACTTTGGAGATTCATACAAATGTGGAAAACGCGGCGTCGTAAAAATGGCACACATAGGGAATCCATGGTAAGGAATTCATAATTTTTCGGCAAGTGGAGTAAGAAAGCCGCATGATTATTATGTGCGACCTTGTGTATGAACGGTGTATTTGGTATTATACATTTATAGAACGTTTGTTTTAATGGCGCATGACGATTATTTATTTATTTATGTGTATGTTCTTTCAAAGATGGGGGCTTGATGCATTTTTGACACGATTTTATAGGCGCTGCACATTCACCTGCAGTAATACTCTTAACAGAGGATAATAAAAGCTTTCAGATACTATGTAGATTGTTGCAAGCATGTATTCATCTTAATCGATAGATTTGTATGACGGGAGCGCGCGATGAGATCGGGTACAATAGTCATCGTGATTATAGAAAATCCAAATAATGTGTGCATCAAGTGATGATAAAGATATCACATAGATTAAAACGAATCCCTCGAATGGATAAAAAGCCACTAGGCCCTTGACATTTTTATGTTAATTTACTGAGTTACAATTAGGCCTACCTTATCTTACTCAATGCTTCATATTGTCTATTACTAATCAATATTTCCTCATCCCTTGTGTCCTTGCAGCAATCCAAAGGGTCTGTCATGAACTAACTGCACAATGGGAGTATTAGCTCGCTCTTGTGTGACCTAAAGGCAAGATGGGCAACACTCTGAGGCTGTGACCACTTTGCATCCCCATGTGTACCATGAACAGCACAGCCTGGCCTTTAGACCTGGCTGAGTTTGTGAAACCTCGGGGCTTCAACAGCTCCCAGAGCCAGTCTGCTTCTGCGAGCGGCTGGGCCTTGATCCACACGGCTACCCTCGCCTCCTGCTCCTTCTTGTTGGTCCTCATATTTTGTCTCGGTTCTTATGGCAACTTGGTAGTCTTCTTGTCCTTCTTCGACCCAGCGTTCCGCAAGTTCCGCACCAACTTTGACTTCATGATCCTCAACCTGTCCTTCTGCGACCTGTTCATTTGCTGCGTCACTGCGCCCATGTTTGCACTGGTGCTCTTTCTGGATGCTGGAGATGCTAACGGCGGAGTTTCCAAGGGCTTCTGCTTTGCTTTCCACCTCACCAGCTCGGGCTTCATCATTATGTCCCTAGAGACGGTGGCTGTGATCGCCCTGCATCGGCTTCGCATGGTCCTGGGTCAGCAGCCCAACCGTACGGCCTCGTTCCCCTGTACTTTGGCCCTCACGGCACTCTTATGGACCACCAGTTTCACACTGGCGGCGTTGGTCACCTTGCGAGCGTATCCCAGGAGCTCCGGGCCTTGCCTGCCTCACTTTGGTCTTACTGGCAACAAGGCCAAGTTAGTATTGTATGTATACATTGCAGACTTTGCTTTCTGTGTTGGAGTGGTGTCGATTTCCTACCTTATGATTGCTCAGGCTTTGAGGAAGAATGCGCAGGTACGGAAGTGTCCCATCATCACAGTTGACGCGACGCGTCCGCCTGCTTCTCATCCACCGCTCATCGCAGCTGGTTTTGAGGGTATGCAGTGCACAGTGCAAGTGCCCTCGCTGTACCGCAACCAGACGTACAACAAGCTCCAGCATGTCCAGACGCACCCCTTCACTAGGAGGACCAACCAGCCCCTCGTGCCCGGGGCCGCCACTGGAGCAACCTGTTGCCAGCTCGTCTCCACCGTCAACTTGGCTACGGCCAAGGATTCGAAGGCTGTGGTGACATGCGTGGTGATCGTCATCTCTGTGCTGTTGTGCTGTCTACCACTAGGTATCTCCTTGGCGCAAGATATGGTGTCGCCGGAGAGCAGCTTCGTCCACTACCAGTTCGAGCTCTGCGGATTCGCCCTCATTTTCCTGAAGTCTGGAATCAACCCGTTCGTGTACTCGCGCAACAGTGCTGGTCTGCGTCGCCGTGTGCTCTGCTGCCTCCAGTGGGTGACCTTGGGCTTCCTGTGCTGCAAGCACAAGACACGCCTGCACGCTATGGGCAAGGGAAGTCTGGAAGTCAACCGCAACAAGTCCTCGCACCACGAGACCAACTCGGCATACATGCTCTCGCCGAAGCCCCTGAGGAAACTGGTTGACCAGGCTTGTGGACCCAGTCACTCCCGGGACAGCATGCCTAGTCCCTGTGCTACCGCTGGACGCAAGCCCCGACCCCCGAGCACATCTACGCCCATCAACACTCGCATAGAGCCCTATTACAGTATCTATAACAGCAGTCCGTCAGCAGCACCGAGCTCCCCCAACAGCCTGCAGCCGGTCAACTCTCAAACCACAGCCTTTGCCAAAAGCTACGTGGCTATGCACTACCACACCCACCAGGAGGCGCTGCAGGACTTTGACAGCACGTCGGCTCATCAGATCCCCATCCCATCGGTGTGAGCTGTGGAACGTCATACTGCTTGCTCAGCATCCAAAGGGGAGCATTTATAGTGTTTGCTTGTGGTTTGCTAGTGGTGTTTTGCTCAAGAGACAATGTGCATCTAGTATCCAATAAAAAGAAAATGGGACTTTTACAACTAGTTGTCGCTTTCCCCAAATTTGTTATTATTGTTGTTTTCTGGACTAAAGGATGTTCTATTTTTACATTGACATGGCATTTTCATGTAATAGTCTTCGCTCAGATAATGTATTTGTGAAACATCCTACATTTTATATATGAACTTATTAAATGTTTTGCAAGTGTATCTTGACACCCTCTTTATCTTTTGAAAGCAGATATTTAATGTATGCTGTAGTTTGCTTTGTCAGTCATCTTTTTTTTTTTTTTTTGTATTCACGTCTAAGCAAAGGATGAACGTTATGTAAGAACATTAGTTCTCTGTGAACAAAGCCTATCCACAGAAAGAGACACTAGCGCCACCTAGTGTAGGTAAATGGACCTTCTGGCCAGTTCCTAATATTTAGCTGAGGTATGTTTATTTCTCCATAATAAATATTTTTTTCTTTGTTATATGATGAATAATGCCCTAATGATTCTACCCAGGAAAATAATTTTCATTGTAACATAAATGGAAAAAGAAGGAATGTATTTAATTTACACTGCGAAATACTGAAAGAATGGTCCTGTACAAAAATGGGTCTAAACATTCTTATTTCAAAATACATTTCCTTGAGAAGCAAAATGACGACATAATCGTTTTTGATATTTAAAAAAAAAAATATATATATATATCTGCCAACTTTTCCCTTTACATAAGGTTCATTTTTATTGCCTCATTGGCAGGTTTTTCTTTTCTTTTTTCTTGTTTTAAGTATAAATAAGTCATTATGCTTCTCAAGTAAATGTACTTTGAGATAAATACTAAGAATATTAATGAATACGCTTAGTATATGTTATATGGGAGTATGAATCTTTTCTGAAATGACTTGAAATCATATTTTATTCAACTGAACATGTGCATGCTGAGTAACAACCAGCATTGCAGTCAATGCAATGAAATAATCTGTCTTGATATAAATTTGTTTAAGAGGAGCCCTTCACCAAATACAATGCACACTAGGTGAAACTTACCAGAGGAAACTTAGAAAAACATGAGTGATTACATTTAAGTGAGGGTAATGAAAAATACTGTACATAACTCAATGACCCTTGATTTCCAAAAAAACAGTTTAATTACATTCAATTTCCTTTGCATATAAGACAGTGTATTTCCCTTGCAGTTTGCATTGAACAATGACTTCTTCAGTCACTTTTAAAAACTTTATAATAACCATCTCCAGCTGCACAGTGTTAATGGGAAGTTGGACAAAATAAATAATGTATACTTAAAACAGCTGACCATCTTGTAAATCAATTGATTAACAGAACAAATGAATCATTAGATTAGATTTTAAAGAACTGCCAGCCATCTAAATGTTACAAAGCATGAAAAAAAGGTCAACAGGTTTGAGATTTGTCAATAAAACATTGAGAATTCAGTCCTAGCTGCATCTCCAGGTTTAAAAGTTTCCCCAAATTTCCTTTAGTCTTCACAAGAGAAAGAAAGTGCAGTCAGTGAGGGACTTTCTCAAAAGGTTGAGGTCTGAGGTTCAGCATGTCCATGTTATCATGATCTATTGAACAAGACTTTATCAGACCTTTATCTCTCCCTCTAAGCATCTTCTTCTGTATTGTTCATTCAAGCAACTGTTCATTCCTCCATCTCGGTACCAATCATGCAGGCTAGCTAGGGATTGAAAGAAATCCATTTTCATCTGCAGTGTCCAAGATCTTGCATATTACAGGAGACTCAACCTGTGGCAGAATGATAATCAGGATAAGGGTTATTCAAATGAAACAATCTCTTTCTGTAACATTTAGCATTAATATCAAAACACAAAGTGCTCATCACTGTAAACATCTAGGGCAGCATAATTATTAAAATCAAAATTGCGGTCAAATCTCAATGTCATTCTGTTTGCCACTCACCCCAAGAATATACTGACAGGTCTGCGGTTCCAGCATGTAAACTGTAACAGCATGAGGAGATTCTGACTCCTTACACCTGAGACAGAACAACGGGTAGGTGAGGTGTTAGTGGCGGCATTCACAAAACCGGAAAATCACATGGCATCATGAAGTGTGGGTAACTCACTTAAGCTTGACTACAACCTGTCTCGGTTTCCCTGTTAGGTCACAAACATCTCCATGGCCATAAAAGTGAGAAACGATCCTGATGAGGAATCAGCAAGACAACATACATGAATTATTAAAATCTGTAACACATATATACATCCATATATACATATATATACACAGTATATATAAACAAATAAATGCTCCCTTGAATGTGAGATAAATATAATCATACTTGACTTTCTGCACTCCATCGTCTTTTAAATAATAAGATCGTGCCACGTTTTTCTTGGCCCAGTTCATATGATCCTCCGTGTTCCAGCTGCCCACCACCACAATGTTCTTCCCTTGCTCTTTATCCTTCAACCAAAAGCACAACACGCAATTTACCATCTCTCGTAATCCAAACATTTACACTATACTGGAAACTGTTATATCTTCTAAATAATTCAATGATTTCACAACTCTTACCTCATGATACTGGTGTACATGCTTTCCATAACAAAATTCATACTTCCACCATCCAACCCCCTAGACAGAAACAAAAATATGTTGAGCTGGGAACCCAACTAAAAGATCAACAGAAACAGAAGAGAAATCTATCCATCCTCACCCCGTGCAGACAGTACGAGCCGCTCAGAAACTCCTTGATCAGCTGTTCATCAGTTAGACGAGAGATGTGAGTGGTGCCAACGGTGACCTGGGCTTGACCGCCCACTGTCAGGGGCTTATGGGTAGAGGTATACGCCTCTTCTTTCACTGGAGGTTTGTCCTCCTTAGCAAAGGAGACAGAGAGAGATTATTACATTTTTAAATATTTGTACATTAATATAATTTATATAAAGAACCATTTTTGTTCATACAACATTTTTCATATAATTGTTAATGTCCTTTAATACAGACCAACTTGAAGAGTCTTTCAATTATTCATTACCACCCCCATATTCCGTAAGTGGGTTGGTGTAAATGCAGAAGATAAAGGGCAGGTCTAGACTCACCCTGGATCCCCTCAAGTCCCGTTCGATGCTTGAGCTGAACGGTGGTTTGAGCAGCTCCTCCTGTTCACGATCCAGCTGGGACAGACTCTGAGGTCTGAGAGGGGAACCACCCAGAGCCTGACAAAAGATGTCGTTCACTGGGGAGGACTTGAACCTGAGGAGAAGTGTCACAAAGGACTAAAAATGCGAACAAAGTTTTCCGTCGAAACAAATACTGTTGGTCTCGGAGCACAATGAACATATAAAAGCCAGAATACATTACAATGAGTGAAATCTATATCATCATATCGGTCGCATTTTGAATTAAATTGATTGAAAATAGTGTTAATGGGTTTATCTTGCTTTAAAGCATGTGCTTTACAATTTCACTCACTGTATGAAAAGACTTTGTGTCTGATTTGCTTTACTAGTTCCTTTGTTTCTTGTTGAGAACAGGTTTTATGCAATTATCATATTTCATTGACACAATGAATTAATAACTAATATTAATGCACTTATTTTGTAGGAGGATAAACTATGTGAATTGTGTGTATGTATGTATGTATGCATGCATGTACGTATGTACGTATGTACATATATATATATATATATATATATATATATATATATATATATATATATATATATATATATATATATATATATATATATATATATATATAAGTTTGGGGTCAGTAAGATTTTTTAATGTTTTTAAAAGAAGTATCTTCTGCTCACCAAGGCTGCATTTATTTGATAAAAAACAATAAAAAAAACAGTAATATTGTGAATTATTATGACAATTTAAAATGACTGTTTTCTGTTTTAATATATTTTAAACTAATTTATTCCTGTGATCAAAGCTGAATTTTCAGGATCATTACTCCAGTCTTCAGTGTCACATGACCCTTCAGAAATCATTCTAATATGATGATTTGATGCTCAAGAAACATTCATTATTATTATCAATGTTGAAAACAGTTGTGTACAATTTTTTTTCAAAATCCTTTGATGAATAGAAAGTTCAAAAGAACAGCATTTATTTAAAATAGAATAGTTTCTAACATTAGAAATGTCTTTACTGTAACTTTTGATTAGTTTAACCTTGATGAATAAAAGTATTGATTTATTTTATTTCTTTCCCCCAAAAATAAAATTAAAATTCTTACTGACCCCAAACTTTTGAACGGTAGTGTTTAATGTTACAAAAGCTTTAGATTTCAGATAAATGCTGTTCTTTTGAACTTTCTATTCATCATAGCATCATGAAATAAAAATGTAAATAACTGTTTTCAACATTGATAATAATCATAAATGTTTCTTGAGCATCAAATCATCATATTAGGATGATTTCTGAAGGATCGTGTGACACTGTAGACTAGAGTAATGATGCTTTGATCACAGGAATAAATTACAGTTCAAAATATATTAAAATACAAAACAGTCATTTTAAATTGTCATAATATTTCACAATATTACTGTTTTTGTTTTGTTTTTGTTTTTATCAAATAAATGCAGCCTTGTTGAGCAGAAGATACTTCTTTTAAAAACATTAAAAAAATCTTACTGACCCCAAACTTTTGAACGGTGGTGTATATATACACACACACACTATTATTTTGCTTTCTAAACTACATTGTAAGTGAGGGAAATATAATCATACTTGACTTTCTGTGCTCCATCATCTTTCAAATGATAAGTTTCACTTTTTCCTTTGATTATTTGTGAGAACAGGCCTTATGTTATATTTTTTGTGACAGTTTGTCCAAGTGATGACATACATATTCACGAGCACATACTAGTCAACAGAAATCAATAACTATTTATTTATGCACTTATTTAGGATAAACTACGAAAAACTGATTTTAAAACTGGAATTCTTGATTGAGCTGAAAGTGTTTGTGTGTGTACCTGTAATTGGGGTGAGGACAGAGGAGAGGTGTGAGCACCACCACTTCATACTGACAGCTGACCACCTCAGCGATTGTGAGGATCTCATGCTTCGCCTCCGGGTGGCAGACGTACAGCACTGTGGTAGTGCGAGGTTCATTCTGTCTCACAGAGCATTCAGTCCCATGTCCCATCTCTACAGGAAAGTAGGGCGTGAGCTGACCCTCTATATTCTTCGTTGGCACCTGGGAACCCACAGAGAGTTAAAAAAAAAAAAAAAAAAAAAACTCATGTCCCACACATTTCCTATCTGCATATCTAACAGTGACAAACCTCTGTGTCTGTGTCTGTGTTTGATGCTTCTGTTTCAGAGTCTTCGGATTTATCGGTTTCTGATTCTAAGGAGCAGATAAAATACATGAAACAATTGACAGAACATGTAAAGCAAAAAATACCATCTTAAGCTTAAAAATTGTCCAACCTGCACTCTTTTTATTCATGGTCCCCAGATAGTATTCCTGAACGTTGATCTTCTGAGGGACCAGAGACTATTAAGACCACTGAAATGTTTATCTTACTTAGAAATATCTTAAAATACTACAAATGAACTACCATTCAAAAGTTTGGGGTCAGTAAGGTTTAAAAAAAAAAAAAAAAATATATATATATATATATATATATATATATATATATATATATATATATATATATATATATATATATATATATATAATAATTTTATTCAGCAAGGAAGCATTAAATTGATCAAAAGGGATAGTAAATACTTTCACATTGTTACAAAAAAATTACATTTTTAGATAATATGATTGATACGATCAATCATATTTCATGTATTTTGGCCCTTGCCAATCATGGCCTCCTAATAATCCCCATCCCCTGAATTGGCTCTATCCCTCTCTCTCCTCTCCTCCTATAGCTGGTGTGTGGTGAGCGCACTGGAGCCGTTGTACTGTGGCTGCCGTCGCATCATTCAAGTGAACGCTGCACACTGGTGGTGGTTGAGGAGAGATTCCCTGATATGATTGTAAAGCGTTTTGGGTGTACAGTAGTACATATGAAAGCGCTATATAAATGCCTCATTCATTCATTCTAATAATAAGAAATGTTTATTAATCACAAAATTAGCATATTTAGAATAATCTCTGAAGGATCTGAATAAATGACATTTTAAGATAGATTTAAATAGAAAACAGTTATTTTAAATTGAAATACCATTTCACAATATTACTGTTATTACTGTATTTTTGATCAAATAAATGCAGCCTTGGTGATTATAAGAGACATCTTTCACAAACTTTTGAGTGGTAATGTATGCATTTCTAACATAATATAAGGAACGTTATAAGGATCTGCCATGGTCTTTAACAGAATACATCAAAAACAGTGCTTTTACCTGCCCCGTCTCCTTCTCCTCATGGTACTGCCGTACATGCTTCCCATGGCACACTTCATATGTCCAGTATGACTCGATCTGCAAGACACACATGTTGATTGTGGAAACAATAAAAGTACATCATATGACTAGGAAAAGATCAACAAAAGCAAAGCAACATAATATCTCATTTTGTTGATTTATTCAAACATTTTTCCTTTTGTTAAAACAAGCTCAATTCTCTTTAAGCAAAAATATAATCTTTTTCAAATTTTGGGGGGAAATGTAACCAAGACATATGTGAGAGTCAAGGATATTTATAAAATCAGACTCAGATATACAGAAAGTGAGACCTGAAACTCACTCTGTAGGAGCAGCTGCTCTGTTTGAATAACGGCTCCAGTAGCATGGCTGGACTCGGTCCGCTATACTCCTTCACATCACCCTTCAAAAGAAATTGATAAAATAAAACTAAACTACTATTATCTGGAGCTATTCTATGTATCATTTAATTTAAAAATCTGCCATGCATAGCCACACCTCCTGATTGCTGGACAAAGATGGCAATAAACACTTGTACTTTTCTTTTTCTGCAGTTGTCATGATAACATAGTTATCTTTTCTGTACAGGCCTCCAGATGTTGACTGTGGAAAAAAAGGGATATTATTGCATATTTAACTTCTGCAAAAATCAATAACAAAATCCATGCCCACAGTACCAGAGAAATAAACCAGACAGCTCTACTTGCAATTCATATGCTTTAATACTACATAATACTGTTGGAGAGAATACTTATAGGGATAGTTCACCACATCATTTACTCAGACTCAAGTTGCTCCAAACCCGTAGGGGTTTCTTTCATTCTGTTGGCATCCAGACAGTTGATGGCACCCATTGACTTCCATAGTAGAAAAAAAGACTATTGAAGTCAATGGGTGCCGTCAACTATCTGGATGCCAACATTCTTTAAAAATACCTTCTTTTGTGTTCAGCAGAAGAGAGAAACTCAAACAGGTTTGGAACAACATGAAGGTGAGTAAATGATGGCAAAATGTTCATTTTGGGGTGAACTATCCCTTTAATACACTACAAGACAGTTAAAAACAAAACAGGACACGTCCAGCTGTTATGAAGCGACCTTAGCCAACAAGCTGACAATTAAACAAACAGCATTATGTTAGGATGTATTTACAGCAGTCATGCGAAATATCTGAGTTTATTAGATGTATGGACTCACCAGGGTGAAGTCTGATCCGGGCCATTTGATTTTGAAGGGGATCTCATCAGAAAACACAGGAGATCCTGCACGATTTGCAGACACTCCGAACCAAATCAAGCCCCAAAACCAGCGCCAAAACACCCCCATCGCCCCCGCTGAGCCTCCGAGAGCGCTATCCGGACATTAGAAAGAGACAGACGGGAGTGAAGGGTCAGAAACGCAACTACTACAGGTAATCAGTGAGATCTAATAGATGACTGACTGCTGATAGTTTGACATGAGTTAAACAGCAACTTGCCACGTCCATTTCCGGTATCAGACGGAAGTTCCCCTCAACCAATAGCGCGAGGAAGCCGCGTGAGCCGCTGTTTACGCTGAGATACCAACTGAACGCTTGTATTTTCGGTGATTAAGAAAACATTTTTTAACCCTTTCATGCATGAATTATGATAACCTCAGTCAGGATTTTTTTTTTCCTATGTGTTTTTATTGCTCTTAGGGCATGAAAAACAAGAATTGATTTTTATTTTATTTTTTTACAAATTTTTCAAAGAGATCTTCAGATGTCCACTTGAGTGGACAGCATGCGGTTATGGTTTAAACTTAAGATATACTATATTAAATATAAGACAATAATCAAACAGATAAAGTATGTGAATTTAACAAACTAATCAATACAATTATATCAAATCATGTGAAAACTATAAAATATATACAAAAAATATAAATGCAAAATATTGCAAAGGCTTCATACAAGTTGCACTTCGCGTATCTTTGATATCAGAACATGAGGACGTGATTCCATCAGAATTTTCTACAGTCTGTCAAGGTACAACTGTGGAAACCACTCAGATGCTCCCTCCAGTGCACCAGAGTATGGAAATTTACCCTTATTAGCTGATAATTCTGATTATGTTCAAGATGGACATGCACATTTCTATCATAGCCCTCCTCTGAGAAAACCTAGCGATACGTTTTTTTTCAATCTCATCTGAAATGTTCAGCGTTGGGGAATGCATTACAAGTAACATGCATAACACATTCAGATTACCTTTTTGATGTTACAAGTAAAGTAATGTGTTACAAGTAACATGCATTACCTAATCAGATTACTTTTTGATCTAACAAGTAATTAACTACAAGTAACATGCATTACCTAATCAGATTACTTTTTGATCTAACAAGTAATTAACTACAAGTAATGTGCATTACCTAATCAGATTACTTTTTGATGTAACGAGTAAAGAAACGCATTACAATAACGCACATTACGTAATCAGATTACTTTTTGATGTTATGAGTAAAGAAACGCATTACAATAACGCACATTACATAATCAGATTACTTTTTAAATTACATTCTAATAATACAAGTACATTTATTTACAGTAAAAAAGTCACTGCAGATTAAGTTTTTAAGTTTTAAATTTCAAAAACAATATTCACATTATAATTATGAATTGTATCTGAAATATAGCAATTGATTCATGACGTCCACTACAGTGGACATGTGATTAATCAGAGTTTTCTCTCAATCTAAAATCAAAACTTGGAAAATTTTACTGCGATATGACTCATTAGATATTGCTTGATGCTGCAATATTTTTTTTACCTACAAGAGTCTCCTAGGATAGAAGGAATGGGTGGATATTCCGGAGCAACTTGGCATGTCTGACTGACCCTTGGCCATCTTGGTTTGGAGGGGGAAAAAATCGAAACACAAAGGCTTGCCACTTGGTTGCAATTTATAGGATGATGCACCAGGGTCCAATGAAGAGGCTGATGTGCAACTTTGCCATAAAAACCCATGCAAATTCAAGAAAATGCTTTTTTAATAGCTGTCCACTGTAGTGACCACTATGCGTGAAAGGGTTAAACCTAAAAAAAAAGGAGTAAGAGGGTCCATTTGTGCTACTCAGTAATATTTTAAGAATTCGCACAACTGTATTCATAAGCAAATAATCTCGTAATTTCTCGTCTTTTTTTAGTTATTTTTTTTCCCATACGTTTATAAATGTAGCAGGCCTAATTCATTAAAATATTTCTTAAATGTTTTCTCCAATAATTGAGTGGCAGAATAAGCTCCCATACAGTTTTAAAAAAGCAAAGTCATCACATAGCCTACTTCTTTACAAAATGTCTCAGAAACCTGATTTATTGCTGTTTTCCAACAAATCAGGACTCAGATAATACGCCTACAATTCCAGATTTTAATTAGTTTGTATGTTAGATGAAAACATAATATTTTGGGTGCTGCATGTCACTATTAGATTAACTTCGACTCAAATATTTTCAGGCTCCCAAATGTCTGTATTTGCTTGCTCTAAAAATAATTTAACTATATTATTATGCAGCATGATAAATATAAGTGTAGACTAATCGTTTTGAGCTTTTTAACGTGCACCATGCATTTCAATCCTATCTTCTCAAGAGGTATTCTCTGATCTTCTGCTCATCTCTGCTGTCTCAACAGGCTTCAGATAACCTCAGTAATTGCTTACATCAGATTTGGCATCTTTGGTAACGACCATCATATTTCTCCTGGGTCTTCATTCAAAACCATCAAGCACAAATTGTTCTCAAAGCTGGCATAAATGGGCATGCCATTTTCACATCTGCACCATGCAGGGCCGTTTCTTCACCTACTGGGATTTCAGTGCTTGGGCCCTTACAATACATTTTTCATTTGGTTGCAACACGTATTCCATAAGCAGCCAATTTAATCTGAATAGTCTATTATCCAAAATAATGGCAGGCAAAGATTGGTTTAATTTCCCCTCTAGTGAAGAGGTTGCTATTTCTGTCGTCTGTGTCTCGCTTAAATAGCCTTTCCACATGGTTTTTGGATTACTGAATAAATTGTAAAATGTATTTTCATGTTATAGCAGGTCTTTTGATGCTTGAAAGGAAAGTAAAGCCACCTCAGTATTCACGTAGAGCTTTCAATCATAGTGCAATCATAGCAGGCTACATCTTGATGGTTGAATCTTTGTTTCAGAAGCTTTTTTTTTTTTCATTTTGTAGAATGTGACAAACAGGAAGTATTTCTTGAGGTTTCATCTCTGTACTAATATTTAGGCCATCATTGTGCCTGAATACAAATTCTGACAGCTGTGTTACGAGGCTTTTTGTTAGGACAAGAAAAAAAAGCATGTTAATTCTTTCTCTATTGCGAAATGTATATATACTAATATTCTATCAAGTGTTTCTCTCCTCAGAAAACATTCCTTTATGTTTCTAAAAAAAAAAAAAAGAGTTTCTTTTCAACAGTGTTTTCTTCTGTTTCTGAAATAAAGCCCAGCTTAGCCCTTCATATCCAGTAGAGGGCGCAGTTGTTCTGATGATTGGGATTGTACAGGAAGAGCTTTATTACCAAGTATGTTTTACACATAAAAGCAGCTTCCACACAGAATGACAGCGACAAGACAGATATACAAAAAAAATAGAATTAAGTGAATACAAAATTAAAATATATAAAAATATACAAAATACACAATATAAAAAATAGACAATATATGTGTATTGGTCATTGACAAATTAAGCTTCATAAAAGGTGTTTAAAAAAAATCTAAACTGATGCAATGCATATTGTCATGAACAATGTGTTTGAATAAGTTTCAATTGTTAAATAAAATCGAAAGTTTTTAAATTAATTTTGTGACATTTTATGTCAGGCTGTACAGCCAATAATTGTTTGTATATTTACTGTTGTTGTACCACCTGACATGGAGAGTGTACCGACCTTGAAATCAGCAGTTTTACCAGTATTTGAGAGAGATCTACAAACCTTTTCAATCCACAAGGTCCTCTAATTCTAATACATTACCATGTTTACTATTATTACCTTGTCAATTCCTAATAAAAGAGCCATTTTAGAAGTTGTGCCACCCTGACATTTGAGAATATATACAGATTGTTGGACTAAAGTTTTTGATTTATCTCATTTATATGAAAAAATGTTTATATGAAAGGTTTCGAGCCTAAAATTATGCCATATTTAGTTTTTATTTTATAAGACACCATTTTAAATAGTTTCCCTATAGTCTGTTCATTTGTTCGGACAGTTGCACCACCTGACATTTTGGGGGTTTAAGATAACAAAAACAAATGTTATTAAAATATAATAAAATGAGTTAAAACTAAATAGGTTTTATATAATAAAGTGATATATGTCATGAATTTATCAAAGTATTTTTTTAAGGAAATAATGCACTTGGACACAAAAATATGCACGTCATGTCACTGACCCATCTACAGATATGTTACAAATGCAAGAGAATGTAAATAAGTAGCCTATGGTGTGTTAAATAAATATAAGTATACATAGTACACCTACTACACTCCACGTTTAAGGTGATGCCCTTTTGTTGTCAACGCGCTTATGTACATCTGCCGGTCAATGTGAACAGTGTGAAGCAGTGTGTAAGAGTTGGCCTTGGACAGAGCAGAGGAAATGACATAATGACCTTCTGAAGTCACACTGGCCACGCTCCAGCGCTTGAGTCAGTCTTCGCACACACAGGCAGCGTCTCGTCTTGGTGCCTGGGCTGGGTGTGGTCTTTCTCATATTCAGCTCAATATACCAACCTTGAAAACTTAATATCAGCCCGTCCAACTTAAACATCCTTTCACATCTCTCACGCGCTCTCTAATCATCACCATATGATGAGACGACTGCTCTACTACTAACCGCGCGAGCAAGGGACAAAAGGTAATTCCAACACAACAGCGGTTTTGTCTTCTGTTGAAAGATAAAGTGCTGTTCTTTTCATGCGATCCACATGTGCTCGATGTTCTCAATGTCTTTCTGTTCACTCATGCTCAAGGCAAACAAATTGAAACATTTAACTGAAATACAGAAATATGATAGTTTTATTTGATAGTGTAACAAATATACATGTAGGCTACATCAGATGTTACTAACCGAATCAGTTCTTTAAAAAAGATAATGATCCTTTTTTTGTTGGTTAACTGACAGCTGTAGCCTACCTGCTGGTGAGTTTAAGTTTGGGTTGAACTGGTTCTCCAAGGCGCACCCTGTAGTGATTGTAAACCTTTACAGAAGAACAGATTAGTGGTTTCTCTCTCTCTCTCTCTCTCTCTCTCTCTCTCTCTCTCTCGACTCACAATTTTCGTTCACTCTCTCTCGCTTTTTCGCTTTTGAAGCGCGTGTTTGCTCAATTCAGAGACTGACTATCGAACTATAGCTTTCAAGACCGGTTTTAAATTGCATACTTGCTTACATTGGTTGAATCTACTGAACGAACACGCACTTTCAATGATCTAATCGGCGTTTTGAGATATTCGGAATTTCGATATTATTTTATTAATAATGTGTTGTTATTATTGTAAAAATAATAATAATAATAATAATTCTGATTTCTGAATGATTATGTTTCAGTCACTCTGTGTTGTTAAGTAATCCGTTCAAATAAATTATTCAATTACTCACTTAAAGTGCTAGTTCACCCAAAAATGAAAATTATCCCATAATTTACTCACACACAAGCCATAGGTGTATATGACTTTCTTCTTTCAATCAAACACAATCATAGTTATATATATATATAAATATATATATATATAAAAAAATAATATCCTGGCTCTCCCAAGCTTTATAATGGGAGTGAATGGTACCTTGTTTTTTTAGCCCAAAAAGGCGCATCCATCCATCATAAAAGTAATCCATACGGTTCTAAGGGGTTAATAAAGGCCTTCTGAAGCAAAGCGATTCGTTTTTGTAAGAAAAATATCCATAATTATAACTAAAATTATAACATGATTTTCATTTTTGGGTGAACTAATCCTTTAACGCACAATAATCATTTGTTGCCAGGTACTTATTTAATGGGGAATCCTCCTCAGAGGGTTAAATCAGTGAACGAATTTGAATTAGTCTCATCAATGAACCGATTCAAAAGATCTGAGTCACTGGAATGGATACAAATCCTCACGACTAATGCAAAAAAGTTTTTACATTTTATAAATTAAAATTAAAATCTGGTACATTTTTACACGTTTGACCGCAAATTTTGTAATGGTAACACTATTTGTTTCAAATCAAAGTTCACACTTTTTTCTGTCACCAATAGCAGAGCCAAAACACACAGTAGACATACAACCCCATAAGTGACAATGTGACATTTCTGTTTCAGCCTTTGGCCTGTGTCCTGAGAGACTTTCACGTGTAAGAGCTTGCAATAATGATAGGGACAGGATTCATCTTGCTCTTTGTGCAATCCTAATATTCTCCTCAGTTTTCATGCAAACATTGCTTTTGAATGAACTATTTACTCTTGAAAATGGAGCATCCCACACATAGCAAGAAAGGGCACATTCCTCACAAAGACGTGAAGGAAGCTACTGCCCTGTGCTAGGATTTTATTAACTTGCTAACCAAAACAAACAAACCAAACCACAAACCAAAAGTTTCCGGAGGTTTATTTTTTATCAGAAAAAAGGTTCGCTGGCTCAATGATCTGTTCACACAGGTACTTGAGTCAAAATGGACCACTTTTATGGTGCTTTTTTTGTCTGTTTTTGTTACAAATCTTAACTTTTCTACTTCACTGAAAACAACAACAGCATATTGGTTTGGAAGAACATGAAGGAGAATAAATAATGACACTTTTCCTTTTTTGGTGAACTATCCAAGACCATACAAATAGCCTTAGGGAAATGTAGATGTAAAAAACATTGTATAGAATATAATAACTAAACTATTTACAATTTCTACAACATTCGAGTTGATGTGGAAAAAGAAACAAAACAAAAAACAAACCAGGAACTTACTTCCCAGTTGTTGCAACCATGCAATTTGAATATTGGCTCAGGTAGATTTCCATATTTCAAATACAGTTTTCACTTGTGCACTATATCTTGGGAGGTACCATCCAGCTTTATTTATTAAAACAATCTTCTGGTTAATATGCTAGAGCTGCCAAAGTTATTTATATTAATCTGTTTTTCTCTCTCTCTCTCTCTCTCTCTGCACAGGGTTTTTTGGGACAGGTGAAGTCAAGACTACATGATAAGGATGGGAATCATTAAAGTGCTGAAAACTCAGTTGCTGTGCCATCTCATTATCTGTTATGTGTTCCTGGTCAGTGGGTTTATTGTCAACCTGCTGCAGCTTTGTACTCTACCACTGTGGCCCATTAACAAGCAGCTCGCACGCAAGATCAACTGCAGATTGGGGTATTCCATTTCTAGTCGTAAGTCCTGCAAAGCTGTCACCTGTGGGGTTCACCTCCAAAGAAAGATACTGTCATAACGAAGCATGATGCAAGCAAGTTTCCATTATTTATTTTGTCCTTATTGAAAAAAGACATACTGTACTGCATGAAGAGATCAAATCACATAAAATAGTGTCAATAAATGCGTCACAGTCATGGAGATATTGATTATCATGTCTTTCCTGGTTGAGACAGATTTTATTGTACTATTTAGCAAATGGATACATAACCAGAAACCATTATTTCCTGTTTGAAAACCTCAGTGTTGCAATGAGGGTAACAAAACAGGAAGTGCATATTGTAAACCTCCTTAATGTCTATTTGCATACATACAAGAATGATTAGCTTGTTGAACTACTGCAGATTCATAATTATGTAAATTCACTCTGCATTATGAATATATGCATTATAATTCAATTTGTATATTATTTCTGTTTGTTCAGAATTGGTGGCATTGTTGGAGTGGTGGTCTGGGACAGAATGCACACTTTACACAGATCCGGAAAGCTATGCGCTCTATGGCAAAGAAAGCGCCATTGTTGTCCTCAATCATAACTTTGAAATCGATTTTATGGCCGGCTGGACCTTCTGTGATAGATTTGGTATTTTAGGGGTAAGAAAAAAACATAACTTTCCCACTTATTAACCCTTTAAACGCATACCTCGGGTCTTTAGTGACCCGATACGAAATTCACTACCCTCCTTCATTTAAGTTATACATCAACCGTCTTAGTATTCCTCAATTGATTCTTTAGAAACAATATAACAAGAAAAAAGAAGCCTGTTTTCCTATACATTTAAAAAAAAAAATTGTATTGTGTTAGATATAGATCCGGGTAGCTAAAGACCCGAATATGTAATAATGATTGGCAAAACATTCATGCATTTAAGGGTTAACAGATGTGTGATTCTAAATGAGAATGATGTTTGTATTACTCATTTTTAAGACTCAATATCTTCATTATGTTATAAGACATATATGTTGTGCTGCCACACAATTGTTTTTCATCATATTCTGTTTTCAGAGTTCGAAGGTGTTGGCAAAAAAGGAACTTTCCTTTGTTCCTGTGATTGGCTGGATGTGGTACTTCCTTGAGATTGTCTTCTGCAAAAGGAATTGGGAAGTGGATCGCAAGAAAGTAGTGCAGAGCCTGCGCAACCTTCGTGATTACCCAGAAAACTTTTGGGTATATTTGTAAAAATCTTATTGCACATTGTTCTCTGTTGTCAATGACATTTTATTACATTTCAGATTTCACCGTTTCTTAACGCACAGTTAGTTGAAGGAATAGTTCACCCAAAAATGATTTACTCGCCCCCTCATGTTTCAAACCTCATATGCTGTTATTTTTATGGAACACAAAAGGATAATTTTTTGGAACAATATGCAGGCAACTCTTTCCATGTGATGACAGTTAAAGTTTTCTGTCCCTTGTTATATCTCCAATGTGGTTGATGTTCATTTTTGATTCGTCTATAGTTCCTGTTGCACTGTGAGGGCACACGATTCACAGAAAAGAAGCACAAGATTAGTATGGAGGTGGCAGAGAAGAAAGGCCTCCCCAAACTCAAGTATCACCTTCTTCCTCGGACCAAGGGCTTTTGGATGACGGTCCAGAACCTCAGGGGAAAGGGTGAGAGCTTCTTGGCCATTAAGTAATGACAAACCCGTAGCAGCAGTGCTTTTATTGATCTTCCAGTGAGTTAAGGCATATCACTCTTTTGATGCTATTTAAAGAACTGTAAATACATGAAATGAAAGAAGTCTTTTTGACAGACATAGCCTCTAAGGATTTGGCTCTCTGACTTGGTTTGTGTCTCCTCTGTAGTTACTGCTGTGTACGATTCTACACTTAATTTCAGAAACAACGAAATGCCAACTTTACTAGGGGTGCTCAATGGGAAAAAATACCATGCTGATTTATATGTGAGGTAAGAATGAAAGAAAGAATCGTTCAAAATAATTTAACACTGCCCTTCTGCAATATTTAACAACATGTTGTTCATTAAATGCTCTGTGATTATGTCTCCTGCTATAACAAAGTTCAACATGCCATCTCCATAATCATTTAGAAATGTTTTAGTTTCACTTATGAATGTGTTGTGAGTTAAGACCTTAGGTCCTTTGCGAGATCAAGATAAACCATCATGGATTTCCTTGTGTCTGTTAGGCGAATTCCTCTGGATTTGGTCCCAGAGGAGGAGTCGGAATGTGCGGCCTGGCTCCACAAACTCTATCAGGAGAAAGTAAGTGCACTACCTGCCTTAGTTGGAGGTGATTTTGTGCTCGTCAGTGTTATTTATAAAGCATTATTATTATTCATATTTAGATTTTTTTCAGTATTTTTGTTATTTCAATAATTGTTATATGCTTTTGTCAACTTATCTTTAACTTTATTTTTCTCTTTAGCTTTATTTTAGTTTGAGTAATTATAGTACTTATTGAACTATTTTATTTCAGTATGTTGCCAAGGCAACATTTCTTTTTTTATCTAATATTTTATTTCAATTCATTTTTAAAATAGTTGTTGTTTTAGTTGTTAAAATTCTGTCATTAATTACTAACCCTCACGTCGTTCCAAACCCGTTAGACCTTCGTTCATCTTTGGAACACAAATTAAGATATTTTTGATGAAATCCGAGAGCTTTCTAATTGGCCGGCTCCTGCGCCAGCAGAAGAAATTGTTGAATAAAGTCGTTCATTTTGTTTTTGCGCACAAAGAGTATTCTCGTCACTTCATAAAATTAAGGTTGAACCACTGTAGTCACATGGACTATTTTAACCATGTCTTTACTACCTTTCTGGGCCTTGAAAGTGGCAAATACTTTGCTGCCTATGGCTGGTTCAGAAAGCTCTAGGATTTCATCAAAAAATTGTTTTTATTTGTTCCGAAGATGAACAAAGGTATTACGGGTTTGGAACGACATGAGGGTGAGTAATTAATGACAGAATAAAAATTTTTGGGTGAACTAACCCTTTAATAATAAAAATCCTAGTGCTGGTATTAGCATTTCAGTTATTATTAGCTTATTAATATGACACAGCCAACTAGAAACTAGCGCTAGTAAAACAATTGGCCATGAACAGTAGGATGGACAGTTAGAGTAATCAGGGTTGAACATGGAAATTAAGGGATTTTTTGTGTGTGTGTTGTCTCACTCAGGATGAATTCCAAGAGCATTACACACGGACAGGCCGGTTCCCAGGTCCCATTACGAGCCCCCCGCGCCGACCTTGGGCCCTGCTGAACTGGCTGTTCTGGGTCTGTTTGCTGGTCTACCCTCTCTTCAGGCTCTTACTGCAACTGCTGCTGTCAGGGTCCATCTCCACCGTCGTCTGTACATTTGTCTTCTGTTTTGCAGGTACTTGGCATAAGGGCATGGGCATTTCCTACTGATTAAAAAAGCTGGTGTAACAAATAGCAAAATAAAGAAATAGACCTTTAAAATTGCAGCAGATATTTTTGTGGTTCAGCAACTAAGGAATTATATAATGCTGCTGTTTTCCTCCAATTTGTTTTTTCTTTCAAAAAATAAAAATATAAAGGAGGCCGATTAGGTTCTATGGCAGTAAGTATATCAACCATTTCTATCTGGATGTACCGCATGCTGGTCACTTCGTAAGTGCATGGATAAATGAAATGTTTATGCATTCAAAGTGCCCTTAAATATCATAGCATGTGTGTGAGAACAGTTTTAAATTCATTTCAGCTGTAAAAGTTTCATTGAAACACCAATTGCACACAAAAACTATGAAAAATCATGTATAATTGATATTTTGTTCAAATGAAGCTTTCATTTCTCCTTTGCTTATTAGTACAGGGTTCCCACACCTGTTGACCAAAGAATTTTCATGATTACTGACATAAAAGTGTTTTAAAATGATTCTGTAGATGATAGCCAAGCATAACTTGATTCTGAAGTGCTCTGGCATAAATAACATTTAAAAAAAAAAACATTCACAAAATTTCCATGACTTTTCCAGGCTTCAAAATCACAGGCTTAAAATTCCCTGATGTTTCCAGGTTTTTCATGTCTGTGGGAACCCTGTTATTATTATGACAATGATCTAATGCAGTGGTTCTCAACCTTTTATACTCGATTACACCCATTGCCCAACACAATATTTGAAGTCCTTCCCACACAAACATTTTCAGTATTTCTGCTGTAATTGACATACCTGCTTGTTTTCCAACTTTATTATGACCATAAATATTCATTTTGTGATTCTAGAAGATTCATGACTTTTTTTTCATTAAAAACAATTGCACCGATATGAAAACTTTGGCCGATACTAATAACCGACATTTCTATATATACAACCGATATATTGGGTGCTAAATCAAAATTTGTATATAATTTGAGAGCCTGATTACAAAAACAAAACCATTAAAAGCCATGTCCCAAGCACACAATTATAATGTTCTCATTATAATTTTATGTAGCCTTTATGACAGACTTGCGCTGCACGTTGCATGTAACTGTATTTTCCTTTTTGGAAGTGATTCCAATCATATTTCAAGCAATTCAAAACCATCATTGCAAACAGTGCGCATCTGAAGTGTCTCAGCTAAAGGAAATAATCCATTATTTCTCGGCTTTAATACGTCGGCCAAATTTTCTTATTGGGCCAATAATGATAACATAAAAAATTTACATATCAGCTAATGCCGATATATCATGCATCCCTATAGTTAAAGTAGCTAAAGTCCCTATAGTTTTTAGAATTTTAACATATTAATATATTAAAATAATTCATATATATGTGGCCACCTTAAAAGATTGCAGACGCCCCCTGATTGAGAACCACTGATCTAATGAATGATATAGATAGTGCTTGTAGCCCTAGTTTAGTTATGGAGCACGCTAATGTGACTGGCTGTTGCGCTGACCAATTTTTGCTTTTACTTTCAGTGTCAGTTGGAATCCGCTGGATGATCGGACAGACAGAGATTGAGAAGGGTTCAAACTACGGGAATAAAGAGGTGCAGTTGAACAATAACTGAGAGACTGTCACCCACCAGGAAAAGATCATGCTACTGTACTGTGATGAGGGCACTTTCACAATAGGAACTGGCATTAGCTAAGTGAAACCACCTTCATAAGTGAAATTTGAGGAACTCGTCACGTGAAGCTTTTGGAAAGACATTTAAATCATTAAAAACACTTCTGTCATGACAGCTCTCTGAGTGTTTGGCATGGTAATGGGTATGACAATGGTGTATGTTTGGTCTTGGCGGAATAGATCTGCTACGCTGCTGCTAATACATACACGACACGCAATATAGAGTACATGAATTACCCATAGCAGATCTATACAGGTGGAGCTGGGGAAGGTGGAGGGTTCCTGAAAGCGTGCTGCACTGCTAAAGCAAATGCTACCCATGTATTTGAAGGTTGAGCAGCGAGCTCATTGGCTACTGATACGGTAGGAACCAATCAGCTGCGCCCTCTAGATACCGATGTGATTATGAACAGGTGAGTAAAAGGACCTATTAGCCTGCACCATATAGAGTTTCATGCCAGAACTTTGTATTTCACCATTTATATTTACATGTTTTTAAAGAGACAAGTAGGCCATTTAAAAAAACTGTCTGTTTATTAATATTCTTTTTTAAATATTGCAAACACTGTTGGAGGAGCAGAGAACCAGCAGTTGATGCCAATGTAAGAGCATGTTTGTCCACCCGTCCGAATGCAGCAGCAGAAAGGCAGAGTCAGACTGGCCTCTCCCCTCTCATTGGTTGATTATGCTCTTGTACACCCAGATCGTAAAGGCACAGCGTTGTCCAGCACGAGGCTGAGCCGACGCAACAACTACTTTTAGGCTTAAATATGACTTGTTAACAGTGGGCTCTGCAGCAAGGCAAACAAAAATACCATTTTAAGAAAACAAAAATTTAAAACCTTCTCTACTGTGACTTTCAGCCCCAGGTTTGTATGCTTTCTTCAGTGAAATTGTACATACAGTCAATACCAAACTCTCCCTCCATCTCCCATTCTGATACTTTGTGCGGAGAACGTCCCTTGAATTAATGTACTTGGTCTCCTAACATGTATTCCCTGTGACTCATTCACCAAAAAAATGGCTATTAAACTTCAGCTTTACAATATGCTTTGTACAAAGAAAAACCCTAACCCTATTCTTACAGTATGTACATAACACACTCGTCCGAACGACATTTCCATCCCATTTGCTAATGTTACTGTACATGTAAGACTTGCCCTGCTTTAATGTCGCAAGGGGTTCATATTGAGCAGAGCGCGTCTGTTTTTCCTTCGTCTTTCCTCATGCCGTGTGAAGTAGTGCTAGCATTTTTGTAAACGTTAAGAGAATGCAGGTCCTCCCCATCACTCTTCGTCAGTGCAGACCTGCAATTGAAAAGATGTGAGACTGACATGTTAGTGCCATTTCTATCAACCTCACTCTAGCAGCCAATCAGGTGACAGCATGTGATGGATTGTTAATTAGTGATGATCCAAAATGATTTTTACACCCAAACCAAAATTAAATTATTAATTTGGCCAGAAACCAAAAGTAAAGTTTATTTAATAATTAATACTCAAATCTGAGTTGCATATAAACATTCAAATTGCACACATGGCAGTTTAGGAAAAAAATTTATATAAATGTTTCTACTCCAATTCGTTGTTGAAATATGAACATTTAAATGGCTGTCATAATTTGGTTTCTTGACAGATTTATAGCCTGTTAAAGATATTAAACAACATGTGACCTGTTATAAAATTGGCAGAACTTTTCATATCAAAAGTAACAAAGCTTATTGCGATTATTGGATGGTAGGCGCGCTACAAATGTATTATTCAGGGATCAACTAAAACAGCATAGACGGTACATCAAAATGAAGATCCATTAAATACGCAAAATCGATGTTGTCAACCTAGCTCTAGAATCCACACAGCTTTCAGTCAATGATTGACCAATATTTTGGTGCATCATTAAAGTAAATGGTTTATTGCTGGTTTATTGCTCAAAATGAGAATTTTGTTTTGTCAGTGTTTGGTTTCATGCTTTTATGAGTGTGTAACATGTTGGAGGATGTACTAGAAGAGCTGTTTGCATCTAATTTGAGTAACAGATTGGAAATTTGGCACAAAGCAGTGCCTCATTTCCATCAAATGTATGACCCTGTGAATCTGCTGAAGGATTAAAGCTGGGTGAGAGCGGGTTCATACCTTGACAAAGGGGTGGTCCAACAGGGCACTGGCGGTCCATCTCCGCTTCGGTTCACTCTCCAGGCAATGGGCCAGGAAGTCCTTCCCCTCTGTGCTCAGCTTTTCAGGAATGGGCGGTTTGTGGCCCATTCCCACTTTATACATGATCTGGAAGTTATGCTCATATTCGTGCCAGGGTCTCTGAATTACACAATCAAACAGGAAGGAACATGAGTTACTTGGTGACATGATATTTGTAGATTTTTTTACAGTTTACACACTAAAAAAAAAACACTGTTGCTAAATGATGGTGTTAAAAGACGAATAAACTTCAATACTGGTGAATATCCGTATATATCAATAACTGAATCCTGTTTTGTCATAATTGGTGGACATTTGATTAATTATGTTTCAGGAAGACCTTTCCAGCATTACTAGTTTAGCTGTTGATGAACTAGTTTAGCTGTTATGAGCCCAAAGGTCGACTTTTTTAAAATTTGTAACAGACAAAACACAAACAAAATACAAACAAAATTCTGAAATCTTACAAGTTTAAAAGCCTTACAAGCAGTGGGAATGAAAGAATGTCTATACCGATTGCTTTTAAGTTTAGGCATACTATAATGGATACCAGAAGGAAGCATTTTAAATTCATGGAACAGCCGATGAGTACAATCTGCAAGAATCGCTCTAACCGTTCAAAACTATTTGATAACCCAGTCTGCTTAATGCCAATAATCTTACTACCTTGGTTGACAATGCCATTCAGTGAGTTTCAATGTTTAACATTGACATTCCCATACCAACAGCATATAAAGAAGCAAAGTACAGATTCAATATAAGATTTATAGTACATGGTCACAAGAGTCCTACTGATATTTAAAGTAGACAGCTTCTGAAGACTGTGTAACCGCTGCTGGCCTTTTTGCAAACTACTTCAACAACACTTATTACCAATGATAAACACGAGGTACTTGTAACTGCTAACCCATTCCACTATTTGTCCTTTCTCTGGTTGATGAGGCGGCAAAGAACTAGATCTAATATCAATTGCCATATCTCTGGTCTTTTTTACGTTTACTTGCAAAAAGGCACTGTCTCACAATGTCATAAAATCACTCACTACTGGATCATGACAATACTCATCCTTAGTCAGCAAAATAACAATAACAGTACCATCAGCAAATTTTAAAATGAACCTGATCTGTGTGTTTGTTCACACAATCGTTTCAGCATGTGTAGGCAAGCCCAAAAATTTCCTTTCAGGATTTGACGCTCACTCCCTGTGTGACGAGAGGCTCAAACCAGTTTGTGGAAATGCTGGTACATGGATGGATAAAGAATTAGACAAAACAAATATAGGTATGAAACATGCACTTATAGCAGGCTTTACCTTTCCAGTGACCATTTCTATGAGAACACAACCAAGGCTCCAGATATCAGCAGCACGACCATGACCTTCACCCTTTGCTCTTGTGATGACCTCAGGAGCCATGTACGCTAGAAATGACGGGGGGAAAAAACAATGTTTTTTGTGGTAATCATCACAATGCTAAAGATGCCAGACAGTGTAATTTAAGTATTATTTATATACAATTATATTATTTATATTCATATTTTAAATGTGCTTTTATTTAAAAAAAAAAATAGTTTGTCAATTAATGTGCTTTTGTCGTTTTCATATTTCTATTTAGCTTTATTTTTATTCCAGTTGTAGTTTAAGTAATTGAAATTCAACTTTTCTTTACGAGTTAGTTGTCAAGGCAACATTTCTAGTTTTCATCTAATTTATATTTTGTTTTAGCTTAATTTTATTTAACAAAATTTTAAATAGATTTAGTTTTAGTTCATACAGATGCTAGGTTGACAGAGTTTGCATTTAAGCTGTACAGTATTTTTTGTAAAACTGTTCAAGACATCCAGGAAGCATTTTGGTTTGCCAAGTGACCCTTTATCATGAGATATGATGCCTCACCATGTGATAAAAAAACAAACCTTTTTTACACAACGCATTAAAACTAGCAAAATCAGTGGACTAGACCGGAAGGTCAAAACCAGAAAGTCTAGACTGCCAGCATGCTTCCCGGAGCTTTTTAACAAAAAGTCTTTTGAGATCTTCAGTAACGATACATCACACTCCAGTTCAAAAAGTTTACCATGCCCTCTGGTGTTTAAACCTGGAAACAACAACTTTGAGCCTCTCACCTGCTGTTCCCAGTGTGCTGTTCACCTCTCCAGGCATCGTCTGAGCATTGTTCTTTAGCTTCACTGAGCAGCCGAAGTCCCCTAGCTTTATTAAACCGGATGATGTGAGGAAGATATTGGCTCCTGGGGAGTAAAAGAATAACAAAAATTAGTGATGCAATGAAATAAATATTCTTAACTGACACCAAGACATCCAACTGACTAGCCAATATATACATCTGATTCTCTCATGAAGGAAAGAGTAACTGAGGAAAGGAAATCTTGGCACAAAAAAGACCTTTAATGTCCCGGTGGACGATGCCGTGTTCATGGAGCACGTTGATCGCCGTCGTGATCTGCTTGCTGTAGAGGCGGATGACGTGTTCCTGCAGACCCAGTCTAGACACTTCCTCCAGCGTCCCCTCGTCACAGTACTCCATAAAGATATACATCTCCTCCTGCAGGAGCAAACAACAGAATCAATGATGAATAAACCAAAACTGTTAAGCAGACATTGACATAACGCAAACACACAAAACTTTTTACCCTGTGCAATTCAACACCAAAGTAGCGGACAAGGTTGGGATGTTTGATTCCTTCAAAGATCTTCAGCTCATCCGCCGTTTCCTTTATGGTTTTGTGGTCATTGGGCTGAAAGCGAATCTGGAAGCAAATTTAGTTACAGCTTACAAAGTGCTTACACCCCAGAGTGTCTAATAAATAAATACATACACACACACACACACACACACACACACACACACACAAACACACATATACACTGATAAGCCAAAACATTATGACCAGTCACAGGTGAAGCGAATATCGTTGATCATCTAACAAGGCCACATATTATGGTCTGGGTACATTAGATGGTAAGCAAACAATCAGTTCTCATGACCAACATGTTGTATGCAGGAGAAATGGGCAGGAAAAAAGATCTGAGTGACTTTGACAAGGGCCAAATTGTTATGCCAAGGTGACTGCGTCAAAGTATCTCTGAAACTGCAAGGTTTGCATGTTGCTCTCAGTCAGCAGTGGTGAGAATTTACCAATACTGGTTTGAGCAGGGCAAACCAGCGATGCATGAGAGCAACGGAGGCTATGCCGTCTGGTCCGAGTCAACAGAAGGTCTACTGTGGCACAAGTCACACAAAATTTAATGATGGTTATGGGAGGAATGTGTCATGATACTGCTGCGTATCGGGGTACGTAGCCAGCCCAATCAGAGTGCCTATGATGACCCCTGTCCACCATCTAAAGCACACACAGTGGGCACATGAGCGTCGGAACTGGACCTTGGAGCAGTGGAAGAACATCGCCTGATCCAATAAGTCGTGTTTTCTTTTACATCATGTATATGTACATGTACGCCGTTTACCTGGGGAAGTGATGGCACCAGGATGCACTGTGGGATGACGACAAGCCAGTGGAGGGGTGTGATGTTCTCTGCAGTTTTCTGCTGGGAAACCCTGGGTCCGGCCATTCATGTCAACATAAATTTGACACGTGCACCCTACCAAAACATTGTTTCAAACCAGGTACACCCCGTCATGACAATGGTGTTCCCTGGTGGAAGTGGCTCTTTCAGCAGGAAAATGCACACTGACACGCTGCACACATTGTTCAAGAATAGTTTAAGGAACATGATGAAGGGTTCAAGGTGTTGGCCTAGACTCCCCCAGATCTCAAGCCAACTGAACACAACGTGATGGACGAACGAGATCCACATTGGCTCCAACTTGCAACCTACAGGACTTGAAGGATCTGCTGCTAATGTCTTGGTGCCAGACACCACAGCACACCTTCAGGGCTCTTGTCGAGTTCATAACTCAGTGAGTTGGCGCTGTTTTGGCGGCACGCAGAGGACCAACAGCATATTAGGCAGGTGGTCATAATGTGGTGGCTCATCGGTATATATATATATATGTGTGTATGTATGTATGTATGTATGTATGTATGTATGCATGCATGTATGTATGCGTGTATGTATGTATGTGTGTATGTATGTGTGTGTGTATGTATGTGTGTATGTGTGTATGTATGTATGTATGTATGTATGTATGTATGTATGTATGTATGTATGTATATATATATATATATATATATATATATATATATATATATATATGTGTATATATATATATATATATATATATATATATATATATATATATATATATATATATATATATATGTGTATATATATATATATATATATATATATATATATATATATATATATATATATATATATATATATATATATATATGTATGTATATATATATATATGTATATATATATATATATATATATATATGTATATATATATATATATATATATGAAATAAGATTTTGGGCATACCACCTACTCCGTCTTATGCAAACCCCATGAAATATCACAATTCAGGGACATACCTCCTTCATGGCCATCAATTCACCAGTGTCCACATTGATGCATGTGTAAACCTTCCCATACTGCCCTTCGCCTATAACCAAAGAGAAAAAGTGTTAAGAATATGCAACAGGAACGGCTTCTGCTTTGTAATGTACATACTGATGACCACTCACCTATCTTGTTGCCTCTCTGCCATTTGAAGGTGACCTTGCGCAGGCCCACATGCATGACGTTATCGTAGGACTTTGGGGTGTTGCACACCTGTCCTATGATGTTTCGCTGTCTCATGAGCGCATAGTGCTTCTCGTCGAAGGTACTTATGGAGCGCCAGACGGCCTCCATAGGGCTCTGACGTGCTGCTGTGTCTGTAGGAAAATCAGAGCAGTGGTTGATATACTGAATATGCACATTATATTTGCAATAATAAATAAAAATAAAAATGCTGTTACAGTAAGAATCAGTCAATAAATGGTTTAAGCGATCACTCAAGTCTCAATGTGGTATATTTCATGTATTAAAACATTTTAGTTAAAATATAATCGACCGTTTTAAAAGTTTGAGGCCAGTAAAATCTTTTAATGTTTTTGAAAGAAGTCTCTTATGCTCAAAAGGCTGTATTTAGCAATAATATTGTGAAACATTATTACAATTTAAATATATGAATATATTTTAAAATGTAATTCATTCCTGTGGTGGTAAAGCTGAATGTTTACTCCAGCATCATTACTCCAGTCTTCAGCGTCACATGATCCCTCAGAAATCATTCTAATATGCTGATTTGGAGCTTAGAGGGGTGGTATACTGCCCCTTTCTAAAATATGTAAAATAAGTCTCTGTTGTCCCTAGAGTCAGTGTGTATGTGAAGCTTAAGCTCAAAATACCCCACAGATAATTTTTTGCAGCATATAAAAGGCGTCGTTTCATGCGTGTCCCTTTAAATGCAAATGAGCTGCTGCTTCCGTCACAGAGGGCGGAGCTCGTGTGTTAGCAGCCCTGATTACCTCACACAGACACGCACTGAAAATGTCAGAAACTGTTCTGCCTTTTATGTTCAAACAGGAGTCTGAAAATGATGGAGAGACTCAAGAAGAAGCGACAACGTAGAATGCAACTGGACGTTTCTGAATGGTTAGTTGATGAATTTATGTTGCTGATGTGGAGTTAACTATCTTCAAGTCTTTGATCAGCATATTGTCATGATAATCTATAAAATCGCTCGTGTGGAAACTGTTGTAAGATGCCTAGAGAGTGACATGGTATTGCATTTGTGTTACCGTATTTTCCGGACTATAAGTCGCACTTTTTTTCATAGTTTGGCTGGTCCTGCGACTTATATTCAGGTGCGACTTATATATCAAAATTAATTCAGACGGAGATGAACCAAGAGAAAACATTACCGTCTACAGCCGCGAGAGGGCGCTCTAGTTGGCGGAGTTATTCAGAAGCGACACCATATGAAGAAAATTCAATGGATTCAGTGATGTGGAATGAGATTGCGGGAGCTTGGTGAACTTGTTTACTGGTAACTTGCTTGTTGGACTCCCTGGCTTATGTTAATTTAGCCTATTCAGCCTCCCAGTCCCAGGTATATGTTCTTTATGCTATTGTGTAGCTGAATAACTGTTAATGTGTTGCGTTAACATACCGGACACCTACTCAGCCTGTTGTTCTGTGTGCTACTGTGTAGTTAAATAACTTGCCTTTCCAGATTAAATGTCTGTTCTTGGTCTTGGATTTTGTGAAATAAATTTCTAAATAAATGCGACTTATACTCCAGTGCGACTTATATATGTTTTTTTCCTCTTCATGACGCATTTTCTGACTGATGCGACTTATACTCCGGAGCGACTTATAGTCCGGAAAATACGGTACGTACAGTATTGTATTGCATGTGAAAAGACAGATGCGACAGCTTGAGCAGACTCACAAACTACAACAACTCTTCCTCTTCTCAACACCGCTTGCATTTTACCGGGGGCATAAAGTTTATGTAAATGTTAGGGTTAGTGATGTCACTAACCCGGGAGGAATGTCGTGTAGTCCCTACCAGCCATTTGTTGTGGTCCTTAAAAAACGATTTCTTTAAAAGCTAATATCTTCCTCTGCTTTGAGCTTTGTAACTTTGCAGATGTTGTTTATGCTCAGACAACAAAAATACTCACTAACTAAAGTTAGAAAAGTTAAATCATAATCAACCACCCCTTTAAGTAACATTTCAAGAATAGAAAGTAAAAAGAACATTTATAATGCTACAAAACGTATATTCAAAATAAATTTATTTGCCATCACTTTTGATCAAATCGATGCATCCTTGCTGAATAAAAATAATAATTTATTTAAAAAAAATTGTGAAAAACACATATATATATATATATATATATATATATATATATATATATATATATATATATATATATTTAATCTATTTAACCCAGCCCTACTTTCGTCTATCATCTTGCATGACAGACTCATCATCATACATTTTTTTTGAGGTGTTCTACCTTTTGACTGGCTGATGAAGTTGCGGAGCTCCCAGCTGCGGCGGGCCGTACTGCTGGGGTCTCCTTTAGGATACGAGGGCTCTGGAGATACAAGAGAAAACTTACAGAATTAGTTTAAGCATAACACTTTTTTACACAAAGTCAAGAAATGCATCAATACCTTCTCTGTCCTCTGTCGGGCTCGAGTGGCGACTGAGGGATTTAAAATGCAGCTCTGCCGCCACAGATGACAGTCGGTCGTTCTCATTTACACTGGAGCCCCTATGTGGCAGAAAAGAGTTAAATGTTACATAGTCACCACCTTCATTCGGAAAGAACCCGGTTGAGACGCATTGCATGCAGCCAAATAGGTAAAATGAAACATGTTAGATATGATGAGCTTAAGTCGTACAGCAACACAAAAGCGAATGGGAAAGCCAGCTCTATTAAAGCGCAGCAGTGTTAGTGTCACAAAATAAGCAGCACTGACCTCTTTCAAACCATATACAACAACCTCTGCCTCTGATTTTAACATAAAAGTTCATAAACAAGTTACCCGTCAATCAAACGTCAAGCTGCACGCCCTGGGTCAACAAATTTTCTTGATCCTGGATCAACATTCCTGTCTGAAAATGTAATCCTTACCATATATCCCTACCTCTTAACCTAACCATACCCATATGTTATCCCTAAAATCAGAGGTGAATAACACTGATGTAGAAGCACCTAACGCTGGTTGTAAGCCTACACTTGACATAAACTGTAAACTTGTCCCTCAAATCTGATTGGTTGATTGGAATGTTGTTCCAGGATCAAAAAATACATTGATCAAGGAACACAATAAGTGTTCACAATTGGTGAAATCAGGTTCCTGTCGTCAAGCTATTAAGGCCTATTCGCAACAAGGACGATAACTATAATAGAGGATCTACTCCAGCACATCTGGAAGATTTTCAATGAATTTAAGGTCTGGACTCAGTAAGGGTTAATGTCATGGTCCGCTGCGTGTCGGACGGTTCACGCCTCGCCGTCGTCCATTAATACCTGACAATGGACACCTCGTCGGGCATTAACCCACTTATACCATGGTCACTTGCCAAATAACACATTTTTAAAACATTAGTTTATATTTTAATTAGTTTTACAATCGAAATCTAAAGTTTTTACAAACAATAACTTGGTTTCCCTGGTTACGCCTGACGGTTTATTTACTAGGTGTCCTCTATCACTTTTTAATGGACACCCTGCAGCCAATCAGAATCGAGTATTCACCCAGACCATGGTATAAAAGATGATAACTCATGTGTGAAAATGATTCTCTCCCATGGTCTCCCAACCATTCTTTCACAATTTGAGCCTGACGAATCTTGACATTGTTGTCACCCTGGAATATGGCCATGATGTCTTTCTACATGGTAGTTTAAGAAATTAAAAGCAGTGTATGCCAGAGTCCTGAACTAGGATCAGACAATTTGACCTTTTCATATACTAATGAACAAAGACACGTAGAGCTGAGAACTCTGAAATCTTTATACACTTGGATCAATGTGTATCTTTGTTTTAACAATACCCCTGATGGCAGAGGGACAGGGTGTAAAAGCCAATGATGCATACTAATGCATGTTTCAACAGAGGCTAATTAATATGGAAGCGCTGGACACTGTGAAAGTTGCAAAGGTCATAGGTCAACTAAACATTTGTCATTAAAGCAAATCATCTGCTAAGGGCTCAAACAGGGGCAGCAACGTGAAACCCAGACAATTACTGTGGGTTGATCATACATCCAAACTGACTTTGCTCCATTTCCAAGTGAATTGAAATACAGTTCAAGTGCACTTGCACATGAACTGCGGGTTTGTTGTGTCTAATATAATGTGTGTTGCCTCATCCTGCAATAATGCAACACCTGCTTTTACATTGCGACATGATCACAAAACAATTCCGTACTAAAGTAAATATTATTAACAGTAGGTGCTACATACCAGTGTTATTTTAGTATCATTGATATCCTTATACTTTTTATTAATATTTTGAATTCATTTTTAGAATTTTAATTTTCAGTTTAATTTTAGTCAATTGTTTCGTCAATAAGTGTTTTTTATTTTTAGTCTATATAATTTTATTACGTTTAGTTTCAGTTAATTTAGTACAAGTTAAACTAAACTTCTAAAAATTTATCTTTTTATATTTATCTCATTAGTAAGTAAAAATGTTTTTTTTTTATGTTTTAGTTTACTATATTACACAGCACAATGTTTAGTGAACATTCCCACATTCACAGAGCAAATGTTACTCTTAATGCCAGTTCCTCTAGTTTTTAAAAATAATCTATGACATATCCTCCCTATTATCACACTGTAATTGTTCTGATTACCCAATAGGCATTGCTGACGCGTAAATTTAACCGGTCATTTTAATATATTGGGTTTCTGGCATAAAACGGTTTCTATTTTGGCTATTTGTTTTTAAAAAATATATATCTTTTTATATTGAGATGTCGTAACAGTACGTTTTCACAGTACATAACTGTCAATCAAAGAAATTTGATTATAGATTATATGACCCCTTTATCATCACAACATCCAGTGTAAAAGCAGCATTACTCAGACGGTGCATGCTTTTCTCGTGGACTTGGGTAAGAAAACTGAATATTTCACAGAAGGAGCAGCCCGTTTCAAAATTTCCTGGTACCCATCATCTTGTTGTTAAATATTCATAATACATTTCAGATTTTTGCCAATTCACTTATGAACCCAAAACCCACGAGAGATGCTGTTCTGACAAGGATGCAATGCTGAAGACGTTGAAAATGTTGCAGAGCTCGGTTTTGGGTTGAGAACGGGATGTCCTGACTACCTGATGTCATTGGGCACGCCGCCGGAAGATTTGGTGGCGTGGCCGTGTTCCCCTGAGGGTAATGGAGGGGTGGGGCGTGGACCTGGGGGACACAACTGGGTACGCAGATCACACGGGAGACTCCGAGAGCTGTGATGGAAAAACAGACTGATGGCCTCAGCATTCTGCTTTGGATGGTGTGTGCGTGTGTGAAAGTGTTTATTATTAAATAAGGCAGAGCTTTACACATGTTCTAATGTCAGCATACAGACAAAACACACAACAACGCACACCCATATGAAGCTCTATGTTGTTTGTAGCACAGATTGTGGTTAAAGCATTATTACTCACTACAGCATTAATAGAAGCGTGACTCAATTAATTAAACCCTCCTCCAGATTAAAAAAACAAAACACAAGGGCATGCAAAGGAAGCACATATTCACAAGCATTATAACACCACTAGATTTACAAGATGTGCTACTGGTAAAGACCCAAAACATAAACCTACCTGAAGCCCTCGGCATGAGAGGAAGGGATGAAGAGGTATGGGTTTGGAGGATCACTATGGCAACGGGGGACTTTGACAGGTCGAGGACTATTTCGTGGGCCTGATGAAAGAGTTACATCAGATGTCATGATCAATTTGTTATACAAGAAAAACACATACAATGGTCAAGATAGGCAAGATATTTATTCCTACAAGAATACAGTACTTGAATATGTCTGTTCAAGCGCAAGACGACGTGAAAGAGCTCAATTCAGTGTTTCGTGCGCTGACTGTGAAATGAAACGGCGAGAAACGAATTGAGTTCCCTTTTGCGCCTTCTTGCGCTTTCATGACGATGCAGCACTGGCCTGCCATCTGTCCCGAGGCTCGCTCACGTTCTCACAACATTGCATTGTTAAAATACATAAAAATGTTACCGGCCAACTGGCGATTGGCGCCGTTTCATATAAATATAAAAGACACTGACAGCATAAACAGAAACCTTAAACACTTACCAAAGTACATACTGCTGACAGGACTGTGCGGTTTGCCGATAACATGCCCGATACATTCATTCATCAGGGCTTGCAGACTCTATAAGACATATTATTAATGATTCCAGACTCAAGTGAAATCCAAAACAGAAATCAAAACAGCAGGACATGGATATCTCACCAGAAAGTCATCTTCTGGCAAGGCTGATATAAACGCAGCCTCAATCGCTTGAAGAAAATCAAAGCCCTGTGTCGCCCATCTAGAGAAAAAAATGTAATTAAAATATAATTTCAAATAACATTTTGCGAGCATGCTTCAAAGAACAAGGTGGAAATATCATTTATTGAGAAAACAGTTGGAAATGTTTACTTTGAACATTAGTATCTCTGTGGGATGATACATTGGCTCTGCTCCAAAACCTAGTGAGCTTTCTAAAGATACAGCATTTTAAGACGACATAAACACACCTACTAAGCAAAGGCTGATCCAAAAGGTAGGCAGCACAATAATGACGATTAGGCTATTTTAGCCAAATTCTAAGGAAACACTGTATTCAGAAAATACAGAAAATGCAATCCTATAATGCATTGCAACAAACTGAAAAATTCATTCCAAGATGAACAAAGCGAAGTATCAAAAGTACATCGGTCTACAAAAAATTTTACTCAATATGTGTGTGCTATTTTTTCTTGGCTTATCAGAACAAATTCGATTGAGAGTCGATTCCGAGTTGGAGCTCAATGACAGACTCCTCAAAAGGAAGCTACCTAGGAAGTAAGACTGCATGACACCCTACTTTTTTTGTAATGGAGCCTACTCACCTTGGACGAGTGCCTCTTCCACTTTCACACTTCGTGAGGACAAAGTTCATCCACTTGCGGGCAAAAGCAATGTAGCGCTCCCCTATTCGTCGTCTGAACTCTCCAGACATCAGCCGAACAACCTCTTTATGGTACTGCAGGATGGCAAAAAAAAAAAAGAAAAAAAAGTGTTGAACAGATGGACTCAAGAAAACTTTGTGTTCATGTTAGCTTGTTTCATAGTTGAAGCTACTGCTTTGAGGTTTTTCCCCCCTGAACTTCCTTTTGTCCAGTGTTGTATTAGCTCACATGCCTAATTAATGTAAACACTGATATAAAGACAGCACTTAAAGGTGGGGTAAGCGATATTTGAAAAACGCTGTTTGAAAGTTGGTTGGACCGACACAACAACAAACGTGTAGCCAATCAGCACTAGGGGCCGTATGACGGTGGAGGAGAGAGAACGAACAAGAGGGAGATTTGAAGAAAGACTGTAGAGAGAGAGATGGCTGCGAGGCATTACAAAAGAGAAAAGCTCATAAGAATATCACTGGAAAATGATTAGGAAAGAGCTTTAGGACCGTGTTAATATTAGAAAAGCTTTCCAGCGCTGGAGAGAGCTAAGCGGGAAGGCCTGAAAACAGGATTCCGCTCTGAGTAAAATTGGGTTTGAGTGTCATTGTTTGTCTGGAGCTGCTGTGCTGTTGGCAACTAGAGCAGTGCTGGCTTGACTGCCAGAGAACGCGGTGTTGACTGTTTAGCGTCTTTGTTAGAGCACCAGCCTCGCATGCCAGTGATCGGGGTTCAAGAACGACTCGGAGGAGGCCGGTTAGGATTGGAGGGTGAGTTTTGGAGGCGGTGAAGAGAGGGGTGTGTTTGTTTGGGTTGATTTCAAATATCAACAATGTTCAGCAACGACTTTGAGAGATAACATACTGCACCTTTAAGGGAATTAAGGCTAACTAGCTTATTACTAATTAGCATATCTCACAATTGTGACTTTTTCCTTGCAATTCCGAGTTTTTATCCCGCAATTCTGACGTTTTTTTCAAACACAATTGTGAGAAAAAAGTCAGAATTGTGAGATGTTATAGGCTTAAATGTTATCTATGTAAAATGTTATAGGTTTAAATATTATTTCAGGCTGTAACTAGGGCTAATACATTATGCTCTCATATGAACAGCATGTGAATATTATATAAATCTACTGTTTACATTAAATTAATGCTTTAATAGTAGACTAATCATAACAGGTTTCATCAGTCCAGTCTGTCTGTTTTTAACGGCTTGCAACCATAAATGTCTGTTTCACTTTAAAGGGCGTCTTCGACAACGGTATTCTGTAAAAATAAAGACCATCTTTTTCATTCCGATTCTGACATTCAAAAGCACAACAAGACCTTTTTTCTCTCATTTGATCTCGCATGTTTTCCTTCACTTGTTACCCGTGTTTTTCTGCCACCACAATGCAAACGCAACTGCAGTGACATAACTGTGACGTCTGCTCCTAAATGGTCTATTGATTGGATTGTTATCGGCGTTGCATACGTCATCAGAGAAAATATGTCATTGCAAGGGGGAGGGGACATTAATGTTTTTGATTAAAGATTATGTAGGGCACATGGGAAAAAAACATCTATAATAAACTGCAACATTCCATGAAAAAATAAGAATTGTCCATTTTGATTTCATGGTGTTGTGAAGCATTTCAAATAAAAAATATAAACGGAAATCCATTGGACTCGGACCTCAAAAGCAAAGTTGTAGCCCTGAATCATGGCCTCTCTGTAATACTGCTGCAGTGTGGCCTTCTCGGTCTCCTCCACCTCAGCCTCAAACTCCGACATGAACATGTATTCCACACGGTCGATTGCAGTGTTGATCTTGATGCACAGCTGGAGAGCCTCATTCTGAAAGGACAGAAAATGTTCTTTAAAAGAGCAGCTCAAACCAAATTTGCTTTGCAAACATCCGGTTCGCTGATGCATAGTTATGGGTTTTCATATCATCACATAACAACGTTACTCGTGTCTACGGAGTCAAACCGATCTTTGCGCTCCTTAAACTTGGGATTTCCATGTGTATTTGTATTGTGTGAGAAGATTCAAGTGCATACTCCATTTGTTTGCTACATCAGCATCAAGTGACACAGAATGAAACTCCTGCTTGATGTGATATGAAAGTGGGTCTCCAAAAACTCTAATGAGAGTCAGAAAACCAACAGGTTGAGGAGATTCCCCCTTCCATATGTAACGCGCTTTGAGTGCAGAGAAAAGCGCTATATAAATGTAACAGATTAAGTACGCATCAGCTGATATGTCAGAAAACAAACTGGGACCACAAAATATAGTTTGTTTTTCATCACCTTGAGTTGTTCCAGGGCGCAGACGATAAGCGGCTGGCTGGATGTCTGCTCTCGGCTGAGGGTGAGAATTTCTTCCATTGATAGCTGAAAAGCTTTGCGCTGTGTCATCAGGTGGGCCGACTGCATCACAACCAGCAAGAGATTGTCCACCTAGGAATAATAAATGACATATTAGACGCCAAACTCAACAGTTAAACTGAGAAGAGATATAAGTTTCTTTCTTCCAAAGACAGATTAAAAATACATAAATGTATTTTACAATTACAACTACACCCTTTTTAATTTGTTATTCTGTTTTTGTAATACAAATATGTTATTCTATGTAATACAAATATATTATATATATTGTTTTTTTATATTTCCCCCTAAAACAGAATAATACATTAAAGGAGAACTCCGGTCAATTTTAACATTGAGCTCATTTTTTTGTAAATTTGGAGTGCTGTCAATACAGAGAACAACGACAAAAATCGGTGTTGTCTACACCGTGTTATCCTCTTTTTAAAATTTGCACCCTGTTGACTTCAATGGGGCAAGTTTTAAACCTGCTTTTAGCCTCTGTTTTCGGTCGAAGTCGAGATCCCAGAAGACGAGGCCTACCTGCTCATGAGCAAGCACGGAGTCGGGGACTCACCCGCCGATGGCGTCTGGGCTGAGTGGGACGGCCCTGTTCGATCGATTGTCGAGTTCACGCGCGTGATCATAGGTAACCAAACCTATGCGCGTGAACTCGACAATCGATTACTATGGACTTCGACCGAAAACAGGATGTAAATACAGGTATGTGCGCTGGTTGAAATAACATCATTTTTATTCATATCTTTCACATCTACTGCAGTCAGATTCACCCGTGTTCACTCTGAAGGAATCACTCACATTGCCTGTGCACTTGTAATGACACATCAAGGATGTTAAGAGGCTAAAAGCAGGTTTAAAACTTGCCCCATTGAAGTCAACAGGGTGCAAATTTTAAAAAGAGGATAACACGGTGTAGGCAACACTGATTTTTGTCGTTGTTCTCTATATTGACAGCACTCCAAATTTACAAAAAAATGAGCTCAATGTTAAAATTGACCGGAGTTCTCCTTTAAACAGGACCATATCTAAATATACATTACATATAATGCATATTAAACAGGCCATACCTTCATGGCCCGTAATGTGTCCACAGTCTCCATCTGAGGCACCAGTTTGAGCACAGGGCCGTCCCACTCAGCCCAGACGCCATCGGCGGGTGAGTCCCCGACTCCGTGCTTGCTCATGAGCAGGTAGGCCTCGTCTTCTGGGATCTCGTCTGGCTCTTTGGAGCAGTCCTTTCCAGCTGCTGCATTTAACAGCTGTAAGATAACCAGCCGCTGCTCCATCAGATCAGAAGGGACAAACACCTGGAGCTCTTCCAGTCCTGGGATTTGGACCTAAGGAAAGAGACATTCAAAGTTATTTAGCATCTGTCAATAGAAGCCTATCATTAATATAGAGAAACATGTTATTACTTTGACGTAATTCTTGGCCTTCAGAGCTTGGAGGAGAGAGGGTACTCCACTGGTTAGGCTGAATTCTGCAGCAATCTCAAGATCCTGAGTGGGAGTAAAGCAGAATGTTAAAACTGTCCGTCACAGTGACAAACCACAGTGTAAAGACAGGTGAAAGTGGGTCTACTGGTGAACTCACCTTACGCAGCATCTTGGCAAAGCCCAGCGCTTTAGATGCTCTTTCCCTGGCTTCATGGAAGAGCTCTTTGAGCGAGCGACTTGTCTCAATCACTGAACGCCTGCAGGGAAAGAAAAAAACAGGGATAAATGCATATTATATAATATAAAATAATATTTAGAAAAATTTATTATCATTGGGGTACACATATATACATACAAAAGTTAGGTGTCGGTATGAATTTTCTATAATGCTCACCTGTATTTATTTGATCAAAAATAGAGTAAAAACAGTAATATATTTAAATATTTATTTTAAAATATAACATTACTTCGATGGCAACATTTTCAGCATGCATTACTCCAGTCTTCAGTGTCACATGATTGAAAATGTTAGGAAAAAAAATGTTTATTATAAATTTTGAAATCAGTTTTTTTAAAGAATATTCAAGTTCAAAAGTGCATTATTTGAAATAGAAATCTTTTGTAACATTATAAATGCCTTTTCTGTCACTTTTGATCAAATTAATGTGTCCTTGCTGAACAAAATTATTTTCTTTAAAAAAAAAAAAAAAAAGTCTTACTGACCCCAAACCTTTGAACAATATATGAACTCGCTATTTACAGAAACAAGTCACCTGTGGGGGAACTACTTTTTTGTGGAAGCAACCGTAGATATTAAAACCTACATTTGAAAGGTGAAGTGTTTGACACTAGTGGCACCAACAGAATTACATTTTTTATCTAAATTCTATTCTATCACTTCTCTCTATAACCGAACCCATATTCAACAGATTTCAGATGAGAAACATTTTTTCCTGTAAAGAATACATCAGATTTGATAGTTGTTTTAATGCAGATTACTCCTCAGGTGTTCTCTCATACACACCTGATTTCATCTGAGGCAGTGCTATCATCTGCACACTCCCAGAACTCATTGCCACTCTTCTGAAGGCCCGCATCCAGAAAGTCTCCAGTGGATTTAAGCAGCATGCCAGCAATATCACTGAAAAATACAAGCATACAGTGATGCTTTTGTGCACTTTACTTCTGATATGGCTGTTGATTTGCATCTAAATTCCAACACAAGGATTAATCATTTTTCTTCTTTCATCAATAAAATACCATAGAAATTAGTTGTGTAACGGTTCTCTAAAAAATCTAATCGTATTGTTCTCCACCCACGGTTCGGCACGCACTTGCATGGTTATATGCAATACGGTTTGTTGAAAATAAATGTAAAACAGACAGACAGTGTTCAGTCAATGTATGTTTCTTTCGACGGATAAGCATTCTGGCTTCTCACTCTTTATAAATTTTGTTCAATGCGAGTGCCATATGGTGCATTATGACCAGTAATTTACTGCACAGGTGAGACCTGAACAGCACACGTTGCTATCTGTGTTTAAACTAAACTCATTTAAGCCTTGTCAATTTAAACATTCAAGCGCAAGACGACGCAAAAGAGAAATCGCGTGCACTGTAAGAAGATTTGTGTGTGCACTCATATGATGCACGTACACGAAAGCCGGGTCTCAGACAAAGACCAAATTGGTCTCAAATATCACAAATATATGTGCTTGGACAAAGTCACACAAAAAATGATGTCAACATGCCCATCTTGTTGAGTATCCTAGCAAACATAGTAGGTTATTGTCTTAAGTGAACTTAAACAGCCGAGAAAGATGACGCATGTGTACAGTATCAGTATATTAGATCTGTGCATTATTTCTTAAAGTGACAGCAACCTGATATTCCTGCTGTTTGTGTCTTTAATGTTAATCAAACAACAAAAGACAAGGAAATCACTCACTGCTCTTGACTGAATAGCTTTGTAACTTTAATAATGATTAATCTTTATTTAATGTATACAGTGAAGATAATATACAATGCTATTTTACATTTGACTACTTTATTGAATTTCTGTACCTGAAAACTAGATGTCTAAATAATAATCAGATGCCTGATTAGCACTGTTGCATTTATTTGTGCTTTTGCTTGTAGTTTGATTACTTGTTCTTATTTTTATTTGACAGTAGTTTTTTCCCCTGAACATAGCACATACCAAACCACACTGAAACTGTGATCCTGAAACCGTGATAAAAATCAAACCGTGAGTAATTTGAAGCATTACACCACTAATAGAAATGCTATTCTTTAAACACATCCAGTGAGCAATGTAACTGAAACAGCTAGTGCACAGAGAGAAAAGACTAACCAAAAGAGTTTCCCAGACTGGGCTTCTCCACCCCGGATGTATGGAGTGATAACTTTGGTGAAGTTCCACTCCTCCTCCAGCAGGTTCTTCAGGCTGTGGGAGGCTTGAGGCAGCTGCTGTAACATCTGGATCCAGCTGCGCATATAGTCAAAGTACACCTGCATGCACAGACACACAGAAGACATGTTTTTGTCTGTTTGATTTTTCTATATCAAGCTCATCCAGATCACTGCTGTTCATGATGGAGATGTTGCTGGATTCTTCTGAATAACACTTTTAGGTAACACTTTATTTCAATAGTCCACTTTAGACAGTACATTTAGACATTCTACTAACTAAAAGTAACTTTGCAACTACATGTCAAATAACTCTCAGAGTATTAGTAAACTGTCTGCTTAAAGGGATAGTTCACCCAAAAATGAAAATTCTGTCATCATTTACTCACCCTCAAGTTGTTCCAAACCTGTATACATTTCTTTGTTCTCCTGAACACAAAGGAAGATATTTGGAAGAATGTTTGTAACAGAACAGATCTCGGGGCCCATTGACTATCATAGTAGAGGGAAAAAATATTATGGTAGTCAATGGGGCCCAAGATCTGCTTGGTTACAAACATTCTTCCTTTGTGTTCAGCAAAACAAAGACATTTATACAGGTTTGAAACAATTTGAGAGTGAGTTATTTTTGGATGAACTCTCTCTTTAATATCTGTTAACAATTTAATTTGATGGTCCCCGAACAGTCATTCTACTGACTAACTTTTCACAAGTAACTTTTTAAATGAATCACAGTCACTTTGTCATGAATGTAAATTAATTGCACAAAAAAAGTTGATAAGATTACAACACTAGTCAGTCCAAATCCCACCTCTAGCATTTTATGGAGATCCTCCTCAAACTCGTCGATGTTGGTGTTAGTCTGCAGACCCTGGGGGTCAGTGACGACGCCTCGCAGCATGAACTGGTAGTACTGTTTCATCAGGAGCCCTCCTTTAAGAACCTCTTTACACTCACGCACCAACTACAATACACAAACACGCAACTCAGCCATTGTTGTAGCCTCTAGGAATCATTTCATGGGATTTAATTTAGTTATGCCAAATGTGAGAATAGCTTTTAAGAATTTATGCTTCTCGAAGAGAGTAGAGCACAATGTCCCCCAATAAGCATCACAGATCAAAACACCCATAAGTCATAATTATCAATAAATTCAAAAACAAAACAAAAAACACTAACAATTAGTTTCACAACTAAGCAATCAAAAAAGTAATGACATATAAACCAAGATATTGATAGACTCATATGCTGGCTATGCCAGTTGTATTGGTTGATAACCATGTCTACTAGACCAGTAGTCTTAGTTCATCTTGTGTCATTTCCTAAATCAATAGCTGTCAAGTGTCAATGAATAATATATTGTCAATGAATAATATACACACACATATACATATTTATATATAGTGCTGTCAACCGATTAAAAAATAATTAACCGCAATTTTTTCTGTAATTAATTGTGATTTTAAATCTTACTGACAGCAAACTTTTGAAAGGCAGTGTATGTACAATATGTGTGTAAGCAATGACCTGCTTGATGCTGAGCAGGGACGGTTCCCCTGCAGGCCTTTGCTCAAGGCGCAGTTTTAGGCACTCGTGAATAACATTTAGCAGCACACGGCAAAGCACCAAGAAAGCCGGTCGGAATGAGGGCAGGTCCATATCCATTAGCTCCTTCCACGATACTCGTCCCGACCCATCCTCCTCCTCTACCTGACCAGACACGTGACGAGATAGCTCTGGAAGGTAGTCACAGTGCTGCAAAGAATAACCTGGGACCGCTGACAACTAACAGGAACAAAGCAGAATATGGACATGGAAAACAGGAACAGAGAGAATATGGGCATGAAAATTAAATTATATGAACAGAAAACAGAAAACCACAAAATATTGCAGCAATACTGATAATAAAAAATTAAAAAGACAGAACACTGACATCAATTCCATAAAAGGAAGGGTTCACGCAAATAAATATTATGTAATTATGCACTCACTCTCATGTTGTTCCAAACCCAAACAATTTTCTTTTTTTGATGCGATTGCGAGTAAAACAGTAGGTTAGTAAATATTTATGAATCCGTTGATCCCGTTTACAAAACTGGTTAGGATGATTCATTCACAAATCCATTTCTCGTACTCACTGACACAGTAGAGGTAAACAGCAAAAAGATAAATCACTGAATTAGGGGTGGGCAATATTAACAAAATCTTATATCACAATCGATTCATTTTAATTATAATTATATATATCCTAATCATTTAACAACATGTATTCTTTACTTCAATGAGCTCATTGTTTCTGCCTTAAATTAATACATTGTTTAAATGAATGTATTGTTAGCTAACTGCGTGATCTGTATATGTACATTTCTGAAATGCATTACTTACACACAGTCACCTCTGTTAACAGATCACTGTAAATTGTAATGTAGACACGCATTTTCTGTAAAGCTGCTTTGAAATGATTTGTATTGTGAAAAGCGCTATACAAATAAATGTGCATTGAATTGAATATAGGCTAATTGGGGGTGGGATATATGCATCGCGCTCAGCACACATAAAGCTGTGCCTTAAAGGACTGCCAAAAGTAGCCTAAATGATTATGAATGTGTCGGGAAAAAAATAGCAAGGAGACATTTTAATTGTTTATTAATAAACTAGTGTTTTCTGAGTCGGTGGCTGCAAAGATGAAGTTGACGACGCTGAATCGTCATCTCTGCAGTATTGAGAACGCATGCGCGCGCCTATAGAGAGAAATGCACCTTTCATTTGGATTATTACATAATCAGAGAGTATTAGTTTTCGATTCGAATTGGTTTGTTTAAAAGTAGACATTTCAAGCTTCTATAGGCATATTTCTCATGTCTGTGAGGCAAGTATCCTATTTATCCAGCTTATGCTCTTAAGTTTATTTTGTGCACTGTCAAGTACTTCATCAGATTTGTCATGTTGACGGTCTTGACAGCAATCATCTTGTCGCAAATATTGCAACTGTCTGTTGGCATCAAGCCTGGTGAAATGCATGTGCACATTCTTCGGGTGTCTGTCAGAACAGCAAGCAAGAACCAAATCGAGTTCTGTTTGTGTCTCATTGTGCTTGAAAGGTTTAAAATTGTTAGAAAGGTTTAAACTGGCAAGGCTTAAATGGTACAGCACCTCAACATCACGTGAGTATAACCCCGATATAGACGAGAATGCAAAATCTCTACCAGTGGTCAAATTTGTACTAGTTTATCATGTCTACCGGTATATCGCCCACCCCTACAGTGACCTTTTGACCTTTATGGAACTTGAAGCTCCAATTCCCATTTATAGCCATTGCATTAAAGAACAACCAGTACAGTTCTCCTTTTGTGCTCCACAGAAGCAAAAAAGTCATACAGGTTTGGAACAAAATTAAGGTGAGGTAATGATGAAAGTATTCTCATTTTGGGTTGAACTAATTCTTTAAAAGAACTTCTCTCATTCTTTCCAAACTGCCATGAAGCCAAAAGGAACATTTTTGAATTTTCCTCTGATATTCCACACATTTAGAACCAATCTAATGTCCTGTCAGCACCACAGTTGCTCTCTCACCTCTTGAGCCGGCATGTGACTCAACAGAGCAGTTCTGGACCTCTGCAGCGAGCGGTCCATCAGCTTGTGCAGTCTGAGGATCAGTTTACGCAGTCCCATCTGTTTAAGTGCCTTATCCACAAACGGCCTGTATATGGCAGTGGGACAGTAGCAGGTCTCGTTGTCCCGTGGGAGAAACTCCTCCTCTGACATGAGGCGTGAAAACTTTGGCGTGAGGCAGGGCGACTGCTCCCCATCACTAGTCGCCTCACTCAAGGTCCTTTCCTCCCCGTCGTTGTCGGCGGTGAAGGTAGCCGTGGACTCTGTCTCATCCTCGTCATCCTCATTGCCGCGGGAACAGCGAGGAGAGGGGATCTCGAAGATGGGCCAGCCGATGCGGGAAAGGTCCCTGAGGCCCAGCACGGTGCCCATCACACGCAGCTTCTGGTTCAGGTCCTGAGTGATATTGAGCCACAAGCAGAGCGCCTGCACCCTGCCCTGGAAATCCCGAGCTGCGTACTTTTCGTAGTCCTTCTGCAAGGTTTGCAGAGACGGGAACAGAGCCTCCACTGACTCCAACAGAGACATGACCCGCTTGACCTGATCGAAAGCTACTCGCTGCCTTTGCAGATGCTCCCGGCACTCCAGTGCTGAAGAAAGCGGAGCAGCAGCGTCGATCTCTCCCCAGGACATGGAACAAGTGCTAAAGCTAAAAGGATCGTCCCTGCAGTTGGTTTCACCAGGACATGAGTTGCTCTCCTCGACCGAGACTTTGCTCTCAAGCCCGGCTAGGCTGCTATAATCCACTTTGAAGTGCAGAACCTCGTTGATGATGTCAGGTATGGCTTGGCGGGCAGTGTACAGGTACAGGTCCTGCTCCATGACGCTACGGCGGGCATGCCAGGCCTGCAACTCCAACCAGATGACCTCGTTGTTCTGGCCCATGAAGGCAGTGTTCTCCAGGCCACGCTGCTCCTTCTCCTTCTTCTTGGATGACATGGAGGTGAGTTTAAGCAGCAGCCGCAGAGTCTCAAAGAACTTGAGACGGTCTGCCGGACAGTCTGTGCGTGAGGTCTGCCGGTGGGTGCGCACAGGCAGCATGCCCAGGCTCAGGTATGGCTTGCGGGGATCCATGTTTCTAGAGCCGATGGTACTGGACTTGGACACCGAATCCAGCATGAAGGTGCCCTCGAACTTGCTGTCCCGCTCGTTGGAGCGCTGGTTGTAGCGCTGCTTCTTTTCCTGCTTGTAGCTGTGCTCTTCAGGAGGTTCGGCTGATCTGGCTCCTTCACGTTCTCGTTGAGACAACGGGCTGGAGGAACACGGCTTCTCTGCTGATGAAAGAGATGAAAGTTGGTGACATGACCAAACCTATTTATTACAATAAATCTTATTTCTATATCTACTTCATTTACTTTTTTTTTTTTTTACAAGCAATACAATAGAACATAAAATTATAACATGCCTTTTTTTATTAGTAAATAAAAAAAAAATGTTTTAACTTTTCCATCCCCTGATTTATATACCGATATATCTGTGCATAGTGCAAAAACCTGACAATTGTTGACAATTTTCATTTTTGTTGACTATTTAAATTTGGCTTAGTTGTTTTAGCCCTAGCTGTTATTCTTCAATAATATCATCTTTTATTCATATATTTTTTTTCCCCTTATGAATTAACTTCAGTGGCTTCTCTTCATTTAAACGTCAAATCCATTGATTTTCATTCAACGTGATCTCAAGCACTTGAACGTCACTCTAGAATGGGGCTCTAACACCATATGTTTCAGATATTTGCACATTAAGGGCTCTCACCTTTGCCCTTTGACCCCTGGCTGTTTCTCTGGTGTTTGTTGGACATACGTTTTATCTGTCGAGGAGTGCGGGGAGGGGAGGTGCTGTAGAGATTCTCCTCTTCCTGGCTGGGCTCGTCCCAAGACTCATCCACCTCAGTATTCTGCTGGGGCACATCTTTGGACGAGTCCTTGAGCCTGAACAGAAATCAGAACAATCCAAAATATGATTGAACAGCCTTGGTAAACTCCACATTTCAGACAATAAAATGGAATAATTTAAGAACAGATATCCAATGCAAAGTCAAGAAGCAAGTTATATTCTCTACATAGCTCAGGAAATCTTAACCTAAGTTGACCCTTAGAGTTGCAAGAATTATTCAAATATATTGATTACTGCGCTTTAAACTGTCATAAGATCAACATTTAACATTTCACATTGCTAAGGCTTAAATACAGATTTGGATATAAATGAAAAAAAATGCCTTAAAATAACAGCTCTTATGTACAACAAGATATAAAAAAAAATACAAATGTGCAATGTCTTCTGTCTCCAAATTTTAATAAAAACAAAACTCTGAGGGTGACCACTTGAGTTAGGCCCATGTTTAAAAGAAATATATTCATGAGCTAATAAAAGTCTTTTAAGAGGATTACAAAAATATCGGTAGAGGACATGCATCCCATAGACAGTGAAACAAACAAAAAAGGACTGCATTTGCTAGTGGGAGGGAGCAAACTGGTGCAAAACTCCCCATCATGCTGAGACAAACTGTGTATGTAGGTGTATTTGGACACGCGCATGTCTGTGTGTTTGTGTGGGAGGAAAATGATACTGATACGGGGCCATTGTCAAGCAATGAAGGAAAGGATCACTTTCACAGTGGGGTCAGACTTTGGTTGACTTAATCTGTGATTTCACTCACAAAGACCACTCTGAGCAAAGCCCAAGTCATCCATCTGCCCCTCACACATACATCAATTCCCCACAATCCCCCAGGGAGTCTCCAGGCAGACCAAAAGTCCTCCCAGACACCTGCTGCAGGGTATTGTGGTCCTCGTGCCAGAACATTCAGACACAGACGGCCCGACTCCCCGCACCCCACCGTTGCCGCCACTTAACATATGGATACCACCACAAGACCCATCATTTACATTTAGCTTACTCACATCACAAAAAAGAACAACAATTTGAATTGTGATTTTCTTTTAAAGCTCCATGTTTGCCATTCTTATTTATAGGGCTACACAATTTGGCCAAACATTTTCTGATAATATATCAGATATGACTATAAAATAATACATTTGGTAGCACTTTATTTTACATTCCTGTTCCCCATGTACATATAATGTACTTAGTAATTGCAATAACTGGGTAATAACTAGGTACAATTTACCCTGAACCTACCCCTAAACCTACCCTTAACCCATGTAGATACCTTATATTAACCAGTAGGCCTACCTTCTTAGTAAAATAAAGTGCAACCATAAATAAAAAAATATTAAAATGTAACATTTCATTGTAAAAACAATTTTCAAACGCTAAACAACAGAGTTTTTGTTTTGATGGAAAACCACAAGTAGTACTTAACCTTATCTTTACTAGACGTAGACAACAGGTGGTTTCTAATCGCTTCTCAATACAAGTTTGGGAAGATGTTTGGCGCATATAGCATTCCCAAAAGCACATTATAAAGCAACCCGAAATGCACATGCAGAGATGAGTTCGTGTGGACCAGCAATTACTGTAAACCATGCATCAAACATGCAGCACATATGTAATTATATCGCAACCTTTACAATTTGATAGTCGCACTAAGCCACATCACAATTATGCAGCTCTACCATTTACAGACAATGCAAACTGATGTGCGTTTTTCAGTAATGAACATTGCAATGTCATAATTCATAAAAACCCAACCAACACAAGAAATAAGAGTTAAAGAAATAAGTTCTGAGATTAAATATATGCAGATACATTTACAGAAAGCAAACTAGTTGCATGTATTTCAGGGTGTTTTTGTGCAAAAATGTAGGCTCAAACAGCCTAGTAAAACTCTGAAAAGCTTGCTGGGAGAGTGACAGAATGTTTGTGTTTGAAGGTGCAGCCCTGGGCAGAGTCTAACTGTTACCAAACCCTTCAGGAATGACACAGGAAATGGTGAAATCACCCAGGCTCTGGCTGTTTGTTTGGTTGGTTGTCATGACGTATCTTCATTGAACGCTGCTTGAGCACTAGAGTGGAAAGGTCTAGAGAATTCCGCCTCTGTGCTGCTATCACCCCATTCAAATGCACCCGACCCGCAGGAACACCAGGGCAGAGCCGAGTGCAACCCCATAACCCACAAAAGCAATACACGTTGTTGATTTACGGCTGCATATGGAGCTCAGGTCCACTGAATAGCTCATCCAAGGCTATCAGGAACAAACTATACAGCAGAGGAATGTTACAGCCTTTGACGAGGGCCATAAACAGAGCTGACCACATCTGCCTCGCTGCAGTCAAGAGAGGGCCGTGACCTCTGACCCCTCCCGCCACTGGAGTCATTGTTGTAGCCCGCAGCGCTTCATTGTGTGCGAGCGGCACGTGGAACAACTGTCTCGACGTCTAATGGCTGGTTGCAGCTGGTGATAGGAATGGATGATATTGCTGAAACTATTCATATTTTTAAGACTTTTGACAACAATGCTACATATTTTGTATGTAGATATTTTAATGTAATTATTCAGAAATCAGAATAAGATGTGTTGTCGAAAACATTGTCTCAAGCCCTTTACAAGTTGGGCCACTCAAAAAAGAAAAAAAAGGTCCCGGGACACATGAAGTTTCCCAGTAAAGAAAATGTGCAAAATGAAGTGTATAACTCTTTATTAGAACTTGACAGTTGAATTTGCAATGTTAAATAAAAATTTCTCCCCAAAATTAAAAGAATTAAAAAAACATATATACAGAAATAAATCAAAAGCTTGGGGCCAGTTTTTTTTTTTTTTTTTGCCATTTAAAGAAATCCTATTATTCATCAAGGATGCATTTAAATGATCAAAAGTGACTATATTATTTAGATAGATATATTATTATTATTATTATTATTTTATCTTCTTTTGAATTTTCTATTCATCAAAGAATCCTAAACAAAATCCATAAAAATATTAAGCCACAAATGATAAACGTTTCTTGAACACCAAATCAGATTCTGAAGGATCATGTGACCCTAAAGACTGGAGTAATGATGCTGGAAATTCAGCTTTACCATCACAGGAATAAAATGACACTATAAAATATATTAAAATAGAAAAAGAGTTATTATTATTGGAAATTTACATTTTCACAATAATATTGTTTTTACTGTGCATTTTATCAAACAAATGCAGTCTTGGTGAGCATAAGAGACTTCTTTCAAAAACATTTTACAATTGAGCAAACCCTTTCCTGCAAATGACAGTATTTTCGTACTACTGCAATGCATGATAAATAAATAAAAAATCTCATTATTACTGTAATACAGCAACAAATCATCCTGTTTGTACACATTAGTTTTTTACTAAAATCATCTTAAATGAATGTTTCATAAATTGTCCTAAAATCAGCTTTATTTTCTTTAAAATTTTCTTTCTTTCCTTTCCTTTGTCATTTATTGACAAGATTTTGTAAGATTCACTCAGGCAGAAAAGCAATAAGCTGATAAGGAAGAAAAAGATTTTCTATTTTTCTACTACTATACTATTTTTTTTTTACATTTTTTAAATTTTCAGAGGAAACATGAACTAACAATGAACAAAGGAGAGAATAGAAATAAATGGAACAGTTTTTCAAAGGATGTTCATAGATCAAAACCCATTGGGACATCATGTTACCAATGACAAGAAACAACCAGTAATTCATGCCAGAAACTACCTTTGACATGAGGCCTTGTGAGCAATGCTTTGTTTGGTATTGCTGGCATGTGCACACACACACACACACACACACACACACACACACACACACTTCCTTCTCTAACAGGCAGACAACAACCCTGCTGAGCTTATTGATTGAGGCCGTGCAAGACACAACAAAAGCCTGATTGGACCCTATAGGTCACCACTGACACACAGGTAACCGAAGACCAATCATACATCCACTTCTGTTTGGTAAAAAGAGGTGTTGCAACAAGTTATCAATCAAAACAATGTTATTGATCAACTATTCTATGCACTGTTCACAAAGATTTAAAGTAATGAAGTGAATTTTTACGGAAATAGCATATGCACTCACATTTTAATGGTATATTCTTATTCCGGTAAAATGAGCGTGCACTTACACAATTGTTTAGAGGTTTAAAACATCAATATTGTGAAATATTATTACGATTTAAAATATTGTTCTGATTTTGCACTCAAACATTTCTTCTTATAATCAATGTCGACAGTTGTGCTGCTTAACATTTTCATGGAAACCGTGCATCGTTTCTTCAGATTTCTTTGATGACTAAAGTTCGAAAGAACAGCATAGCTTGAAATTAAAATGTTTTAATCGATTATCACAATTGTTAGTTGCAGCCCAGGCACCAAACATGCATCCGTATGACCTTTCCCCACAAGCACTAGAAATAAAGTATCCAGAATGTTGTTAGTAAACAACTCCACTGGCCTGTGATGTTCCCTTGAGTGTTATTCTCTGAGCTCGTGATTTCTTGGAAATGACATTCAATATTTTCTCATAGACATGAAGGTCCAAACTATGTAAGGAACAAGTGTAATGGTTCTGGTTTGGGTTTTTGCACATGCTGGTTTTGAACCTACAAACAAATTTAAAAGTGAGCTGGGTAATTTCTGCATCACTAGCAGTGCCAAATTAAATCACAAGCCATATGTTTGAACAGCCAGAATAAGAGAACAACACTGGATCAGCTAATGATTGAAGTTTAAGTTTAATCAACCTTATTTGCTGGTGTTTTGGTGCAGATATTACATTAGAGATTTGCACCATTTCAAAAACAGTCATTTTGTGAATATTCATAATATGTAAATGGAATGCACTGTTGCTGCTTTGGATAAGTGTCTACTAATGTGTAAACTGGTGTTTCTGACCTAGCTGACAGAACTATATTGTACTGCGCAGTCAAGAGTGATGCACTCAGGCCATTACTAAACTGTATTATCAAGCCTATCAAGATCCAGAAGACATCCATTCCTGCACATTTTCCTTATTGTAAAAGCAGCACTTTGAGGTTTCGGACTTATTGATTTGCATCCTCGTCTCAACATATGCATACTTCCATGCTAAGAATATATCTGGAAGAAAACAAAACGTCTTCATGTTTCCTATAAATTGCATGACTCAAACTAGATAAAAGGAATGTTGCTTGTTAAGTTAAATGTTGGCCTCTTAAATAAGATCTCGATAGGCACAAATTAGATCTATGATTCATTGCTATAATTGCAGCCTATACAACTTATGCATGGAGTGACTGATGTTGGCTGTGGATGAATGAAGTGCATAATAGCACAAAGTCACACATTATGAAAAGTGAGTTCCAGGAATGCTAAAGCAGGCTTCCTCTAATTTTAAAACAAGCTTTGCTCTATTTCCCATCACTATGCCACAGATTTGTACAATGTCATTTCCTGTGTCCATAATGACCATTTGAGGCCGCAAGGCAAAATGACTTTGTGTGTGTGTGTGTGTGTGTGTGTGTGTGTGTGTGTGTGTGTGTGTGTGTGTGTGTGTGTGTGTGTGTGTGTGTGTGTGTGTTACATTAAGACATGAGCATGTGGACCAGAGTGAGAGTGAGAGTTGCATGAGGGACCAATGAAAATTGAAAAACCACCAACCTTGTCTAACCAATACCTCTACATGGAGGACTCAACATAAGTCACTATTCTAACCTCCACCCCTGGTGCACACCCTCTCTGGACAATTGAAAGCATAATTGAAGATATTACATGAGAAACTAAAGACTGTTTTGAGAGTTTAGCTAGACAAGTGATCGCTTTAGGATGATATGCGTTACATCTCGGCACTTCCTTCCTGAAGTCAAAAAGAGGACACAGTGGGCTGAAGCTCAGCTGGCCAAAAAGATGCAGGTGCTCAGCCAACACACACACACCAAAAATACTAACCTTGCAAACTAAAAGCAAAAGCGCGAAGAGGAAAGAAAAATCAGAAAAATGCAGATAAACCAAAAGTGCATCCGATCTGGTTTAAGAGAACAGCTGTGTGAGCTAATAGGGCTGATCGCATTTCCAATATTTAGTACATAATCGATACTATTTTGACTGCAAAATAACACTATATTATAAACTATACTGTAAACCCTAATGCTCAAAATAATTAATTGGTTTGAGTAGGACAAACTTAAATTAAACTATCTAGTTCGGTCAAATTAACTTTTTCTTTCAAGTTCACAGAACTGATATATTTTAAGTAAACTTAAATATTTGAAATTAAACTTGTTATTAATAATAAATTTTTATTATTATAAACTTATTATTTACTTAAGTAAACTTAATGTTTTCTTGTTTTGAGTTTTATGAAATTATTAATTTTAATTTAGACAGACTTAAGTTTAACTGAAACTGGGCTGGGATTTCTATTTCCCAGCATGCTTTGCCCATGGTGCTCGAAAGGGAGAGTAAACGCTAAAATTAAGTGCAATATAATGGGGGTTTTTTTGTGCAAGATTTGATGATGAATATCTGTAGTGTCTAGTTAGCAAGCAACGCTAGAACTGATATGCTGTGTGTGTGGGTGCGCATGAGGTGTCTCTTTATTCTATTGTATTTATTTGTGCAATCATTTGCAATTTGTTTATTTGTTCTTATTTTATTACAGACTGTCTGTTTTGTTTTTTTGTCAATTTAGTTTAACGATTCAAATAAAGCCCCCCTCTGCTGTGTCTAAGCTAAATTACCCAAATTATCAAAAAAACATGATAACAAATTATCTGTATAGCAGTATATGTGGCAGTTTTCCCGTGGTATCGAAAACAGTATCGAATATCGATATTTTTCAAAGTATCTTATAAAAGTTTGAAATTATTTACCAAATATATTTCGTGTAGTCCTATTTATTTTATTCCTTTTATACAGTTAATTTTATTCTGCTGTTCTCGGTTCACAGAAGCGCTGCAGGTGCGTGATGTGACGATGTTGTGAATCCTCATGTTCTGCTGTTTATGCATGTAAAGCTAAACCTCTGGGGGGAAAAAAACATTTGTGGTCATTTTTAATGTGTCACAGACACCCACCTATTCTAATTTAATTTAATTTCAATTTGGCATTCTAATCTTGTCACTTAACGAGCTTTGATTCTCGGTCAGGAAAATAATCTAAATCAACAAAATGCTCTCATTACAATTCTCCACCAGATTTACTACGCTGCAAGCAAGTTCACATTAACTTAAAAACTTGCGTACATGAGCTGAGACCTGATGTGAGATTTGATCGTAGTCACCGTTCACGTCCATATTGATAAATGCCAAGTTTTGCGTGGAAACGCAGTTTTCTGTCATGCGTTTATTTCGTAAATGAGGCCCAATGAATCTACTTGGTGGTAACCAGAGCTGAAATGATAGCTCTACAAAAGCCACAAAAGACGTGGGACTGACAGCAATCTGAAGCATTGGACCATGGATTGTGCAAAGAAATAAATTAATGAGTTCCAGCCATGGGTGCCACCAGGACGTGAGGTCAACATTCTTTTAGTGCACCACATCCTGGAATTGAGGCATGCTTGTGGTCATAAATGAGCAGGGATAGGATTTACAGCGTGCTGTACAATGACGTAAAACGTCAAAATGTCGGTTGTGCATGTCCAGCAACCATACTGAAGAATAGCATACTTGCAGAGTGACCCGTGACATTTCTGAATAACATACGTTACATACTAAGGATTCCAAAATGTTCCAAGGCAACAATTTAACCTTAAGTCACCACCGAAGGCCAAGAAATACATTCTTGCCGCACTAAGCAATTTCACCCTAAAAGCCATGCATGCTGATTTTAAAGTTCACCTCATAGATGTCCCAGTTCATATACACTGCACACACAGTAAACCAGAAATTAAATGCACAATCTCTGATCTTGCATTTTAAACAAGTTATCTCTATCCTTAACAGTTACCAAAGAAAGCAGTTTTTATCACAAAGAATTGCTAGGAAGGGCGGGGAGAGCAGGAAGAGAGACACAACAAGGCATTCTTGAGAAGCTGTCGCCGGGCGTTCAGGGCAAACACTTTCGGTGACGTTGCGTGGGGTCATAAGAGACAAAACTATGAAAACGCTCCAGAACATTCCACTGGGCTTTATCAGCTAAAGCCTTGTGCACATGGCAGTGGGAAAACAAAACTTTCTGAACCTTATCTTAAACAGAAGGGCTCAAATGCAGGAAGACATTAAGGCTGAACACATCATTTATGACAGCAAATAATGCACTGCAAAAAGAAAAGAAAAAAAGGCATTTGGCCATAGGCCAACAAGAGATATGTGGGAAAATAAGATGGAAGAACAATCTGTACAGTGCACATATATCTCTCAAAAGAACCACAAACATCAGTGAATAAATAATGCTTTAAAAAAAACAATTCCCAGAATCAGATGCTGCACGTCAAATCCAAGAAATTCTGAGCGCAGACAGGTGATTTCTGGGAATTGCAAACCAAACATTTCACCAACTCACTAAGGGAGTGTGTGTCAATCTGAGTCCCGGGACTCGTGGTTTACCGACTGGATGTTTTATTTTCAATCAGACTTCATCCCTGATATCGGATTAACTTCCAACTTTACTCGTTGTGCGTGATGTTTGTTAAGAGTTCTGTGAGCTGCACTCGAGGAATGATGCAAATAAACATTGAACCGACAGTCTCAATATTTCTAATCACATCCAGATATCGAGGTCGGATAACAATACACTGGAAAAAAAAATATTTCACAACCCTGAAACTTTAAAAGGCACATTGCCGAATTTGAGAGAGAGAGAGAGAGAGAGAGAGAGAGAGAAAGAGAGAGAGAGACGCCGTACATAACTCGCGCGCTAGCGGAGTACAATGATCTTGCACATAGACGCACAATCTCTTTACCTTTCCCACAGGTCTGCTTGTTTCCATTAACGCAGAGTTTTTCCACTCAGGAACAGATGTAATCATGCATACGCTTGCTGTGAGGTAACCGTTTTCAATTCAATAAAAGTTTGCAACTTTAATGTGAAATTCTGCTTAGTGTTGCGCTGCAAAGCAGGATCACTTTGTGGCAGGAAGCGATTTGCAGCGATGCCCGATTCGTGAACAAATCATTCTAGTGAGTCGGATCTTTTCAATGATTCGGTTGAACCGCTCACGAAACCGATATGAACTGGACTGAATCTGTTCTCAAGTCAACTCATTAATTAATTGAACCTTTCAGATTCGTAATGTATCAAGACATAATGGGAGCCTCTCAATACTAAAATTGATGCTTCCTCGTTTCAAATCAAAGAAAGACATCTTGAAGAACGTCTCAATTCTCTAAGTGCACCGCGAGGAGTGAGGAAGCTTCAGGAGGAGCGATGAGTGAAGATGCACAGGTCAGGTGTAGGCTATCTCATGCGGAAGTCTTTGTTGTCAAGAAACCTGACAAATTTACAACTGTCTCTGTCTTTAAATTACAACTGTTACAATAATAATAATAAAAAATTAACAATAGTAATAAATATGTATTATTAATTTCTAAAAAAAAACAAACTTCAACAACTTAAGATTCCCTGAGCGCAGCTGATGACGCTTTGAAGTGACGCTCGAGTGATCAAGAATATTCCAATACCTATTTTATCTTTGTTTATTATTATATTCAGAAATGAATTACAAATGCAATAAGACTGTATAAATTGTTTGTATAATCTGTTGTAGTTTTTTATTATTATGATGATTATTTATTTTATGTATTATTGTTTATTTTATTTTGGATTCAATATGGTTCTGTGTTGTTGAGCCTTCCATGTATTTTTTTCTCTGTATATTGACCGTTTATGTCATTTTGTTGTATTCAGATTTTGTATTCAGTAAAAAAATTAAATAAAATAAAATATTTTCTGGAAGCTGAGACGCGAGGACAGGAAGCGATGAAAGTAAACGAGGATGCGCACATAAGAAATGAGAAGCACCCAATAAGTGATTCCTATTGAGATGCATTTAAGCATTTGGAATGAACCGAGGATTCGCCTGATGGAGCAAAAAGTAAGTTTAATAGCAGAAATGTTAACAATTATAATTTATGTCCGTTTTGTCAACACACATTACAAAAAAGGTTTTAATGAGCAGCATTTTACTATAACGTGAGAAAACGTTTCAAGCCAAGATTTTGATTAGCTAAATCATGGCAGCAACCAACTGAACTGTGATACGTAAAATTGCAATAAACATTTATTAATAAATTATTTTAAAAAACATATTAAACATGGCTTGTTTATAAAACATATAAAAGTGTAATAAAAAAAGATTACTGAATCAGTTTCTAAATTAGTTCTGTTGAAATGAACGATTCGCGGAAATGACTCGTTTTCCCCTCACTAGCGGTTTGAAGATGTTACACGCATGCGCTCTAGTCGCTCCAATACGGTCTCAATGGGTGCACTATTTGGCGGCGTGTCCTGAATCCCGGCTGTATAGTTGCGTGATCTCTCTCTCTCTCTCTCACACACACACACACACACACACACATATATATTTATATATTATATGCATACAGACACAGACTCAAACACGCACCCACTGTTTCCGATTCGCTTCTCTTACCTGATCTCATCCGGAGGCTCCATAACCGGCTATGAATTGACGGGATGGCTCTCCTTTCACCCGTGCATAAATCAGAACATGTCCAGGACAATAGAGGTCGACTTTGCAAAGACTAGTGTATGATATGAGTCCCGGTGCACACTTTATTTCACTATCCGTCTGCAGAGTTGAGGCTCGCCCGTGTGTGCACTGACGCCATGTTTCCAGCAGCGAGCCGCTGATGAGGGAGTGACATACACACACACACTCTACGGCAGCTCGTGCAGTACACCAGACCCGCTGCCACCAACCGGATCACGGCCGCCCCGTGCAGACGCACATAGGAACTGCAGAGAATAACCCCTCACAAAAGATCCCAGATTTGACATGTTTCTAGGACATGGGGCGCATGAGTGCTAAAATAATAATAATGCACTTTTATACAGCACACATTTAAAGGACATGTTTCATTCATATCGTTTGCTCAAAGTTCGGTAGGCGACACAAGATGAAAATGTATACTAATAGTAATAACTATTTTCTGTTTTTAATAATAATATTTCATTTTTATTATATTTTATAATGAAACGCATTCACATTATTTTACATGATCTAATTTCATGTGTACAAGTTTCTTTTAGTTTATTATGTGAATTTTGTTGGTTTCAATTTCACATTAAAGGTTGAATAAAATCTGACATTTTTACGTCAATTTTTTTTTAACAAGGGTTGATTGTTTTATAGCCACTGCTAAATTTTCGAAGTTGGATTTATTCACTTTCAATGATTTTGTTTTTCATAAAATGATCAAATTACATTTACTCATACATTTTAATTTGATATAAAATTAACAAATGATATGTATGCATAACTTCCAATTTATTTAAATAATCACATTTTGAGATTTACTTAACATGTAAAATAAAAAAAAATGCCTACAACTTTTGATTAATTTACTAAAATAAGCAGTATAGATTTTACTTAGTTTCACAGTTGCTAAGTCTACTTTAAAAATTGGGTGCAAAACTTGGGAATAAATCTTACTAGTTTTTACAGTATACACTGACATAGTTAGAAATGAATACCATTAAACTTTGATGCAAATATTTTCATATGCATCAAAACCTGCGCGGTCTAACAATACATCAGGCCAGGACAAAGTGTTTGGTGCAGAAGCCCACAATGCAGCGCACAGGGTCTGTCCCTGGTGAGACGCAGGAGGAGCCCGGCCCGGAGTCACCCCACAGAGCCCAGCACCTCCAAGCACCAGAAGCTCCTCCACCGGGCAGAGTCGTCCAAAAGGCGCAAGTGAAATGGCCCCCAGCCAGTAAATAAAAGAGTGGCACCAATCTGGGGAGGATACTGCCCGTATAATATCAAGCATGTGGAAGGGGGATGTCGACAGCCACCTGCAAGCTATGTCTGCAGTCATCGTGAGCTATGGAGCAGAGCGTTTGACAGGAGGAGGAGAAATCCGGCAAAGCGCCTTACATCATGAATCGAAGAGCGACAAGAGCTCCAGGCCCTCACAAGGCGGTTCAAGAGTGCAGAGGAGGGGGAGAAACCACCACTTGCGGATATCCTCAGGAAAAATCTCATAACACTGCGGAGGACAGAGTGGCATAGGAGACGGGGCAGGGAGAGAGCCAGGAAAAGAGCTGCTTTCATAGCTAACCCCTTCAGTTTTACAAGGGAATTGCTTGGCAGCAAGCGAAGCAGACGCCTCACATGCTCCAAGGAGGAGGTTGACCAATATCTCCACGCCACACTGCAGGATCCTCAGTGAAACCAGGAATTGGAGCACCAGAGGGCCCTTCTGGATCAACCAGCCCCAGAAGTCGACTTCGATATGAGGGAGCCGAGCCTAAAAGAGATACAAGAAGTGGTGAAAGCAGCCAGAGCCAGTTCAGCTCCTGTACCGAGAGGAGTATCATATAAGGTTTACAAGCGCTGCCCAGAACTGCTCCAATGCCTCTGGAAACTGTTGTGTACAATATGGCGCAGAGGGGTCGTTGCCAAGCAATGGAGGTATGCTGAAGGGGTGTGGATTCCTAAGGAAGAAAATTCCACAAACCTTAAGCAGTTCAGATCCATCTCTTTGCTCAGCGTTGAAGGCAAGATTTACTTCAGCATCGTATCTCGACAGCTGACAGAATTCCTGCTAAAGAACAACTATATCGACACATCAATGCAGAAGGGAGGGACTCCAGGGATGCCAGTCACACAGTTGATCAGAGAGGCACGCGAAGGGAAAGGAGATCTGGTTGTGCTGTGGCTAGATCTGGCCAACGCTTACCACACAAGTTGGTAGAGACTACGTTGAATCGGTACCATGTTCCCAGCAAGATCAAGGACCTCCTCTTGGACTATTATAACAACTTCAGATTGAAAGTCACATCTGTACCTAAAACATGAAGTTGCCAGCAGCTGGAGAAGGGCATTATCACCGGGTACACAATATCAGTCACTCTTTTCGCCCTCGCCATGAACATGGTAGTGAAGGCTGCAGAGAGGGAGTGCAGAGGCCCCTTAACAAGGTCTGGCGTGCGGCTGCCCCTTATCAGGGCCTACATGGATGACCTCACTATCACTACATCCTCTGTACCAGGCAGTAGATGGATACTTCAAGGTCTTGAGAGGATTATCAAGTGGGCGTGAATGAGCTTCAAACCAATGAAATCCAGGTCACTTGTCTTGAAGCAAGGCAGGGTGTCCAACAAGTTCCATTTCACCCTGCATGGCACCACGATACCATCCATCACTGAGAAGCTGAGAAGCCAGTCAAGAGTTTGGGAAAACTTTTTGACCAGAGACTTAGAGATGTGGCAGCTGTCCGGGCTGGCAGGAAAATTTAAGTCCTGGATTTACTAACACGGCATCCTGTCCCGCATTCTCTGGCCTCTGCTGGTGTATGATGTACCAGTCACATCAGTAGAGGCAATGGAGAGGAAGATCAGCAGGTACCTTCGTAGGTGGCTTGGATTGCCACGCAGCATCAGCAGGGCAGCTTGTACGGACAACATTCTGCAGCTTCCATTCAAAAGCATCACGGAAGAATTCAAGGTCTCCCGCACTAGAGAGGCACTGCAGTACCGAGACTCAAAAGACCCAAAAGTCTCAGCGGCAAGCATTGAAATCTGCAAAGGCAGGAAATTAGGAAGGCCATTAGGGAGCTGGAGGCGGCAGAGGCGAGGCTGAGGCACAAGGCAGTGGTGGGGACAGTGGCGAAGGGAAGAGCAGGCTTCGGGAGCTTTCCATCGCCTAAGTACAGCAAGGCCCAGGGCAAGGAGAGAAGGTGGCTTGTTCAGGAGGAAGTGAGAGCAGCTGTGGGAGAAATAAGATCAAGTAGAATGGCAGGCATGAGACAGCAGGGGGCTTGGATGAGTTGGGAGAGTGCGATGGAGCGAAAGTTTACCTCGACCGACATCTGGCGAGCAGAGCCCCAGCACATAAAATTCCTGATCCAAGCCGTTTATGATACCCTTCCCAGCCCGGCAAGCCTCCAACTCTGGGGCAAGGCTGACACACCGTCCTGTCCTCTCTGCTCTGGGAGAGGAACTCTGAGCACATCCTGAGCAGCTGCCCAAAGGCCCTGGGGGATGGCCAATACCGCTGGCGGCATGACCAGGTGCTGAAGGTAGTGGCCGAGTGTGTCTCCTCAGCCATAACAAAGTGCAGGCACCACCACCCCCCAGAAAGTACATGTCATTCATAAAGGCAGGAGAGAAGCCCATACCACAGCCAAGAGTTGCTGAAGGCCTGCTCGCTACAGCACAGGACTGGCAGCTGATGGTCGATCTAGGCAGACAACTCAAGTTCCCGACACATATCGCAGTGACATCTTTGCGACCTGACATCATTCTGTCAGAGGCCGCGAAACAGCTTGCCCTGATAGAACTGACTGTGTCCTGGGAAGACGGATTGGAAAGAAGCATTGGAGAGCACACTGCCACCCAGTAGAAGTAGGATGTAGAGGTTTTGATGGACGCTCTCTCTACAGAGCCTACACCCAGCTGGGCATGAGCGGGCCGTTGAAGAAAACAGCCATCAGGGTTGCAACAGAAGCAGCAGAGAGAGCTTCTAGATGGCTGTGGATAAAGAGGGGAGATCCGTGGGCTAACGCTGCTGGGACGCAAGTCGGGGCTTGATCAACCCCGGCTGGGTCGCCTGGGCGAGGGTGTGTGATGTTGTGAGACCCGAAACACCCAGTTAACCCAGGATACATCACTGATGATGCGTCCCAGCACATCCGTAGGATGTTTCATTCACCAATCATAGGACTATGTGACTGAATTTACAATTTTACACTGTAAAAAATTATTGTTGGTTTAACTTAAAAAATGTTACCTGGTTGCCTTAATTTTGAGGTCATTGAAATAAAAAAATGTGAGTTAATACAATGGAGATGGTTTTAATAAAAACTCAAAATATTTTGTTATCTGAACACCTTAATTATCAAAGCTGATTTGACAAAAGATAAAAAGTTGTGATAAATCATGAAAATAATTTTTACAATGTATCTGATGAGCGTTAGGTCTAATATTTGTATTTTCTCTGGATTCTGTAACTATGTATGGTCAAATGAAATATCTTAAACTTCATTGATTTTGATAGACATTTGCTCAAGTGTTACTGAAACGTTGGGAAAAGGTCATAGACACTGTAAAAAATTATTTTCAAGATTTATAAAAATAAGTTTTTTGTTTTGTTTTTCCAGAGTAGGAGCATGAAATTGTCCAGCCATGACTTCCTGTTACAGATAAATACAGTATACATATGAGGAAACACACATGCCAAATTCCCTTAATCATCCATCACAATGAGTAAAACCAAAGAATATAGTTCTGATGTGCAGTAAAAGATTGTTGAGCTTCACAAAATAGAAAGTGGCTGTAAGAAAATAGCTAAAGCATTGAAAATCCCCATTTCCACCATCAGGGCAATAATGTTTCAATCAACTAAAGATGAAATGAATCTGCCTGGAAGAGGACATGTCTATATCGTCCTAATGTACGGCGAGGAGGAACGTTTGAGTGGCCAAAAACTCTCCAAGGATCACAGATGGAGAACGGAAGAGATTAGTTGAGTCTTGGGGTCAGAAAGCCTAAAAGAATTATCAAACAACTCCGTGCATCACCACAAGTGGTTTGGGAGGGTTTCAAGAAAAATCCTCTTCGCACATCCAAAAACAATTTTATCAGCATATTCATTTGTCAGTCAGGACTGGAACTTCAAAAGAGACCAGATTCTATGGTCAGGTGAAACTAAAAAAGAGCTTTTTGGCAGCAAACCCACCAGATTGGTTTGGTGCAAACAGGGATAAAAAGTACCCCATGCCCACGGTTAAATATACTGCTGGATCTTTAATGTTGTGGGCCTATTTTTTTGCTGGAGGTCCTGGACATCTTGTTCAGATACATGGTCTCATGGATTCTAGCAAATACCAACAGATAAAAAAATCAAAACCTGATCGCTTCTGCTAGAAAACTTGTAATGGGCCGTGGTTGGATCTTCCATCAGGACAATGATCCAAAACAAACATCAAAATCAACACAATAATGTGTCACTGTGCACAAAATGAAGCTTCTGCCATGGCCGTCCCAGTCTCCTGACCTGAACCCTAGAAAATGAGTGGGGTGATTGAACTGAAGAGAAGAGCAACATGGAGCTGGAAATCTGAAGGATATGGAGTGATTCTGTCAGGAGGAATGATCTCTGATCTCTTGTCAGGTCTTCTCCAAACTCATCAGGCATTATAGGAGAAAACTCAGAGCTGTTATCTTGGCAAAAGAAGGTTGCAAAAAGTATTTAATAAAAGCATGCCAATAATTGTGGCCAACGTGTTTTGGAGAAAAACATTTATGTCATAATGTGATTTAATCCCCACTTTCAATATATTTTACTTCAATGAAAGGTTAGATTTTTGTGAATTTTCTGAATGAGAGATCAAAAGGATAAACAATGCAGATTTATTTTTTACAGCCTTCTTTGATCATACTTACCAGGGTTGCCAATAATTCTGACCTCAACTATTCATGCTGAAGGTATGAAGCTTTGCCTCAGAGCACAGCCTGATTGATCCTGATGAGAAGTGCACAGGTATTTGGAGGTAAATTCATGATTCTAGGATGAGAGAACAACAAAAAAGGGTGTAGCAGGAGGTTTGTGTTTGAAACAAAACTGCGCAAAGCTCAAGAAACTCACTGAACCAGGAGAGACTGATAGGAGAGTGTCATATCCAAGGCACTTGGATAGACATGTCACACACATTTTTATTTGTAATGCCAAGAATAAACAAGAGGCAAATATGAGCTTATATGAACAATGAAATACTTAGCATTGCCTTGGTCATAAATGTAAATATTTTTTTGAATGCTCATTGTTTTGTCTTTGATAATTCTATAATAACTGCAACCTTGTTAGTCAATTAGATTGACCTTTTAAAGTCATGCATAATCCCTATAAAAATAAGTTTGTTTTCAAACAATTTCAGACCAGCTGAGAAGGAATTCCTGCTTCATCACCACACCACATCAAAGACAATTACGTATTCAAGCTTCGGTTTGAATTGGAGTTCAAAATTGTTCAGAAAAAAAAAAAAATCCTATTTAACAGAAGTAAAATACCACAAGTAAAATATTAAATAGTTTTTGTCTTTGCGTCTTATCAAGTTTTCCCACTAAGTGGCGCCATTTTTCATGCTGATATTTTACACTGTTACATAAACGTTGCTTGAGGTAGACAATGTATGTCTACTTTATTGACAAGAAACACTGTTCCAGTCTAGACGTTTAATGTCACTATAAAGCCTATTCTTACTGAATACGAGTCCCCTTCAAAGTCTATGATGGCACCACACAGATCCAATCCTGCTTTGTGCAAAATGATAATCTGTATATATTGTACCAGCAGTAAACAAACTTTGAGCAATCCACCTCCTGTTACTGCTCAGAGGTTTAAATTCCCAGTAAAGAATTCTGAAATATCACACAGAACAGCCTCTATTTTTAGAGTCTCAACAGCCTGGCAAGATGATATAAAAAAGTAATATTGAAAAGTCACAGAAGGCATATTTGCTTTTGTTCAAGATTTAAAGTTTTGGTAAAATCCTGCCAATTTTAAAACTGCATTCCACTGTATAAAGAAGTGAAAGGCCAGATATCAGTTACAAGAAAGTAGTACCTCTGGTTTTGCAGTCCTACGCAGGTTATCTCTTTTATACAAATGGCTTCTGAAAACAGATTTGAAATAAAGTTAAAGTTTTTGTTAAAAATGAGTCCAAAAGAAGCTGATTCTATCCTGAAGTCATTGTGGCTGTGCCATTTAGCAGCTTAAAATCACTGCATTGATGCATTTCTGACACTTTTTGTCATTAATTTCAAGGCATTGAAAAACTATTGTGTCCACCCCTCTGTGAGAAAGTGTAACTAAAAGTGGTGAATGAAAAGGGAAGCTTTTTCCCAATTGGCCTAAGAGCCCAGATTTCACTACCTCACCAACTTCACACAGGCTGTTACCTTGGAAACAGTCACCCACATGTGTCTGGATCATATTCAAGAAACAAGGCCATATAAAAGAATGAAACTGTCACTGTGTAGAAAATATGGGCCATATTCTGTAGCGTGTGACAGGTTAGATTGTGTTTATCAGTAAACTTATATATCTTTATTACCACACAGGGTTAAAGTTTAGACTGAATGGTGAAACGAGAGGTCATAGCCTACATGGTTCTGTGAAAGTAAAAAAAAAAAAAAAAACATTATGTGCATATACGGTGACCGGGAGGGGACATGTTCGGTTCACTTATTTTTGTCGTGGCCACAACATATAAACTCGTGGGAACATGATATTAAGTCGTGGGAACGTCATAATATATTGTGGGAACGTCATATTAAGTCGTGGCCACGAGATCATTTTGTTGAGGTAATGACATCAACGAGTGGCCACGCGATGCAAAGTCGTAGCCTCGAGATCATATGTTGAGGGAACGATATATTTTTCTCGTGGCCACGACTTCATATTTTGAGAGAACGACATCTATTTGTCGTGGCCACGAGTTATGTTGAGGGAACCACAGCGGCCAATACTGTAACCGTACCATAGCATAGACTGGGCTACAGCAGAGATGGAGTTGACAGAAGAAATAACATTTTACTTTAAATTAGGAATGTCATATAAAGATATAGTGCGGTCTTTAGCATTAAAGCCCCGTTCACACTACAAGCGACTTTATCGCTGCATGTCGCCAGTGGCTGGCGGTGAGGTCGTTAGTGGGCGTTCTCACTTCTGGTTGCCTAGTAACTGTCGCGACCGCGCGTGTCGCCGGAAGTCGCCCGCTCCCCATTGAAAATGAATGGTATCGCGTCGCTTGGTAGCGTGTAGTGTGAACGGGGCGACTTTTTTGTCGCACGCATATTTAGGGACCGTCTCAAAATTACATGCGATATTGGCATAAACGTTTCTAACTTCAATACCATTTGAAGACAATGATTTACAGTCATAAAACCAACTGTACATTGTTCACCCAGGTCTCATGTATATGCACACCTTTTAGATTTTTGATATTTATGACAATAAACTGCTAAATCATATGCAAATATTGCTATGTATTTCACTACTGTCACATACCTGACACCTAGATGAACAATGTACAGTTGGTTTTATGACTGTAAGTCATTGTCTTCAAATGCTATTGAGCTTTAAATATTGTCATATTCTGTATATGATCCCATACAGTAGTGAAATACATAGCAATATTTGCATATGATTTAGCAGTTTATTGTCATAAATATCAAAAATATTAAAGGCGTGCATCATACATGAGACCTATATGAACAATATACAGTTGGTTTTATGACTGTAAGTCATTGTCTTCAAATGATATTGAGCTTTAAATATTGTCATATTTTGTGTATGATCCCATACAGTAGTGAAATAGGCCTACATAGCAATATTTGCATATGATTTAGCAGTTTATTGTCATAAATATCAAAAATCTAAAAGGTGTGCATCATACATGAGACCTGGGTGAACAATGTACAGTTGGTTTTATGACTGTAAAGCCGCCTTTCCACTGCGCACGACATTCGCATTCGATTGTCGCATTTCACCCCCTGGTGTCAGTCGCAAGGAACTTTGAAATTGGTCGTGAAGCAACCGTTACCCTCGGCTATTCACAATTGTAAAATTAATGATTTTAATGAATATAATGCATGCATGAATATATCCACACAAAACGAATGACCCTCAATACATCTAATAGAAAAAAAACAGTCGATTTTATAGAGCTAATCAATATAAATATTGATTTAATAATGATACAAATATTTTTTCAGCCATAATTATTAATAACCGTCATTTTGCAGGAATTACATTAAAGTATTAAAATATTGGTAATTCTAGATTCGCGCTCATAGTTTTGATTAGAATACATCACATCCGGTCGACCGGTCGCATACGGTCTATAGCCGCAGAAGTTCAGATATTTCAACGCATCCGAAGGTCAAATCGGATCCAAAATTTCCGCATACGCATATGATCGGAACTCCCCGCAGCTCCCGTACGACTCTCCATTGGAAATGAATGACTTCCGGTCCGACGGCTGTCGTTTGCAGTGTAAAGGCGGCTTAAGTCATTGTCTTCAAATGCTATTTAAGTTAGAAACGTTTATGCCAATGTCGCATGTAATTTTGAGACGGTCCCTAAATATGCGTGCGACAAAAAAGTCTAACGGCGCTGATCCACTTGTCCGTGCGACACTTCTGTCGCGCCGCGCTCCACTATATTCCTATGGGTGACGTCAAGCGACTTTGTCGCACCCGCAAAGCATTCCGGGAAGGCGGCGCTTCATTTGAAAAACGGCGTAACGGCGCTGATCCACTTGTCCGACACGACTGTCGCGTGTTGTCGCGACGCCTCCCCACATTGTTGATGGGCGTTTACCGCTATGGGCGTGGTTTTGACCGAGCGGGAAATGTAGCGTATTAGAACAGAGGACCTGCGAGACAAGTGGATCAGCGCCGTGCTTCATGTATCTTTCACTTATAACGTACCCATGTCTTAATGCCAAAGACCGCACTATATCTTTATATGACATTCCTAATTTAAAGTAAAATGTTATTAATTTCTTCTGTCATCTCCATCTCTGCTGTAGCCCAGTCAATGCTATGGTACGGTTACAGTATTGGCCGCTGTGGCTCCCTCAACTCGTGGCCACGACAAATGATGTCGTTCTCTCAAAATATTAAGTCGTGGCCACAAGAAAAATATATCGTTCACTCAACATATGATCTCGAGGCTACGACTTTGCATCGCGTGGCCACGACATAATGATGTCCTTACCTCAACAAAATGATCTCGTGGCCACGACTTATAATCACGTTCCCACGACTTAATATGACGTTCCCACAAGATATTATGACGTTCCCACGACTTAATATCACGTTCCCACGAGTTTATATGTTGTGGCCACGACAAAAATAAGTGAACCGAACATGTCCCCTCCCGGTCACCGTAGTTACAGGGGTGTAACGGTTCACGGTTAAAAATCGAACCGTTCTCCACCCACGGTTTGACACGCACTTGCACCGCGGATCATCTCAAATCTGTGGACGCATCTATATGGTTTGTTGAAAACAACAACACGTAAAACAAACATACAGAGTTTGGCTATAGTAAGTTTCTGTTGATGGATATACATTCATGCTTCCCAATACATTACAACCGCAATGATCAAAAAAGTCACTTTGTAAACTATGTTCAATAGGAATGTCATCACCCGGGTGTTGATGGCGGGCGAGCGCAGGTGAGACCTGAACAGCTCACGTTGCTATCTGTGTTTAAACTTAACTCCTTTAAACTTTGCCAATTTAAACATTCAAGCGCAAGACGACACGAAAGAGAATCCGGGCGCGCTGTGAGAAGATTTGTGCACTCAATATGAAGTTTTCTTTCAAGTCTTGCGCTTGAATGGAAAAATTCACACAAAAATTGTCAACATGCCCGTCTTGGTGAGTATCCTAGCAAACATAAGTTAACGTAAAAAGTTTAGAAAGACAACACATGTGTATCAGTATTTTGGATCCGTGCATTATTTCTTAAAGTGACAGCAGCCTAATATTCCTGCTGTCTGTGTTTTTAATGTTAATCAAACAACAAAAGACAAGGAAATTACCCACTGCTAGCTTTTGGAATTTCAATAATGATTCATCTTTATTTGATATATACAGTGAAGATTATATGCAATGTCATTTTACATTTGATTTTTTTAATCAATTTCAATGCAATCCGGACGTACTATGAGTAGCTACTATATTATTTTGTTTGGTTTAGCCTACTCTTTGAGTGCTGTGAATTCGGACATACTTATTTTGTAACATACTGTTTTTCACCTACTATTGTAGGAAAGTATGCGACTTCGAATGCAGCCTAAGGGTGCTTCTCATTTCTTATTTGCGCATTCTCTTCTCATTTTTTTGGCTTTCTTTCCTCACATCTTAGCTCCACCCCCTTAGGATGCGAAGGAAGGATACACCTGTGCATCCTCGCTCATGACTCCTCAGGAAGTGTCCTTGCTCGCCGTTCCTCGCCCAAGTGGTGCTCACTGCAGTCAAATGACGTACAGCTCCACCTCTCTGGACGGGATGGAGGGATAGAGTTGTGGGTTGGGGTGTGGTTGAATGTTCTAGCTCCACCCATTAGATCCAAATTACATTCTCTCCTCCTCGCTGGACATCTAGCGAGGGGGAGACGTAAGCTCTACCTATTTGCTCTGCAGTAAGCAGCCTCTCTCCTCACCTCATTGCGGTGCAATTTGAGATGCCCTTCAAGATGGCTGAGTTAGATTGGTTTCCGGGTCACGGGCTGGAGGACGGAGGAGCAAGGAAACAAGTACACCTCAATTTGATTATTGAGAAGCACCCTACGGCTGCATCCTAAATCGCATACTCTCTTGAGTAAGTACTTTTTTTGAATAAGTAATTACTTCATGGCCGTACAAATTATCTGCATTATTGTAAGAGACAGAGGGAAGCCCATCACACTCACAAGCTTTATTTAGAATTAGAGTTCAGACTAGGGGTGTAACGATACCCTAATTTCACGATTCGATACATATCACGATACTGAACTCACGATACAATATTATTGCGATACTCCAAGACATATAATAAAAGGTTAAGAAAAAATTTAATTTTTGAATAAAATGTAAAATACAGAATTATTTTAGACAAATATGCTTGAACTCTGTCACTGGCTAGATATATTTAAAATAATGTAGGCCACTTTTTACTGGTAACATAAGATTTATAACATTATCAGGACCCACTAATATTCCCCCATTATTATACATTATATTCAACATAATATATTGTAGTTTAATGTAGTACTGACTCTGAAAACGTTTTTCTCACAGGGTCATTTTCATTTTGGGTGAACTAATCCACGATACATATTGTCACTATCCACGATACATATTGTTGCATTTTTGTATTGCGATATATTGTCACACGATATATTGTTACACCCCTAGTTCAGACTGCAGGCAAATGTAGCCCAAATCCGTTTTTTACTCAGATCTGTTTTTCTCATGACAGTGTGAACAGCACAAACCACATGGAATCTGATCTTTTAAATTCCGATTTGTGCCACTTCCATATGTGGTACTAAATCCGATAGAGGTCAGAAGTTTTGCAGTGCGACCGCAGTCTGAACCAGTGTTGCCAACTAATTTTCAGGGGAAGTTGCTAAAGGCAGATCAATTTGTTGCTAAAAGTTGCTAAATGACGTTGTGACGTCATTGCGCTATGACGTCATTACGTAATCGCAACGCAACACTACGCCATTATGTCATACGTATAATATTTTAAATGCTAATTTAGATTTGTTTGTTAAAAAAAAAAAATATACATGCATACAGTATTTGTTAAATACAAACAACACTTTTTCATGATCAGATTTTTTCATTTTTAAATACAACATTGATATTGTACAGTTAAACACTTTACAATTACATTTAATGTAGGCTATTTTCTTATCATCCAGTGAAACATGAAATGTGTTTAAATTATTTTGCGTTTAATTATAAAGGCGTGCCTGGCTATATCTGTAGCCCCGCCCCTGCACTCGTTGTCTTTTGTTTTCCGGTTTTCACAGCGATTTCCACATTTACACAGCGATCTTAAGGAGTTATGAATGAACCGCTCTGTCCATTTAGCTAGCTTGTACGTGTGTTATTTGGATTAGAATCACTTTCCAAAAGTTGCTAAAAGTTGCCAAATAAATATAAAAAATTGCTAAATTTGTTGCTAGGTGCTTTTTGAATAAAAAGTTGCTAGGGTAGTCTGAAAAGTTGCTAAATCTAGCAACAAAATTGCTAAGTTGGCAACACTGGTCTGAACAGTCATATCGGAATTCATGTGACTTTTACGTCACTCTAGGTCAACATTAGTCACAATTCTGTGCTCATGGGAGTCACTTCAAAAACTTTACATACTCAACGTTATCAAGACAGTTGCGAAAGTACAGTAGTCAACATTTGAAGTGGATCAAAAAAGTTTGTCAAAGTTGTCCTAAGACAAGAATGGGTATTGTTCAAAATTCATGTATGACTTTGATGAAAGGTTTTGATCCACTTTAAATTTTAAATGTTGACTACTGTAGTATGAATGTAATCCGGATATGCTACATTCGCCATGTTGTCATTTTCATGTGACCTGCAGAGTCAGTTTTTTTCTGGTGTTGTGCTGAATTTCGACCCGCCAAATTATTACCCCCCTAGTATTGGTAGGTTTAGGATTAGTTGTGGGGGAGGGGTTAGGATTAGGGGTGGGGTTAGGATTAGGATTAGGCAATCAGGTACTGACTTCAACAAGTGGGTAATAATTTGGCAGGGGGTCAAAATTTGGCACAACACCTGCTTCACTGCCATTCACAAATCCTCTCCCGTGGGATAGTAAAGTGTCCATCGTATGCATTGCACACTTCAGAATCTCGTCGAAACGAAAGAAGTAGGTAATCTGCATACTTTTTTGCCTACTCCTAAATGAGTAGCCTACTGTGAATTCAGACATAGCCTAGCCTACTTCTTTTGTCTCATACTTTTTTTCGCCTACTATATAGTAAGGAAGTAGGCTATGTGATTTTGGATGCAGCCTACCTGTGTGTTTGACTTGCCTTTGAAAAGACCACGACAGCGATTCGAAAGCATACGGAGCTGTCTGCTCTCACTCTCGCGGTACTTTGTTTGATGTCATACACCAATAGGTCTGCAGAGTGCCGCTTCAAGTCAAACACACATAACGACTCTCACGAGCTGGTTCATTTCAGTGAATCAACAAAATAATTCCCCAATGAATAGGCTTGTTCGACTTGAACCGGCGTTGCACAGACCGATCGGTTTATGACATCAAAGTACCGCGAGAGCAATTCAAAAGCATAAGGAGCCGTCTACTTTCTGTTCGCTCCCGCGGTAGGCTACTTTGATGTCATTCACCGATTGGTCTGTGCAATGCTGGTTCAAGTCGAACAAGCGGCGATTAATAAATGTTAGCCTACCATTTTATTCGTTTGAGTTGGCTACTTTTATTCAATATGTAGAACATAAGGACAAATTATTGAATTGCATTTAAATGCTGTTTCTATAAAGTCCCTGAAAATAAATTAAATAGCCCAATCGTTGCAAGAATTGTAGGTCTAATAGGCCTACATTGATTTCTGATGTGTTCTGTTCAGTGGAAATAAACCGATTCAGTGGCTGGCAGCAGACTCGTTTGTTTGAAATAGCCTATTTCTGTCTCAAAATAAGCAAAGGGATCATTATTGGAACCAAAATCATTGAGAAGAACCAGAATCGGAAGTTCGGAACCAAAATCGATTCGCATCTTTCCACAGCAACCATGCTCTGCCTGAGATTGCAACAATGATGTAAGTAAGTAGGAGGGTGTTAAACTCGGCACAGACAGTGATGCTCTTTCCTCTCTTGATGTGTTACCTGGTGGGCGAGAGCCAGTGACGTCACGTCCCAGTTACGAGCTGAGCTCGATCTTCCTCGCGCTGCATTCGGAGCCACTCGATTAAACAAGGGCATTAAAACGCATCTAAACCACACGAGCCCGACATCATCAACATCGGATCTAATAATAGGGAAAACTGAAGATGCTCCAATCCCTCGCCGGTAATTCGTGTGTGCGCTTGATTCAGAGCAACAAATCGGCATGGTATTTTCTGTTTCTGGTGCTCGGCTATATTTTATATCTCATATTCGGTGCGGTGGTGTTCTCCTCTGTGGAGCTGCCGTATGAAGACCTCCTGCGCCAGCAGCTCAGAGAGATCAAACGACAGTTTCTCCAGGAGCACGAATGTCTGTCCGAGGAGCGGCTGGAGAGGTTTCTGTCCAAAGCGTTGGAGGCCAGCAACTATGGGGTGTCTATTCTCAACAACGCATCGGCCAGCTGGAACTGGGACTTCACCTCGTCTTTGTTTTTTGCAAGCACTGTCTTATCAACCACAGGTGAGTCATTGAGCAATGCGGATAAAGTCATAAAGTTATATGACTGCATGACATTAATAACTAACCTGCATACCTGATACTCTGAAGATCGGATGCAATTCATGTTTTTTAATGGTGCACCATTTGATGATTCTATATATTTGCAATGACCTACATTTATTTTAAAGGCTTCAGCAAGGCATCAATAACAACAACACACAACACAGACGTCTCATTTGCCTTTTCCGACTCTTTTTCAAATAAGTTTAATCCACTTCTGATAATAACAGAGAAGTTCTTCTCCTTTTGTAGCCTTCTTGTTTTTCTCCATTTTCTTTGTTCCCTTCGAGAAGCTGTCTCGTCTGTCATTTAACACCTGCCTTAACGCAGAAATGTTACTTTAGACAGGTATCCAATTCTCAAACGGGCATGAAACGGACAACAACTTTATAGAAGATCTCTACAATTTAGTCTTATTCAGACTGTGAACTACAGAAATGGGCCTGCATGCTCAAATATACAGAGAAGAGGAAGCTCAGACATGCAGATAACGATTTTTAGTTTCTGTTCTATTGAAGTGGACTACATATTGTTTCCCAGAAATAAGAAAACTTCTCTCATTATGAAACACGCCATTCATAACAAGCCTCAGCATGTACAACTATCCAAACCAGTAGGCTATAACATGAAAGACTATATATTCTTTAACCCTGTAAAGACTGACATAATAAATAATTATTAATTATGAATAAAATGATTAATTATTGAGCAAAAATATGCAACTTGGTGCAGATGTTTTTATTTAAATGGATAAAAAATAATATGAATTTTTGAGTTTGTATGTCTGCATGTAAATATCAGTTATCACTTTATATCTCACAATAATATATCTTAGTAAGATGATATTTAAATGCTTTTATGATCAAAGCTCTGTAGTTTTAATCGTGGTGGGCAAATCATATAATGCAGTGAAATACAATGAATAAACATTTCTCAAAAGCCTGATGTATAATTTTGTATACATTTTAACATGATTTAACAAAAAATAATAATAAAAAAATATGGATAATAAAGTAAATCTAAGATGCTTCAGTCCAGTAAATGTTCATCTTATTAATATCAAAATTAATAACAATATTTTCAGTAATAAAAGTAATATACAAAATCATTCAAGATTTCATAGCAAAAGGACACGTCTACCACGACCACATATTTAGAATTATACTAAAAGGCCATTTACTTACTATAATGTATGAACTATTAATCAGAGGGTAGAAGGCATGTAATAAGTGAGGGTTAGTGGTATAAAAGGAGCATCTCAGTCTTTGCAAGCAAAAATGGGTCATGACTCATCATGGCTCACCCCTTTGTTCCTAATTTCATGAGAGAATTGTCAAACAATCCAAGTCACATTCTCAATGCCAGATTGCAAAGAATATGGGTCTTTTACCATCTAGCATACATCATTTTATGAAAATATTCAAGATATCCAGAGAAATCTCAGTCCACGTAGGGGCAAGGCAGGAAATGTGCGTGACCTTTGAGCCCTCAGATGTCATTGCATGAGAAACCATCATGCTACTGTGTTAAAGATAGCCACGTGGGCTCGAGGGTACTTTGGAAAACCGTTGTCACTTAACAAAGTATACTGGTGCATCAAGAAATACAACTTCAATCACTGTTGCGCAAGGAGAAATACATCAGTTCTTTGCAGTGATGCCGCTGACATCTATCTTGGTATGGGGGTGCATCAGTGCAAACGGTATGAGTGACTTGAAAATGTGTGAAAGATTGTACAGAGACATATCATAGATGTGTGCTCAGAAATAACCATCAAGATGACATCTTTTCTGGGAAGCAAGACAATGCCAGGCCTCATTCTGCACTTGCTAGACACTACACCGTACAGTGGATGTGCCTGACTGGCTGCCTGAAGTCCATATCTGTCTCTTATTGAAAATGTATGACCCATCATGAAAATGAGAATCGGACGTCGTCCACGGACTGTTGAGCAGCTGTCTTGTATCTGGCGAGATTGGGTAAAAAATCCACTGGCAAAACTGCAACAAATAGTATCCTCAATTCCCAAGTGATTAAAAAGTGTAATTAAAAGGAAAGGTGATGTGACACAGTGGTAAACATGCCTCTGTCCTAACTTTTTTGGAGGGTGTCGCAGTCATCAAAATCATGTTAAATAAAATTAAAAAATGGGGTTGTGTGAGTAAAATCACTGTGATGATTTACCAGGAAAAAAAGTTTTCAACCATTTTATCTTTAACACAGACATTCAATATCTATTTCCCCTTTAGATGTATGCATGTTGCACAAAAGATAGTTTCAGATCTTCTTTCTTTTTATCTAAAAAAGGAAATTTGAACAAGACAGTTTGATAGAGAGCAGAATAAGGCCATAGAAGTATAACCACAGTTTTTTAACCTGATATGGCAAAGTCATCACATAAAGGACATCATGTTCCTCAAGGGCCAGAGCATGCTCAATGGCTAGAGAATACCCAGAATGCACTGTGAGAGTCGCACGCGTAATTAATTTGAATTTCCACGTCTGACCAGAAGATGGCGCACGCAGATGAATCATCCATCCATTTTCCAAACCACTGGTCCAATACAGCGTTAAATCTTATAGGTATGAATTCCTTTTTAATTGATTATTAAATTGTTTCATTAAGGTTTATAGATGGTTTCCATGACAGAGTTCAGGAGTTTGGGATTAAATTTATGGTAATCACTAGAAATTGTTCTTTGGTCATTTCCCTTTCAAAGTGGCATTTATGTCCTTGCTTCCTTATTAATTGACTTTGCTCTGTAACGCAAATCCTTCTAGCACGGTTGTGTCTGAGGCTCGAGGCATTTAGAGACCCTGCAAACTAACCTGATTGTTGATGCTCATAATGTGAGATTGTCCATTAGTTGTGAGCTCTAGGGAGGCATCAAACTGCTGAGGGCAGAAATGAGAGCAATATAATCTGTTTATCTCAGGGACAAGCACAAAGAAATGAAATTACAGTGCTTGACTGAATGATTAATTCGTTGATAATCCAGGATGGGACTTAATCTACATGTTAATCTGTGTCTGGCAATGGCTGTGAGACAGTATGGTTTTGTTTTCAGTGATAAGAATAGTGTGTGCTAATCCATGGGTATATGCTAGTCTCCTGAAGGAAACGTTTTCATTAAGTAAATGGGAATGTTTAATGTGTAATTTCCACTTTATAATTCACAGGATATGGTCACACTGCTCCTCTCTCTGATGGTGGGAAGGCTTTCTGCATCATTTACTCTGTGATTGGCATCCCTTTCACCCTCCTCTTCCTCACGGCTGTGGTGCAAAGGATCATGGTCTATAGCACATGGCGGCCCGTTATGTACGTGCACACGCGCTGGGGTCTGTCTAAACCCCTGGTGGCCCTCGTACATGCAACCATGCTGGCCGTCGTGGCTGTGTCCTGTTTCTTCCTCATCCCCGCGGCCATCTTCTCTGCCCTAGAAGAGAACTGGAACTTTCTGGAATCCTTCTACTTCTGCTTTATCTCACTCTCCACTATCGGTCTGGGTGACTATGTGCCTGGAGAGGCCTTCAACCAGAAGTTTCGTGAGCTCTACAAACTGGGCATCACTGGTAGGTGTGGTCTCTATGTGCTTTGCTTTGTTTTGTTTTGGCTTAGAGCTGCACGATTCTGGATGAACTGAGAATCACTTTTTTTTTTTGTTTCAAACGGAAATCACGATTCTCCCACGATTCTGAACAGACAACTAAACAAAATAACATGAAATTTACTAGAGGTTCTGACAAAATATAATTGCTACTGTGTGTTTAAAATGTTTAAATAATCCAAATGTTTTTTTTGTTCGTTTTTTGAGTGAATGATTCAATGACTCACTCATAAATACTTCACTTGTTTCATTCATGGATGAATCAACGTTTTTGAACAAATCTCTTAAATTAATGATTCAGTGACAAATACATTTTTAACAGTCACTTGTCGCCAACTACTGGTGTAATGATGTAATCGATACAATCGTTATTTGATGCGTCAAGTTATTTTCAAAAGGTGATTTGCTCTATTTTGATCACTTCCATAGACATCAGTGTTTATATTCAAACTTTAATATAAACTTTTATCCCAGTAGGCCTACTTCTTTGGTAATATGAATATTTGTAACAGAAATAACGAGACAGTTTGTGAAGCTGTTTCATACCTATACATGCTAAGGAGTTTATTTAGTTTTTATTCGATTATTTTTCGAAAATTCAGAAAATCACAGTTTATGCAAGCCGTGTTTCCATTAGAGATTTGCGCAAAACTTTTGCGATATTTTCTAAATGTCGATAAAAAACTATTGAGAAAAGACGGCGTTTCCATTAATGTGACTAAAACTTAATTTTTTCCTCTCACGATAAGGAGACGTAGATGTGTTATCCAAGCATTAATGGCAACGAAAGCCCCTTATACTTAGGAGCGCCACATATGAGGTGTTTCTAGGTGTTTCTCCCTCATATCTGCTTCAAGGTCTTGATTAATTGTGGCATTTCTTTGTTGTTTAGAATCCAGTATTCACGTAATTTTTTACCCTTTATGATTTTAATAAAGAACTCTGTCTCGTCTTCTGATCGACTTTTACGTAGGCGCCATGACCTGTAAATGCGAAAAAAGTTTCCATTGCAGTTTTGTGAAAGTTTTGTCCTTTTTCAAAATTATGTTTTATTATCAAAGTTCTGGAGGAGCACATTCAGATAATCAAACCTAATTAGATACGAGCAGAGCACACTCTGTTAATCAACCCAATCAACGAGTTAAGAGGTGTGTATATATACAGCAAACTTGCCTCCGTTCATTGACAGTTTAACAGCACCCCATGGGGGTTCTGGGTTCGGGCAAAAATTCTGAGCTCGGAGCCCTCCCCCTGGGCAGCACGCCAAATACGCATAATCTTTACTCTGTTTAATTGATGTTAGTGTGAACTTGTGAATTGCCTGAAAAAATACCTCATGCGAGCGTAAACACTTTGCGATATATGGGAGTTTTTGCGAAATTGAAGTGTTTCCATTGGGCGCAATTTCAATTAGCACAATTTAAAGGGTAATGGAAACACATCTTGAAGTGTGGATTTTTGTCAGAATGCAAAAGATAGAGGACTTAAACTTGACTGAAAGCCTTGAATATGTAAGGAATAATGGCCGTTTCACCTCAGTCAATTTTTCCGCTTATACTACAGTTACCACACATTGTTCCGATGATGTTTCAAGACATTTGTCAGGTTTTTGTCCTTAAAACACTCTTGTGTGTGGGACTAATTTCTTACTCATCTCATCATCTTAAGATGTTGCTATTTCCAAAACATCATTTTAGAGCTACGGAGGCTTGAGCCACTGATAGCAGACTAATGCAGTTATTAGAGAGTGAAAGAGAGAGATTAAAGATTGTGTCTCTCAACTGTGTTCGCAACAGTGCCTCTACCAATAGCGAAACTGTAAGTTGATCTTCTCCAAGATCAGTGCTGTTATTACCTCGCTAGTGAGAAATGCCATGTAGCTTTTTTTGTTAAACTGTTTTACTGATAAAATCTTCAGAGCAGTGCTGAGTGTGTGTGTGTGAGAGAGAGAGAGAGAGAGAGAGAGAGAGAGAGAGAGAGAGAGCGGGAGAGAGAGAGAGAGAGAGCGGGAGAGAGAGAGAGCGAGAGAGAGAGAGAGAGGGAGAGAGAGCGGGAGAGAGAGAGAGAGAGAGAGCGGGAGAGAGAGAGAGAGGGAGAGAGAGAGTATGTGCTTTCCATACATAAAACCTAATTTTGTGGCAAAAAAAAACATGGAAATAATTTGTTGTTTTTATCCTGTTGTTTACTATATTTATTTTCTTGGTTAGTGTCATTGTGGGTTTTGGTTCTTTTGCTGTTGTCTGTTGTAAGGACCTTTGAAATAACTGAAATCATTTGGCAAGGTGATATGGAACTGTAATGCGTTCAAGACCTGCCTGGAACTACTTAGCCGTGCGTTTCCCTGAAAATAATTGCACACCTTAAAACATGTGTCACCCAATCAGATTCAAGCTGCCCCATAGTATAAATATTTGTGTGTATTAAAAAAACTCAAAAAAGTCTCAGAAATGCTGACATGAATAACATATGTCAATAGTAACCATGTTCTGTGGTATTTTTGTAATCTAAACTGATTTTATGTTCTAGTTGTAGTTTTTGGTTACTAAAATGTTAACAATGTGGTCCAATTTAATGGCCCTTATATTTACTCAAGCCTTTTTTTCTCATAGTGACGTATTTTATTTAGTAAACGCTAGTCGATTCAGTTCCTGTTCTCGTTAGTGAAACTGTACAATATGTAAGTAAAAATACTCAGCTTACTTCCTTTTGTATATCTAAACATCTTCATGTGTAAGTCTGGCCTGTTGTCATAGGAACCGATGGAAGGTAAAAGGAAGTGCATGTGATTTAAGGGTTCAAATGTTCTTCCACTGCTGCTCTACTGCTCCATCTAGTGTTTGTATTACTTATGAAGCAGTACAGCTCTCCTTTTTTTTAAAAGTTGCATGAAAATCCCACATGGCTTGCGTACTTGTGTGGGTTTAGTTGATGCAGATGGCGCCATCCTTCTATTCAGTATGTGGGAGTCGGTGAGAAAGGTCCACATTTGCTGTCGTAGCGTAATTGTGGAGGAGGATATGGTATTTGTGAGGCCAACACATGCTGAGTTGGCTTGAAGTCTCATATTTCTTTTGCTCTGACTCTCTGCAGTCTAAAAGCATTTTATTCATGATCCTTGAAGTGGCATATACACACCTTTCCTTTAAAGTTAACACAACATATTTTGCAACCTATTTTATTTAGCATTTTGTAATGTGATGTATTTTTTATGAAGAAATTTAGAACAGGACTTAACTTTAGGCCTATCCATCAAAAATCGGATTGTGAAAATGGGCATTATATGCCTTACTTAAAGGGATAGTTCACCCAAAAATCCAAAATTCTGTAATTAATTACTCACCCTCATGTCGTTCCAAACCACAAATGAAGATCTTTTTTAAGAAATCTGAGAGCTTTCTGTCCCACCATAGACAGCTACGCAGCTATCAATTTGACGCTTCAAAAAGTTCATAAAGAGATTGTAAAACTAATCCATATGAATTGAGCAGTTTAGTCCAAATTTTCTGAAGAGACTTGAGCCGCGTTTCCACCGAAATTACCCGGAACAATTTGTCCCAGGAACTTTTTTACCAGGAACTTTACCAGGCAAATAGTCCGGTGACGTAGGACTGCGCGCGACTTTACAGATCCCACTGGATTTCATCCATGAACTCAGGCATGAACTCAACCAATCAGCATGTTCAGCGCCCAAGTCCCACCCCTGAAAGTTCCTGAACTTTGAAAAAGTACTACCTCGTGAGCAGGGACTTTCGGAGGGAATATTTACCCGGAACTTCATTTAGGCCCTGGTTCCTGCGGTGTACATACACCGAGTACCACCCCAAATTACCCCCAAATTACCCGGAACAATTTGTCCCAGGAATTTTTTTACCAGGAACTTTACCAGGCAAATAGTCTGGTGACGTAGGACTGCGCCCAACTTTGCAGTTCCCACTGGATTTCATCCTCTGAATTTAAGCTTAATAAAGCCTGAACCTCGTCGTCGGTCCATCGGTCGTATTTTTTAAACTCCATTGTTGATTCGAATAGCAGACGACTGTTACTGCACGCACCACAACAGATGGTGGTTGAATAAAATGCTGCATGGAGTCAGCCAATCAAAATGCGGCATGAACTCAACCAATCAGCATGTTCAGCGCCCAAGTCCCACTCCTAAATGTACCTGAACTTTGAAAAAGTACTACCTCGCGAGCAGGGACTTTCGGAGGGGGAAATATTTACCTGGAACTTCATTTAGACCCTGGTTCCTGCGGTGTAAATACACCGAGTACCACCCCAAATTACCCCCAAATTACTCGGAACAATTTGTCCCAGGAACTTTTTTACTAGGAACTTTACCAGGCAAATAGTCCGGTGACTAGTTCCTAGAATTAAAGTTCCTAGTTCCTGACTAAAAGTTCCTAGTTCCTGGGGAAAGTTCCTGCGGTGGAAACATGGCTTTGATCGCTTTATATGATGAACGGATCGAATTTAGACTTTTATTCACATATAAACATTCATCAACTCACACATCAGTTATGTTAAACGGAAGGTCAAACATGTTCTCTTGACTGTTCATTCTCGTTTTACGCAGCACGTTTGAGCTTCTGCAAGAACCAATGAGGTTCATTCTTGTATTACGCAGCACGTTTGAGCTTCTGCAGGAACCAATGAGGTTCATTCTTGTGTTACGCAGCACGTTTGAGCTTCTACAGGAACCAATGAGATTTGTTCTTGCGCAACAAGCAGGTTCGGTTGATCTTCTGTTTATGAGCTTCAATGTTTAAATGTCTTCATATAAAGCGATCGAGTATCTTCAGAAAATTTGGCCTAAACCTCTCAATTCATATGGATGATCGATCTCTTGTAACGAAAGTCATACGGGTAAATGATGATAGAATTTTTGTTTTTGGATGAACTAACACTTTAAGCTAGGTGGTTGGAAGGGTATTGCAAGTAAAAAAAAAAATTGTGTTATAGCAATTTATTGCCCTTTTATAAAAAAAATATAAAGACATTTTTAATATCATATGTTTAAGTGTCCATTTGTAACATTTTGCCAGACTGGAGAAAACTCCTTTCAAGCTACAATGAAGCAAGAAACACACACACACAGACATGTAGAGCATGCAGAGAAATGTTTGAGGTGAAACACACCATTAAACTCATTTAGTTAGCATAAACTCGGTAAAAAGTTTACATTCCTTCATCTCTCCATCTCTCTCCCCTTTGTGTTCCACAGTGTATCTCCTCCTCGGCCTGATTGCCATGCTGGTGGTGTTGGAGACCTTCTGTGAGCTGCAGCAGTTGAAGCAGCTGAGGAAGATGTTTTATCTGAAGAAGGAGAAGCCCCAGGATCGCCTGGCCATCATGGAACATGACCACCTGGCTTTTACCTCCATGCCAGACGGTACCATCAACTCGCCCCAGGAAGATAAAACCGAGCCCTTTGTGGACTTCCCTGTCCTAACCTCTCCGGGAGGTGATGACCCCATGATCAAATAGATGTTTTAGCTTCCATCAACATAACCTTCGATCGAGGAAGACATCTTTAGCCGAGGGTTCTCGCGTGTAACTTGCTGGCCACAGAATTGTGAAAATTACTTGAATATATCACTTGAGATTCTGCGTATTTAACAGCCCTCTACAAAACGATGCCAATCTGGCTTCCTGTTTCTTGACGTGATGAAACCGTTCAGTGTGCTAACTGAATATCTGCAAATGATCATAAGCACACTTAGGCCTAGCCCATAAAAACCCGGGAGCTAGATTAAAAAGCATACATAATTGCACACTAAAATCTAGTATGTACTTGTGATAGTACTATTGAGATTGTCGAAATGGTAGAAGTAACCCCGACAGCATTTGTGGTATAATGTTGATTACCACAAAAACTTTTTTTTAAGAAAGCAAAAATGTGGGTTTCATTGAGGCACTTACAATGGACGTGAATGGGGCCAATTCATAAACACTAAAATACTACATTAATACTATATAAAATATACTATCATTGTATGGACAAAAAAACAAACAATGGAAGTCAATGGGAACCAAAACTGTTTGGTTATCAACATTCTTCGAAATATCTATTGTTGTGTTCAGCAGAAGAAAGAAATGAGGGTGAGTAAATGACAGAATTTTCATTTTTGGGTGGACTATCACTTTAAATTTTAAAAAATTGGACCCATTTACTGTAATAGTAAGACCCTTATTGTAACCTCAAATTTAGGTTAAACTTGTATTGCACCTGGAATATTATTTTAAAGTCAAATTTTTTTCAAAAATAGACTCTAAATTGTAAAGCACTCCTGCCGTGATCTAAACTTCGAATAAAGACCACTGTCTTCTCAGATCTTCATAAATATGTTGTGAGTGCTCAATATATATTGTTGGAGACCTGTCATCAAACATAGTAGTTGCACATCCATCATCTGTTAAGTGTTATTCCAGACTCACATGATCTACCTTGTGAGTTTGCTAACAGTAAGATTTAGATTTTAAGATTTAAATGATATCTTCTGCAAGTGGCTAACGAAAATATTCTAGCAGTCTCATGAAGCTGTATTGCTCTAATGCATTAAAAATGTTAAGACTATGATGCACTATAATGCAGCATATACCGTAGCATCATAAATCGGTGTCGAAGCGCAAAAAAACGTATACTTAAAGGGGAGTCATTACATGTTTTAGATGACAGTTGAAAATGTAACATTTACCTTAAAGGAGAGTTTAAAGGTGTTTTAAAGGGATGCCATACTGTATTCTTTTCTTGATACAGTGAAGAAAGTGATATTTTACCTTGGTCTCAATATTATGACGCTTGATAGAGCAAGTCAATCTCAGTTTACATGGATTTTTTGAATCCAAGGCTGGTTCTATGTGTCTTTGTCTTGAGCTACTGAGATCCAGCACAATGTCTTTACATACCAAAAATGTTTGACTAAAATCTAGGATTTCTGAAGTTTGGTTCAGTATTATCGACTAATTGACTGTATAAAACTTAGATCATCCAGATCTTTAACTGTTTGCATTCAAAACAATTTTGTGGCTATTTAATAAACATAAAAGATTGAATTATATTTTTGAAACATGCTTGAAATGTTGTTTACAACAGAATGCTTGTGTTTGTATTATGAGAATGACTGTTGTAGGCACAGACTGATGACTACTGTTTAAGGTCCCGTTGGAAGATCACAGTGTACAGCAGATTTGTTGTGTCACAATCACCACAGTAGAATGTCATGACATTTTTATCACAATAGAATAAAAGCTGAATGTTTTAAGGACTCATTTTAACAGCTGTTTTGTCTGACTGTAGGGATTATTTACAGATAGTGCTGTTTTATAAACATGCTGAATCCGAGCTCAGGCCATGGGAACTTGAATGTGCTGATGTGACATATTTATTGTGTAAATAATGAAATGCTTTGTGATGTCAGTGCTGGATTCTTTGTGCTTATTTGCCCTTGGTGTTTTGCTGCATTATTCTCTGTATGATCAGCTACAGTGTCTTAACATTGAATCAGTGCAGCATAAAATCATGTATGTATTAGTTATTGATTTTTTTTATTTTATTTTATTGGTGTATCAGTAGTATGTTTAGAAATGCACAAGGGCATATGGTCTTGTTCTCCGTTTAAGATGTGTGTGAAATACTGGTGAATAAATGTTGTCATTTCAATAGATAAAAATCCTGACTGGATTAATATAGCCTTGCAAACTTTTTATTTTTTTTATTTTAGGGAAAAGTCATCACCATTACCAATCCTTTTAAATGTTCAAAAATGACCAGAAAAACAGTGCAATAATCTTTTTTTATTATATATATTATTGCTGTCATAAATTAACACATTAATGTTATCCTTGCAAGCACAATTAAATGAATTGTTAAATGTACGTAAACAGTTAGGGTGAAAAAATAAGATGTCAGATCCGAGTCATGTGCGTCAGGTCTTAAAATGATGTCAGTCATATTGTTAATCAAATAACAAAAAACAGAGAAAATCACTCACTGCTTTTATAGCTTTAAGTAGGATTAATCTATATTTATATTATAATTTATGCAGTGAAAACTTGTGTTTGATATCTTTATTTAATTTCTGTATACATCTTACCCGTTAGACCCATTTAAAAATCTTAAAGCACAACGGTATTTACAAGGTCACATGGATCAAAAACAATAACTTTTTGTGCATTTTGACAGTGAAAGTAAAAATCTGAACCGGTCTGACTGGGCCAATAGAAAAAAATTGAGCCCTGATATTTTGAAGGCACAGATAAATGTGACATTTATTATAATGGGTTTATGTGAAGATTGTTTTAAGTTCACTTAAATTAAAAGTTGTGTTTTTTAAAGCACAATAAATGTATTAAAAAAAAAAAAAAAAGCTTTCAATTATACTGGAATGCCGAATGCCTATAATTAATGGGCTAAAATTGAGAGAGAAAAATAAATCAGTTTCACTAGACATCATAGTGGTATTGGTATTAGTGATGCTTTCTTTCATAAAAAGAGATGCCATTAAACAATGTGCAAATAATATATTTTTTTTAATTGATAGCATTATATATATATACAGTATAAATGCATTTCATGCTCTGGTGTTTAGGACTTCTGTAACAAATAGAAAGCCATCTTTAAATTGCTTTTTGTGAGTGCAATTGCAATTGAAATGTAATTGCTAAAAAAAGAAAGAAAAGCTAAGCCAGGAATAACTGGAAGTTTTAAGTAAAATGTGTGACTCAGATTGAGAAAAATATAATACAATGATGAAGTGGGGTGACATTCAAAACGCAAAAAAAAAAAAAAAAAGATAAAGTACTATTGAATCAGTCATTTAAAAAAAGAAAAACTTCCAATGGAACTATAAAAATAGAACTGGTTAAAAATAGACTATAGGATATAGCACTTGGCTGCTTTTAACCTATCCTTTCTGTTACCCCAATCATTAACAGATTTAAGCATTGACACTTTTATATGGCAGTATATTTTAGACAAAGTGGTGTGAGGAAGTAGGATGTGAACTTGAACCTGGGTCCCCATGAGCCAACAGCTCTAACAATTGCAATATTAACAGTCAAAACAAAGGTTTATACTTTCATTCTTTTTTATTATTTATTTAAACATTCTTACAACAAATACAAATAACGAACCAACACAAATAATGAACACAAAGGGCAAAGTGCTTTAAAAACCATGCTTTTGCACTTTAATCAGCAGCTCATCACACAGATCTGAGACATCTTTGACTTCTTTAGCCTGAAAATAGAAAATAGAAAATGTCAACAAAAAAGGCAATACAGATGTTAAACACAACAAGTAATTCAGCCCTACACCCATAAGAATCTGCTGTACCACCACTGCAAGAGGGACATCCCTTGTGTGCACTCAATTACCTTTTGTCCCAGATCCTTCTCAAGGGACTGAACTTTCAGTTGTTCTCTCTTGAGCTGCACCTGCAGTGTTGCCACCTCTGCGCCTAGTTTAGTGCGAACCTCGGCTATGGCCTTATTTGCTCTGAAACAGTGGCATTGGTGAGACTTTTTAGCCATATTAATCGATCCAGGTTTACTGTACTATTACATTCATAAGAAAGGACATACAGCGGGGAAAATAAGTATTGAACACGTCATCATTTTTCTCAGTAAATATATTTCCAAAGGTGCTATTGACATGAAATTTTCACCAGATGTTGGTAACAACCCAAGTAAGCCATACATACAAAGAAACAAACAAATATAAGTTCAGAAATTAAGTTGTGTAATAATGTGAAATGACACTGGGAAAAAGTATTGAACACATGAAGAAAGGGAGGCGCAAAAAGGCATGGAAAGCCAAGACAACTGCTGAAAACTTACAGTAATTAAAAAGCAATCCAGCCCCCTGTCAGTGGAAATTAATAACAGCTGGTTCAGTCCCAAATGATGGCCTACAAAAAGGTCTCATTGCCAAGGTGTCACACAAGACACATCTCATGATGGGTAAAAAGCGAAGAGCTGTCTCAAGACCTTCGCAACCTAATTGTTGCAAAACATAATGATGGCATTGGTTATAGGCGCCATTCTAAGCTTCTGAATGGTCCAGTGAGCACTTTTGGGGCCATAATACGGAAGTGGAAAGACAATAATTTCACCATAAATTTGCCTCGACCAGTGCTCCTCGCAAGATTTCTGATAGAGGAGTGAAAAGAATAATCAGAAGAGTTGTCCAAGAGCCAACGCCAAGTTGTATGGTGTTTTTAGGGTAATGTGCACTGCCATTTCTCCTCCAAATATGGTGTGTATTATGGCATCCAAACAGTTCAATTTTGCTCTCATGTGACCACACTAAATTCTCCCAGTATTTCACTGGCTTTTCCAAATGTTGTGCAGCAAACTTTAAATGAGCTTCAACATGCTTTTTTTTCAGTAATGGAGTCTTGCGTGGTGAGCGTGCATACAGGCCATGGCGTTGGAGTGCATTACTTACTGTTTTCTTTGAGACAACAGTACCTGCTATCTGCAGGTCTTTTTGAAGCTCTCCACAAGTGATCCTTGGCTCTTGGACAACTCTTCTGATTATTCTTTTCACTCCTCTATCAGAAATCTTGCAAGAAGCACTGGTCGAGGCAAATTTATGGTGAAATTATTGTCTTTCCACTTCCGTATTATGGCCCCAAAAGTGCTCACTGGACCATTCAGAAGCTTAGAATGGCGCCTATAACCAATGCCATCATTATGTTTTGCAACAATTAGGTTGCGAAGGTCTTGAGACAGCTCTTCGCTTTTATCCATCATGAGATGTGTCTTGTGTGACACCTTGGCAATGAGACCTTTTTGTAGGCCATCATTTGGGACTGAACCAGCTGTTATTAATTTCCACTGACGGGGCTGGATTGCTTTTTAATTACTGTAAGTTTTCAGCAGTTGTCTTAGCTTTCCATGCCTTTTTGCGCCTCCCTTTCTTCATGTGTTCAATACTTTTTCCCAGTGTCATTTCACATTATTACACAACTTAATTTCTGAACTTATTTTTTGTTTGCTTCTTTGTATGTATGGCTTACTTGGGTTGTTACCAACATCTGGTGAAAATGTCATGCCAATAGCACCTTTGGAAATATATTTACTGAGAAAAATGACGACGTGTTCAATACTTATTTTCCCCGCTGTATTTCAGACATTACAGACTGTTGAAGAGCACATACTGATCTAGTTTCTCCTCAGCATGGGCCTTCAGAGCTTGATAACGCTTTTCCTCTTTCTGCAGTCTGTCCATGCAGTTCTGAGCATACTGCTTCAGCGTTTCCTCATTCTATAGGACAGAAGAAGAAAAAAATGACTGTTATACACTAAAATAACATCTTGATTTGGGATTAAGTTTGCTAGTCTTGTTGCAGAAATCTCAAAGTGTACCTTTTTGAATCCCTCAATAACTTCCTTGCATCTGTCAAGACGTTTGACAACAGAGGAGAAGGATTGCTCCAATTCATTCAATTCTTTAGACAGCTGATCTTTTTCCTGAAGGACTCGCTGCAACTCAATTTTAGCCAAGTCTTCCTTCTGTTTATGCTCATCTGTAAACACAGATGTGTTTTAATATCCAACATACTCCCTAAAAATAATGTGCTTAATCAAAAAATCTGGTCACACCTGTGATTTGAGTGATGGTGGCCTCAAATTCTGACACTATGAACCTGAGAAGAGGAAGAGTGTGTGTGTGATTGGTGCACTGTTCAAATGTCAATTATTCATTATGGATTTCACACTTTTTGATTCAGTAATCCAAACTGACTGGAAAAACACTTTGAATCATTATCTTGCTCTTGAGATGTTTGAATTGTAAGCAAATCATTCATTGGTGTCATTTCTTTTAATTTACTTTTTTTAAAAATTGACCTTATTTGTAGGGCTGGGAATTATTCAAAAATGTTCGATAGATACCCTGACCGATACCGGTTCCTGAACGATACTTTTTTTTCTCTATACCAATTTTATGAAATCTGTTTTAACAAGATTACATTACATATTACCTAAAAAAAACAACTTATTTAACTAGTTTGTTGACTTTTTACAGACTCAATGACTCATATAGGCCACTGGGGGGCGGAATATATGCCTTGCGCTATACGCCGAGTTTCAGTTAATTTGTGATGCGCTCCAATTCTTACAGTCGAAGGCGGAGCAACTTTCTGCTTTAAAGTTTATTACATGCACTGTTAAGTGCTTCGTGTTGCCGGTCTTGGCAGCAATTATCTTGTCGCAAATATTGCATCGCGCACTGTTGGCATCGAGCTTGGTGAAATGTGCTACACTTTTGATCTTTTCCACATCTTTTACATCTATGGTGGTTGGGACGCCTACACACTACAGCCTCATGTGTGAGCCATGTCTCTGGGCGTAACTGGCATAAATTTGTATTTTTCCTTGATGCCTTGCCACAGTCAATCATGCTGCATGCTTATTGGCTAACTGACATTGACTAGATTAACCCCTAGGGTATCGAAATTTGGTCGGTGATTTGGTCGGTGCCTAAAAAGTATCAAACTCGATACACAGCCCTACTTATTTAAGAATCAAATTAAAAAGAACAAGCTCAAAGAACAACTTGTTCAGAATTCAAACATCACAAGAGGGAGATCAATCTGACTAAATATTCATTCAAGATATTTCCATCACTTTTCCAATCCTGAAAGGCAATGATCATGGTAACCCCTATGTGAAAGTGTTTGTCTTAATAGGACTTACAACATGTGTTGATTCTCCAGACACAATTTATCAATCTGAGTCTGCATCTCTTTTTGCCGTTCTTCCGCCTAAGAAAAGAGAAACAAAGCATTACTGTGCGTTCACACCGGACGTGAATAGCGCGTCAAATTCGCGCCTACCGCGTCTAGTTATATGCTTGACCACTTTGTGTCCATTCACGCGTCAAGAGCGAAATTGACACGCGTAAAAACGAAAGTTTGAAGCGAAATTTATGCGCGTCAGAGGCGAAAGTTTCGAAACCCGTTGGCGGCCATCTTTTTTAGATGTTTATCGAGCATTAGCATTAATCGAGAGAGTCACCGCTTGTATATGCTCTGGAGAGCAGAAACAGCTGCGTAGGGGTCATCGTCGCTGTACTCGGGTCCACCAGACCCTCCGGAGGGTTTCAGGAGTTTCACAATTTGCTCCAGGAGCAAACGCGCCAGACGCTCAATTCGCGCGAACTTGACGCGCGAATGAGGCGTATTCGCGTCTACCGCGCCGCAGGAATTTTTTACGCGCGTAACACGTCTTTGCATTGACTTAACATTGAAATCACTCGCGCCTGACGCGCTATTCGCGTCCGGTGTGAACGTACCATTAGAGAGGCCAATGAGACATGTGCTCATAATCTTGTGTGGGAACTGACCTTTCTGTCTGCTTTCTGTAGTATAGCGTCCATGTCTCTCTGACTGTACTTCAGAACCTCTATGATGGAGTCCTCAGTCTTCACTGGCTGTTTTAAGGTGTGAACCAGTAAGTCCAGAACAGTTGGATCTGGTACCACAGTTTCCACTGCCTGAAGAGGAATGGACATGGTAAAACTGGCTCCAGTGTGCAAAGGAAAATGCTTGTTTCAGTGCCTACTAATGTAGTGAATATGTTACAAAACCAAGGATTATGGGAGTTTGTGTTGTCTTACTGGTGGAGGCAGATCATCCAGCAGTTTCATACTGTCATAGTGAGACTTCTGCTTTACTTCAGACTTCGCAGCCTCCATCATCCTAACACACAAAATAAGTTTGCATGATCGCTCATGTGTGCACTCTGGATTTTGATCACAATGAAGATCAGATCTGTTGCATTAAGGCAATTTGTAATATTTTCAGTAACATTTCAAAAGAGGTTTGAAAATGAGAAAAGTTCATTTGAATGTGTTTGTGGAGAATACTGACCTGATGGCAAGAGAAGGCCGTGGCAGGCTGAATCCAGAGTTGCCACCGTCCACCACAATTTTCTTTGGACTCTCCTTCAACAGCGGGTCAAACTTCAAATACAGTGACTGTTTCCGCAAAGCTGACTCCTTAAACTATAAAAAGAGTTTCTGTGAAGCACTGAAAATCTGAAATATTGCTTAATAGAGGGTATGCATTGAAGTCACTTTCCCGCCGGAACACACCCCCTCACCCAGACTGAGTGGCAAAAGAGCCTGCTGCATGATTGGATTTAATAGGGGAAACTGCAAAAAATAGAGATTATCGTTTAAACTAAAGGTTTAAACATTCGATATAGTGTTTCTTACAACTTACCAAAGATCCAGTGATCCATGGATATTGACATGCAGCCACGAAACGCGTTTCCTGACATTTATATGTGCCCGATTTCGACGCCAGTGAAAAACAAAGCAAATTAGCCTGTGAAAGCTTTATATAAATACAAGATGGGTAGGTCTAAATTCAGATCACTTATATCAGTGTTATACAGTAGTCAACATTTGAAGTGGATCAAATCCTTTCAAAGTTATACATGAATTTAACTACCTGTTCTTGTCTTAGGACAACTTTGATGCACTTTTTTGATCCACTTCAAATGTTGACTACTGTATATAGGCCTATTGTCAATAGAGCTAAAACTTGTAAACTTTTTTGCCAGTGTTTATTTAAAAACATCCAATTATCCAGAATATACGATGGTAAATATTTAATTGATGAGTTGTCAATACAATATATAGTGTATGATTTTACCCCTAAATTCAGCATATGGACACAAAACTGCAAATCCACCTTTCGCTGCCTGGAGTCCAGTTGTTTCTATGAATTGCAGCAATACATTTGCTTCTCTGTTCTGTAGCGTTCAGCAGTCGGTAAAAACATACCTCAGATTTCTAGTCAAAACTAGATGTACAGACAATCGCAAAGCTCTTTTCCGGTTTAGATGTCTTGTGTGTTCACACTGAAAACAAATGCTGCCGCTCAGTCTTTTTGCCACTCAGTGGGTGTAACCGCAGTCACTCCAGCCAACAGTGACATCACGCGCATACCCTCTATAACCTAATTGCTTCACTATTTGGTGCAGCATTTACTTTAAAAACTCATTTACTTCTACTTTATTTATTTAAGGCTCATAAATGGAAACACTCACAGTGCTAGACCCAAACTGCTCCAGATAATCCATCTGCCCATCAAAATCTCCTCCTGGCATGACTGAGACAAAGAGCAAACATTTTGCTCCCATTGTTAAAAGCTTGCACCTGATGAGTCAGTGTCATTCAAAACATACAACCATGTTTACTCACACAATGCCCCTGGCACAAATTCATCTTCACTTGGTGTCACCACACCAAGATCACAGGTCTGGTTCTGAAAATCCAATAAAGATTCAGGTGTTGCCATGATCTCTGGCTCCTGTGATATGTAAGTGTGGGACACAGCAGATGACTCTATATTTTCTGCCTGCTAAGAGAATAAGTGTAAAATATTTTTTATGAAATCGATCATAACTTGTGGAAACAAGTTTTTTTAAATTCTTAAATTGAAAGGCAGTTACCTGCTTGGTGACAGGAAGATCAGTTTCTACCATGTTTTTATTGCTTTCAGAAACTGCTTGGTGAGATCTGGAGGAGAAAAAACAGAAAAATCTGAGTTCAACAATTATTTACATTTATGCATTTGGTAAATAATTTTATCCAAAGTGCATTTCATTGCATTCAGGGAATACTAGGGGTGGGAATAACTAGACACCTCATGATTCGATTACGATTCAAAGGGCTGTGATGCGATGATAAAACGATTATCGATGCATCTTTTTTTTTTCTTACTGTTTGACTACTTGGTATATCTCTCCCTGTCGCTATTTCTCTCGGTCTCACTGTCAAAGTAACCATGGCAACGGAGAGCGAAACCACCTAATATGGCGGCGACTTCCCGGAATGCAACGCGTGACGTCACATTCTCTATAGTGCGGTTTCGTTTAGTTTGTCTTATGTAACAGAAGTTGCTACTCTTATTAATTGGACAACGTAGTGGTCGCACCAGTGAGACCTCTTGTCGCCCATTTGCTTGCAGTCTAGAACCCTACTTGAATAAAGCGTGGCTCTTGTCCAGGTCCTTTTTCCCCTTCAACTTCATAGAAGCCAAAGTTACAATAGATTTTAATGCAGAGGGTGCCAGTCGGATTTCTCGCTAACCATCATATGTCTCTGTTATTTGCACGTCAACATTACGTTATCATTTAACATTTGAATTTTCGATTTTATCCCCCACCCCTAGGGAATACATTTAATCATTTCATCTGAGAATCAAACCAATACTACAGGCACGCTTCTGATTCTAAAAATTATTTTTTAAATTACATGCGTAGCTCTAGTTTCTGTACCGATTCTCAGGCTGATCATCCTGTGTAGGAGCCTCAGGCTGCTGAAGAGGAGATTGTGCTTTCATCAAAACCGGGCTCGTCTGGACCCCACGTGGTGGAGAGCTACCCATTGCAGCCTTTGTACCAAAGGGGTTAAAGTTTGGGTCGTCAAAATCAAAGGTGTAAGAACCTTGAACAGAAGGAACATCCACAGGTTTTGTCTCCTCTGGGTTCTTGGGAGACAATTTCCTAGGTTCTGGTTCTTTCTTCTCTGTGACTGTTTTTTTGGTCACAGGTTTTGCACCTGCAGGTCTTTTGACCCCTAGGCGTTTTGGAGGTTTGCGCTTGACTTCAGCTCCATCGTCAAAATTAAACTCTAGTAGCATCTGGTTTGCCTTAGGTGGCACCGAGGCATTGGAGGATGTTGGGACATCTGGGGTCTGGACAAAGAGCTCTGATTCCAGCTTGGCTTCTTGGCTTGGGACATCTTGGCTATGGACTGAGAGCTCAGATTCCTGCTTGACTTCTTGGCTTGGGACATCTGGGCTATGGACTGAGAGCTCAGACTCCTGCTTGGCTTCTTGGCTTGGGACATCTGGGCTATGGACGGAGAGCTCAGACTCCTGCTTGGCTTCTTGGCTTGGGACATCTGGGCTTTGGACTGAGAGCTCAGACTCCTGCTTGGCTGCTTGGCTTGTCAGAGGTGGGACATCTGGGGTCTGGACTAAGAGCTCTGATTCCTGCTTGGCTTCTTGGCTTGTCAGAGGTGGGACATCTGGGGTCTGGACTAAGAGCTCTGATTCCTGCTTGGCTTCTTGGCTTGGCAGGGGTGGGACATCTGGGGTCTGGACTGAGATCTCTGATTCCTGCTTGGCTTCTTGGATTGGCACGGGTGGATCAGAAACAGCTGATGCTTTGCCAATCAGAGGAGAGTTTGGGATCTTTGAGCCACCAGTTTGGAATGGGTTGAGCAAATCAAGATTGTCAAAATCCAAGTTGTATGATCCTGCGGGGGGAAGTGGCAAATCCTGGGCCTCAAGCTGATCTTCCGTGGTAGGAATCTGCTGTGACGCTGGGACTGGGTCAGTCATATCAGTCTCCTCTGTCTCTGTGATGCTGTTTTCAACATTATCTGTCTTGAGGATGACAGTACCCTCTGCTGAAGATATGTTGGCAGAACATTCTGCAAGGGAATTATCCACTGATGAGATAAAAGGAAGAGTCTCATCAAGTGCAGTGTTGGTCACCTCTGGAACCTCAGCCTGAGGTGCAGAAACAAGGGCTGCAGTTGTATCAGACTCTACAAGCTCTGATATCCAAGCCTCAGGAAAAGCAGAAGACTTAGGAGGTGAATTCGCCATTTTATTGGACCCCTGGAAAGGGTTGATAGCATCTGGATTGTCGAGATCGAGGGTATAAGCCCCTTTGCTCTGAACAGGAATGTCATCATCAGGGTAGGCAGTGCAGTTACTCTGCATTTCAATCAGTGTGGTGGAGGTGTTATTCAACAATGAACTCCTGTAAAACAAAAATGTATTTAAAAAATAATTAAAAATTAAAAATGTTAGTGGATTGTCATTTTCATTTAAATAGATTATTATGAATGACTGTTACAGCTTATGATTGCATAAAGACACTGAACTAAATTAGATGTTAAATTATTATGCCTTGTTAAATTATTATTCTTAAATATAAAATAAAAATTAAATACTAAACAAGTTGAGCTACAAGTAATTTGCTCACTGGTCAGCAGAGGCTGAGTGAGTCTCCAGTGCTTTAGTGTTGCCCTCTTGGATGGCAGGCCTACTGGTGCGGCTTGGGGACATGATTTTCTTTGTGACTGGGTCTCGCCGTGGAGTTTGAAAACAAACCTATGCAAAAGCAACAAAGAACTATGCATGTAAATTTAAACTACAGTACATGTCCGACAATGCACGATCAACAAATGCTTAACTTCTTAAGTAAGTACTAAAGAGTTTAGCACTATTACAAAAGTCATATTGAATGGCCCCTCCCCCTTTTCAAATAGCCAATAGCATTTAGTTTACCTCACAGACTACAATGCATACTTGACAGCACCATGGAAGCGAATCCGAGCACTGATGATAGTTTGGATTCAATAGTACAGGTGTGAATAAATTCTAGCCATTTCATTCTTAACCAACGTACAGTTGGAAAATGGAATAAAACTTGAGCAACCGAATACACATCTCCAACCCATATTTCTCTGTGACTTGTCAACGCCAGTCGCTTTGGCCAGGTGGCATTTACAGCAGAGGGGACGGGTTGCTTTAGATTCTAGAGAGCATTTGATTGGACAGAAGATGTGATGAGAAGCTGAAGTCCACGGTGATGTTATAAAAATCCATTATCCATTTTAGCGAAAGTGGGAGACTTAAGTTTTGAAAGCTTATTATCTCCTAAATGCGAATTTTGTCATTGTTCTGGAACACATCAGCTTATTCATAACCTTAAAGGGTTAGTTCACCCAAAAATGAAAATTCTGTCAGTTATTACTCACCATCATGTTGTTCCAACCCCCTAAGACTTTCGTTCATCTTCAGTAGAAAATAGTCCAAATCCAAGTGACTACAGTGGCTCAACCTTAAGTTTATCAAGCGACTAGAATACTTTGAGCGCAATTTTTTTTTTTTTTTTTTTAATTAAATAAATAAAAATAACGACTTTATTCAACTATTCATTTTCTTCTGTGTGGGCCTGTGACGTGAGTTCACGAGAGCGCCACGACGCATGCACGAGAAGGTTAAAGGTAAGCCATTAATTTTGCGGCATTGGTAAGGCACTTTTACGTTTTCTCATTGGTTTCTCCCGATTCGGATACCCAAGGAAATGCACACTTTAGAACCATTTTAAACACTACATCGAGACCCATCTGTGTCATCTTCTCAGTTCTTGCGCATGCTTCGTGGCGCTCTCGTGAATTCACGTCAAAGGCCCACACAGAAGAAAATGAATAGTAGAAAAAAGTAGTTATTTTTGTTTGTTTCTGCACACAAAAAGTATTCTCGTCGCTTGATAAACTTAAAGGGGTGGTTCAGGATTTTTCAGGTCTTTCCAGTTGCATAGTTCACCGGTGCTAGGCTAGCACGAGTCAACGGTATCTGCTAGCCTGCCATTAAAAACAGTTTTACCCACTCCACAGTACACCAAAAGCAAATAAATTATAACGCCAGACTATCGATGTAAGTGTCTGTTGAGAGAATAATGTTAGAAATTGGAAGGACTGGATGAAAAATGTTGAAAAATGTCTCCACTGATAAATAACACCCAGGCTAACTTGGAAATGAGGTCTGATGTCCAAAATCCTGAACCACCCCTTTAAGGTTGAGCCACTGTAGTCACTTGGACTATTTTAACAATGTCTTTACTAATCTTTCTGGGCTGACAGATGAAATTACCTTGCAGCCTATGAAGGAATGAGCCAGCCCTCAGATTTCATCAAAAAATATCTTACTTTGTGTTCCGAAGATGAACGAAAGTCTTACGGGGTTGGAACAACATGAGGGTGAGTAATTACTGACAGAATTTTCCTTTTTGGGTGAACTAACCCTTTAAGGCTAACATATTCAAACTAAAATAAAATAAAAACTTTACATTTTGATTTTAGGGTGCCTTTAAGCAGCACAACTGTTTTCAACATTGATAGTAATACGAAATGTTTCTTGAGCAGCAAATTTACATTTCTGAATGATCATTCGACACTGAAGACAGGAGTAATGATGACTGCTGAAAGTTCAGCTTTGCCATTATAGGAATAAATTATATTTTAATATATGTTCAAATAGAAAACATTACAATTGAGAATTTATTGCACAAAACAAAAGGTAGAAACAAATGGAAACCTTTGGCAAACCCACCTTTGCTCCTCTATGCGCAGTCCTGCTGATGTTGTCAGCCTGCGACTGCCGCAGGATCGAGGGCCTGCCAGTCGGCTGCTCCAATGCGAAAATGTCACAAGCGTCTTCCGAACTGCCGTTCATCCATACAGCTCCCTGATTCTCCTTTAGCGCCTCAGAACTCATACTGCAAGATAAGAGACACACAGAATATGACAACATGGGTTATGGAAAGCCACACCCAGCGGGTACCATTCACAGCTGGTTTTACTGATAAGACCCGGAGGCGGGCATCTGACCTTCTCACCCAACACCCAGAGACACTGATACTCATGAGACACCTCAAATCTGTTGCATTTCTTTTGAGCATCAGACAGAGATCAGACTAACCCACTGTGAATAACAACCCAAGCATGTATCAACCGGTGCAATTCAGCCATGTGCTGAGGGGACAAAGTGGTTCTTTATCTGTGAAGGAATCATGCCTTAGAGAGATGGTCAAAGGATATAGCAGAAGAAAACCAGCAGTTAACCAAGCATTTTTTTTTTTTTTTGATGGCAGCAACACAGCCTTGTGATTTGGCTTATAGTGACATAATGGTCTACAAGATACTGTGGCAATCCCTTGATGGCATGATTATTATGACAAGGAGAAACAAGAGACTGATAAAATTTTCAAAGAATCATTACCAATTTTGGCCTCATCTGTCCTTCCCTGGATTCTGCTCAACTATGTAGGACTGACAATAAAATTGTCAGCTTTGTAATGACAGGCACTTCTGACAGCTTCTCTCTCCTACAGCCTACCTGGACAGGTTATAAACAGCCCACCATCATAAATAAAATGATCAGGTTTTAACCTGGACACAGTTAGATCCAAGATCAAGTAATCGAAATGAAAGCCAACCAAGAACAACCAGGAAGATTTGAACGAAGACTAAAAGTTAACAGCCACGCGCCCACATGGATGACACAGGGCTGATTAAAAATAACACTAAAGAACCATACATTTCAATAAAAAAGAAATGTTTTTCTTTTTTATTGTAAATACAATGTCTCTAAATCTCAAACAAAGATCAAACTATTTATATTTGTTTTCCAAACCAATACTACATTTTCTTGCTTTTATTATCCAAATAACTGCACACATTTCGTGAATACAATAAGTGTGAAGATCTCTGCATAAATCAATTAACGTTAGATCGATAACAATTACCAACGTCCCTAGTAGCACTGGAAAAACCGTAATTAGCAACGTCTTTTACTGTTCAATATCGCGCAATATTTCATTATAGATATCCTATAACTGTGTATACGGTTTCCTAAAATACGTACCTTATATTCAAACTGCTCAAATTTAACACAAAAAACGTTTTCTTCTCAGTGAAAGACAGCGCGACACACACAGAGATGCTATGTGCGTCTATAACTTTCCGCTGTTTGAAACGGTTCAAATTTAAACGACGCAGTCTTAGCCAATCAAAAGCGAGATTCGGCGTTTGCCAGGCGGGGCGATCACATGAAATGACCAATAACATTGCGCGTGAAACTGCCGTCCTAGTGGATGTTCTTTTGATCGACATCCAAATCATCCAATGGGGAGAAAAAACATTGACGCAGACAGATAGGTAGATAAATACGACCTCGTTTACCCTTTTACCACTGGACTAGAAAAAAAACGTCAGTTACATTTTAAATATTAAATATAAGTGTTTGTGTTGTTTTTGTCCTACTGCTTCGATATAATTAAAAGGACACATTGACGAGAGAGATAAACTTTATTTTATTTTTATTCTGGATGTTACAATGTCACAATTTACTTTCACTATCCTTTTTTTTAAACTATGAAACAGGTTTGCAACTGGGTGATTTTTTGTTACCAATACCTTTAATGAAAAGCACTTAAATCGATTATTATAGCTTATTGTTGTGTATTTAAATAAAAATAAATACGCGTGATCTGTAGCCATTAAAACTATAAAATAGCTCATAATAGCACAAACAACAGAAATTATGAAGAGATCTGTGACTACACAGGTAAGCAAAAAGGTTGTTTGCTAAAGAGCTATGCAGAATTAAGTGCTTTGAAATGTTTTAACAGGTTTACCTTTACTGCATTACTGTTTGTGCATATAATAGGCGTATATAATCGTGCATATAATAACCCTTTGTCTTTTATTCACAAACAAGACAATTTCAATTTCTACCGCCAGAGGGCAGCTTTGGATCATTAATTATGTCATACTTTATGAAGCAAGCGTCAGCCATGGGTTGGGAGAGAAGAATGCGTTTATGTTTATGTGCATGTTTTATATATGGACTATATGTATATAAAAAATGTTTATTAATCCGTAGCGGATTTAAGCTCATTTTATCATGCCAAAAGCTTGAGTCTGAATCTGAGAAAAGAGCAATTGCGAGAGAAAGAGGGAGGGGCAGGGAAGAGAAGAGAGTTACATAACAAAGGCATGTCTGTGCTGAGGTCAGCCAGAGCTCCCTCTCCCTACACTACCGACCTATATTCAGCTTACATCACACAAGGATACATATACACACTAACCATACATGCCTAATGACACACTTTCTTTTCTTTCCCAGGTGCTTATTACCTTATTTTTAATCTATAATCTAAATGTGCACTGAGTCTCAGAATTATTTTGAGTTTGTATAGTGCTTGTATAGAACAAAAATAGAATAAAATGCAAATGTACACTGTAAAAGTACAGTTCTTGGTTTTGTACATGCTGCATAGATCCCATAGGCATAACATTCATAGATCCATAAAAAAATTAGCAGAGAAGCAACTTTTTCAACTTTGTTGTGGAAATTAAAAGTATTTGCCTAGCTATACACTCCCACCATCACAAATTTAAGAATTATTGCTGTATTATATCCAACAAGTCAAGCACACAGAATTCCTCTCATTTAATATTGCATCCAGGCAAATTGTAAACGACATCAATGATAATGCATTGAAGTTAGTGCAGACATGGTGCTGCTGACAATTGAGGCTTTGGTTTGATGACTAGGAGTCTAAAATCTCATTAAAGACAAAAACCAAACAGACAAAGACCCCCTCCCCCTCCCCCCCACCACCACCAATCTAATGATTGGGATACAACTCCTTCAGCCAATCACAGCACAGAGGGGCGGTTTCAAATGATACAACTGGGTAAGGCTCTCCATTCATCTGAGAGTGCATCAACACAATGCAATAGCTGTTCCTTACCAACGAGCACACATAGACACACAAACCCCTGAAATCCAATCTAATAACCACTTAGGAGTGTAATACTTAAAAATCAAGTACAGACATGTATTTCCTGTATTTAAGACAATACTTTCATTTAGTAATTGTTAATTAGATATAATACAAAATAAAGTTGAAAGTTTTCCATCATATAACAAGAGCGGGGCGCCACCTCTCAAACTTGCATTGCTGGTTTTGCCAGCGCCGATGATTTCGAAGCTGTTATATTAAGGTACAAATCTTGCATAGTGTGCCTTTAAAAGCAATGCATTACAATATTTTGCAGCGTTACTTCCTAAAAAAGTAACTAATCGTGTTAGTTACTTTTTATGGAAAGTGATGAGTTACGTTACTTTTGCGTTACCTTTTTCTTATCTGTGCTGGGCTTGCTTGTTTGTTTTCCAAATACAGGTTAATACAGGTTTGCATAATGTTCTGAGTTTGCATTTCACTGTTTTTATTCATTTTGAGCAATACTGAATCTGTTTTTGTGCAAGTGAGTTGAGTAAATGCATGCTCACATTTAGTCTAGAAATACAATACTATTATGTTCACACAGCGCACACAACACCTCTGCACCTTACAGCCGATTTCTCTCAACATGGCGACAGGAGAGGTGTCCGTCTATAAATGTTGCTTAGTCGAGTAACTAATCGCAGGTGAAGCGATTTGTCACACGAGACGGCGGAAGCGTGTAAGTGTTTGCTTCATACCCAGTTTTCTGAGTCTGTCGTTTAGATTATTATTGCCTGCTATAGGTAGGATTAATTCATCAACAAAAATCCCATCAAGTTGAGTTAGAAATCTTGGGGTAATCTTTGATGACCAGCCCTCAAAGACCACAATGCAAAGATTGCACTTGCACATGCAGGTTGCACTGCACAACATCAGGAAGACCAGACCCTTCCTAACTGAACATGCTGCACAACTTCTCATCCAGGCCTTTAGTCATTTCTATGCTGGACTATTGCAATTCTCTTCCAGCTGGACTTCCATCATGTTTGATCAAACCACTAAATGATCCAGAACACAGCATCATGACTGGTCTTCAATGAGCCCAAGAGAGTCCACGTCACACCTCTGTTCATCTCTCTTCACTGGCTACCAGTTACGGCTCACATCAAGTTCAAGATGCTTGCATATAGAACAGCCACAGGCTCTGCACCCTCCACTCTTATGAGTCTACATCTCCTCCAGAAGCCTGAGGTCCGTAAATGCGTACCTGTACTGAGACACAAAATCACTGTCCAGAACGTTTTCTTACACTGTTCCTTGCTGGTGGAATGATCTTCCCAACCCTATATCTGAAAGAAACAGAAGTGAAGAAACAGCTGAAGATTCATCTCTTCTATCTCAACTGCATCCTGCTGAAAACAAATATTCCCCTATGCATTTACTTTTCCTTAATCTCTGCCTGTTCTAGCTTGTACTATTCTAAACAATGCTCTGAAACTTTGTATACCTGCACGGCTCGTGTTGATTGCCTCTTTGTGATGAATCACGTGTTACCTCATTTGTAAATCGCTTTGGATTAAAGCATCTGCTAAATTAATACATGTAAATGGGAAAACAAAAGTAACTTGCGTTACTTGTTTGAAAAAGTAACTCCGATATTTTCTTTTCTTTTGTGTTACTTTACTAGTTACTTGAAAAAGTAATCTGATTACATAAATGCTTTAATACTGTTTATATGTTTGGATGGCAAAGTGGAGACGAATGGGTCTATCTGATTGCAGCCAGATGGCTGTTGTGTTTAACCTGTGGGATTAAGATTATTTGAGATTTGAGCCAAAAGCACACCAAATAAAAGCTGTTCCTGATTTACTTAAATGTTTGGGCAGACAGATTCGGTTTCAGAGCAAGTCAAATGCTATAAACTTGCTTCTGTGCCAGTGCCACACCCAGACCATAACGTCCACAGTGAGGTGACAGACAGACCGAGAGACGGAGAGACATAAACACTGCAGTTACTCTCTGACAGAGAGAAAAGGAGAAATGAAAGAGATTGGAGAAAAACACACACACACACACAGGGATTAGGAAGTGGGAACTAAATAAGTGAGTATGTGTGGCAAAGATTAGCTTTATTATGATCAGTGGGTCACCGGTTGTTTGGGAGCTGTCTGACTTCCTGTGATTCTATGGGAATGGAATCTGGGTCAACGCTTGGCAGAGATGGTGCTGGTACAGCCGGGCTTTATGTCTGAGAGAAAGCTACTGTTTATGTGTGGATTCTTATGTAATAGACTTTGAATAATGGGAAAAGAGAGTGATATGGCCTCTTTGAAAATAAACACACCAAACACCAATAATAGCTGCACTATAACAAGATAATGTAGATAAAGTTAGCAGCCATTAATCCAGTTTTCAGTTGCACATGATCCTTCAGAATCATTCTAATATGCTGATTTTGTGCTCAAGAAACACTTATCAATGTTGAAAATTATTTTAATTGAATACATTTTTTTGTGGAATACAAAGTTCAAAAGAGCAGCGTTTATTTGCAGAAGAACATTTTGTAAGAATGCGTTTACTGTCACTTTTGGTCTATTTAACGTGTCCTTGCTGCACAAGTATTAATTTCTCGCTCTCAAAATAAACTTTTTTTCTAGACAATCATGAAGTAAAATCTGATGGACTAAACTGATCCCAGTTTGGTGAAGAAATTCAGATACACATGAAAATGCATAGGGCTGCTTGCATCACTTCCTCTTTCAGCTTCCTGCATCCCACTTCTGCAGTTTTAAGAATTCATTTGAAGAAATTAGATATGGGACTAAATTTAATATATATGAGCGAGAGAATAAGCCTCCCATAAAGGCAAATCAGTTTTCACACCTCTACCATGTCACTGTTTAACCTGTTGTGCAGGATAATGGGGGGTAAAGGTGATTTTTGAACTACCGGTTTTGCAGTAAATATCCAGAACACTTCCTCTTTCAGCTTTAACAGCAGACACACACAGGAAAGGATCTGAAAAACTAATCTTAACATGAGCCTTAATTTGCTGCTTGAATCTTAAGATTCAGAACAAATAAAATGTAAATAAAAAAATAAAAAAAATAAAGGAATCAGGAAATTAACAATTTAGCTTAAACGGTATTACTCCATCTTAGGTTTATTCTTACAAGACGTCTGGAGTTCGTAACTCTATAGTTTTCATTTTAGACCCTGGCCAAATTTTTTTATTAAATAGGAAAAAACACTTTAATTTTAGATGCTTTATTCTTTAACAAAATAGAATTTCTGTGCAGTTGATGAGTAGATACAGGAGGACAACATCCTCTTAATACAGTATTTACAACAAGTTTTGTACAGATCAAGTTATGAACAAGACATTTCATATTTTCTACACATGTTCAAACACCATGCTCCCCACTCATAATAACCTGCCCCCCCACCCCCCACATGCACACAAACACCACCCACCCTTCTTGCTATGGAGGTAAATGTATCAACTTCCTCTTCATCACCATCTGCTGAGGTTTATAAAGGCATTGCATGTGCACATTTCTGTCATTGTCTTCTCAAACAAAGTTGTCCATGTGTCGACTGAAGTCTAGAGCCCAGAACGCACACATGTACAGATCCCTTCAAGAAGGGCAGATTTCAATGTGATTTTAAAGATCTCCCTGAAGTGTTTTTAAGTGTCATTTCAGTGATTGACAAACAATGAGTTCCCTTGTCCATAATGAGCTTTGGAAATATTGTGCAGTGTTAAAGCAGACAATTTTTTTTTCAGGAGTTCTGTAACGCACTGATCCTGCGGAGAAGCTGTTGTTGTTTGGCTTTCAGTTTTTTCTTCTCCTGAGCTTGTCGCCGTTGGCACCCGTGAAGCTTCAGCAAGTAATCCGTCGCCTGCGTCAAAATCGCTACCTTCGAGGTCTTCGAGGATCCGGACAGACCTGGAATCTCCTCCCGGAGCGCCTGGAACCTCGAGCGAAGGTCATCCCTCCTCTTTCTCTCCAGGAAGTTACGACGCTGCTCGCTGAAGTCCTCAGAGTCCGATGTGGCAGGTGAGGAAAGTGGAGACGAGGGAGAGGACGAAGGCTCCAGGCGTGGCCGTTTGCTCACAGGCTCAATCTCATCGAAGTCATCCTCAGGATCCGTGTCAGGGGAAGGAGCAGCATAATTGTGCTGCTGCCGATGTAGAGACACGTGGAAGTGCTTGGGACATGGTCCAAATGGATCGGCACTCACTGTAATGGTTACAGGCGTTCGGCGGCTTGGAGGGCGACCACGCTTCGGTCGGTTGTCCACTGTCACCACGTCAATCACATCATCATCATCATCATCATCCTCATCGTCATCTGAGACCACAAAACATTTGGCACATTTAGCTAAAGCACTTAGCATATCAAATTAATTGAGATCTTTTCCACAACATACTTTAATAATAAAAAGAAAACAGGACTGGATTGTCTGAAACAGAAAACTGAATAGGAAACCTACAATTAAACAATGCATCCACTGCATAGGGGTTAAATTAACCAATGTGTGATGGTTGTTTGCATGTCACCTCACTAATAAAAGTCAGTCTGTAGAATATTTCACAGTTCTTGGCAAGACAGTTGCATTCCATCTACACAGCCACATGAGCCAGTTTGTTTTTAATGCCATTCCAGCTTCTATAGCCATTTTAAACGGCAAAAAAGAGGTCAAAATAATAAAACTACCAAGATTGTTTAAACCACATTTGTATAAATAGAGAAAAATACCCCAAACTTATTCTGATTATTGTTAACCTAAACTATTAAAACTGTTTTTTGTTAACTAAAAAATAAAACGGATGAAAAATATACATATTTTAAATTTGAAACCATATTGAACACATTAAATCACAAAAAAACTAAATGTCAAGACAGAACATCTTATATGATGAATGTAAACGCTGCATGACCTTGCCTGCAGTGACAATTGGGTTTATAAAAGTGAAGTTTCCCCTCACTAGCGTGCAGGGTGTGGGAAAGGAAAACCGGGCGTGGAGCGGACTACAGAACTTTGAGCAGGGAAAAGAGGAATCCGCTCCAACATTTGACGCTCCACATCGGCTTTTAGTCGGCAAGTGGCTTGGTCACAGGCAAAGCTTGATGCTTTGGCTTCTTATGGACCAATTTTCTTTAGAATAGAAGAATAACACTAACTAACTGCCAAATCTGATCTGAAGTTATTAGATAAATTACTTCTGTTAACATCCATTTTTATGGCACAGTAACAGCAGATATATGACCTCATTGGCTCAGGATTATTCTGAAGTACAAATGGACTCATGCCAGTAATCACATGTGAAGTAATCGCATATCTTACCGGATGAATCCGAGCGACACTCAGAACCGGAGGAGCCCGCAGCCACTTTCTTGTTATGCGGGACAGGGAGTTCCAGGACTGCGGCGGGGCTCACGCACTGCGCCGCATGGGTCCCAGTCACGGGCGTGACCGATGGAGCACGAGCAGTTTTCTGTGTGGTCAAGGTCTGAATCTGAGCAGTCACCGGTGCTCGCTCACCATGAGCCACTTTTTCTAGTCGGTGACCCGTGGAAAAACCACTCCACATGCAGTCTTTGATAACGATAGAGCCCAGATTACCAAAAATGTCCAGTGGGTCGAATTTGTGCAGCCCCTCGTATTCCTCATCACATGTTAATACCTTCGGCGGTGCCCACCCGAGCCAGTCCCCTGGTAGCGGCAGTAACCAGTCCCCAACAAGGGTCCTTGAGGGCGACATGGGCGGGGTAGGAAGCAGCTCAAATTTCTTCCATATATCCTCACTTGGGGCTGTAGACTTAAAGAAGTCCTCCTCAGTGTCCATCTCATCGTAAAAGTAGTGCTCCATGTCCCAGCCGTACAGTGTGTGAGTGTTGACTCCAAGCATTGCTGCAGAACGTCTACAAGATTATCTGTGAAGACAACAGGGTCATTAGATCAAATGATGACTGCCCACGTGGAGTTCAAATGCGACGCAATGCACATTACAAGCAGACGCTCTCCCACAATGCATGCTTGTTACTTATTTCTTAACTGACACAATGTACCTACTTTAAAGCTTGTTTGTAATGATACATATTTACATGCAATTTTGACATGCAAATACATTCTCACCAAATGCATTGCTTAAATGTGATCTTCACATGTAAACGCATATGTTCAACATTTGCACGCTCTTAATCGATTGCATTGATTAAATGCACTAACTATAAAATTATAAACATTTGATTTCTGTAGCACGCGCATGACTGCAGGGGTTTCGCCTAGTGAGCGCTCGTGCAGCCACAAAACAACCAAAGCAACATATCAAAGTCGGTAATCAACACTAGCAGGATTAAATCACTGATTAAAAGTCACATAGAAACCATGAGCTGCGGTATAAATGCGGTGCTTTATACTTCTATAAAGATTAAACGCACTAACAGGGGGGTAATAAAGGGAGCACCCGAGTCCGATTAAAGGATCCAGGAAATGTTCAACGACCCACGGGGTTTACACGAAAGTTTACAACGAAACGAATTTACGGTACGGTTAAAGCAAATTATGGAATTCTGATGTAAAATGCACTTACCATGGGGTCGCAGACCTGCACAGTCCAGGGAGAGTCTACGGGACGCGCAGAACAGAACAAAGAAGCGCAGCGTCCGGTAGAACTCCCGTAACTTACACACGCGCTCACTAAACAATAGCGCGCGAGACACACCAGACGCCTCTGTTTAACGGCCGTTTAACCTGAACAACGAGAAAAGTTTTTTTCCCTTGCAGAAATAAAGCGGGTGTCCTGTTACAACGGCAGCAACGATCGATCCGCGTGGTGCAGTGCAGCCGCACCCTCCCCCAGCCCACTGCCGGTAAAAGTGCTTTCGCGCCAGATCTGCGTCTTTGTGTGCGAGAGCGTCGCGTGGACCCACCCACCGGAATCGCGGGGCGGGGAGAGCGTGTGAACCGCGCTTAATGTGAATGTGAAGGCAATTCGCAGCACTAAAATAAGCATTTGAATGAAAATAGAAGCGTCTACGTCACTACTCCAATATAATCATGATTGAGCTGATGCGTCCTTTTAATTGTCTTCTGATGCATGACGCACTAATCAATATGTTGCGTCTGAACTGGCGAGGACAGCACGCGCTAATCCTTGAAAGCCAAGATGCAAACACTGGAGGTTTTGCCTTCTGTACGTTTTTTTAAAAGCATCTGTTGATTAAATGCAACTGATTTTGTTTGTATTTTTAATTATATTTGTACTTTAATTGCATGATAAATGTAGGCCTATTAAACATCACCAAAGTGTTGCAGACAGGAAAAGCAAAAAACTACTAATAAACTTATAATACCAGTAATTTGAAAGCAATAAGATATAGTGAATTAAAATAAGTAACAATAATAAAAAAATATGTTTTTTCTTTACTAGAATTGAGGTGTCTCTGATTTTTGTCATCTTGGGCAGAATAGGCAACACAACTAAATGGAAAAAAATTAAGTTTATATCAAGGAATATTTTGCATCAATCCATAGCCTATACAGTCCATCCATATCACTCTGCTCCCATATGCCCCCCAAATTTGTATTATTACTATTACAAATTGAATTGTCACCAGTCAGATAAAAATATTTTGCAGTTCACAACTGAAATTGATTTTATTCATTGCTATAAACCCAATTTAAAATGAAACTTTTTTCTTTCTTTTTTTACAAGAGAGATACAATCCAATGAAATGGTTCCTTTCAAAATGGACATTTTAGTTTAATAAAACATCTATTCCACAAACCAATAGTTGATCAGTTGATTGACTCAGACTCATTGATCAGTGTATCCTTTTAAGTTTGTTGATGAACTGGTCGTGCATTTCTTTGTATTAGCCTATATGATTTCAGTCAGGATTTCTAACTCTGCTACTTTTGTATGCTATGCAGGCACATCTATTGGAGACAAGTTATCCATGTTTTTTCCATTTAATTTAGATTCTGCACTCACATGAGAGGTTTGCGATTTAGTATAGAGCATTTATTGGTTGTGTTAATGTCATGAACCCCTCCACCCAACACACTCCTCGCAGAGGTCAGAGTGCGAACGCTATTCGAGTAGAAGTGTGATCTAATGCTTAATTGATCATCACACATCTACGCAAATGACCAGAGCAGATACAGCAGATACAGTGGAAAAGGTTTAGGTCTATCAAGTACACTGAAATTTCTATGAAAATGCTTTCACAAGCAACGTATGTGTACAGATCATTTGTAGATATGGAAGTAAAAAAGTTTATGTGGAAAAAGTGCCAGTGCTCAAAAAGAAATGTGTCTGGTATATGGTTCAGGATAATGTAGGAAAGACAACAAAAGTGTCCAGTACTATAAGAGTGCAATATTTCTTTTTAGGCTACTTTTGTAATGTGTGCAGTTAAGATGGAAATTGGGCGTATTGCATTATCATAAAACCCCTACACAAACACAGGAAAGGTGGAGAAATGAGAGTTCTGGAACAGTGATTTGTCCTAACAAGTTCAGCATTTTCTTTTTAAAAGTATGTTCAGATTATTTTTAACTAAATAAAAAAGTCTGGGACCCACACATTTTAGCATGCTCTATTAACTGCTCTGGACAACTGTTGTATAAGTCTGGTCAGTCAAAACACCCAGTCAAGTGGTCAAAAAGCTTATAATGGGCAGTAGCTACTTACTACTTAAACAAAGAACACACCTTTCAAGGAGCACATGTCTATACTCAACGCAGATTGCATTTAGGCGCCCCCTATTGCATAAATGATACATGACACTTCCTAACCATGCATTGGCTTGCATGAAAGAAACAAAAGATTTTTTTTTTCTGTTTCTTCCATCCCTCATTCCCAGAGAAATCCCATACCGTCTTATTTCCTGCCTGGAGGGTTTGTACACAGATAATTGCGTAATATTAAAATAATACAATAAGACAAAATAGAACATATTCCATAAAAATATAATATATATTAGATTTATTTTTTATTAGTAATTACAATAAGACAGTCACACACACACATATATTAACTTGTATATGTAAGTGTGTGTGCATATATATATATATATATATATATATATATATATATATATATATATATATATATATATATATATATATACGTTATATATAAGTTAATATACATTAACATGTTTTACATTATTTTACATTCTTAATTTTTTAGTTATTTGAGATATATTAAATTATTTTACCATTGTCTTTATTTAAATCTGTGGCTATTTAAACTCAACCCTCTCTGAGCATCAACACAACCTACTAACACAAAAGAAGTCACCTAAAGACATGACAGTAGTATCCAAATCCCCCACTCAGTTCTGTCTTTCTCTCCTCTTCTCGCACTCCCTTGCTTCTGTACTCCACCATCCCCCTCTTCAATGGAGGCAAAAACTTGGAGGCCACTGTCTTTGTTAAGGCAACAGATTAGCCCGAAACAAAGGGTTAAGGGAGGGTTAGCGCTGCAGGCTAGCTGCGCTCCATGTGCTGGGAGCTGGTATTGTTCTACAGAGCCTCAGACTCATATGCGCATGTGGAGAAAGGTTGGAGGCTTAACACCTTTCAGCAACTACACTGTCTACACACACTCTCTGAGGAGTAGGGGGAAAAAAAGAGCATACAACTTCATTAGGTGAAAATGAGATGCTGTACATGAACAATAATTGTTTTCACACATGGAAATGAACTGATCATGAAAGTATGTGCAGTTAAAGTAAACACAAGCTATGGATGATGACAAAAGATCTGACAAAATAATCCCTCTGCCATTCAAAGAGGTGTGTTTGAGAATAGTCTGATCTTCAGACCAACTCCTGTTTCTGCCCCTCAATCCCCATTCCCCTCATCTCACCTTTAACCCCCTCGAACCCCAATGACCTCAGAGGGTTTCAGAGACTTTTATGTGAGATTTTATGTGAGAGCTCTGAAAATGAGTTTGAGTTGCACATGAGTTTATGTTGCACATTCATGAAGTTTATCTCACCATTATACCATTCAATAGTTTGGGGCCAGTAAGATTTTTTTAATTATTAAAATAAATTATAATTCTACAGAAGGTTTCTATTCAAACAAATGCTGTTCTTTTTTTAACTTTATATTCATCAAAGAATCCTGAAAAATTTATCATGGTTTCCACAACATATTAAGCAGCACAACTGTTTTCAACATTGATAATCAGAAACGTTTCTTGTGGATCAAATCAGCATTTATTTGAATCAAAATTCAGTAAAAACTAAAATATTGTGAAATTATATTACAATTCAAAATAACTGTATAACTGTACTTATATGGTTTATAACTGTATATATCAGTTGTGTCATTTGTCTCGTTTAAATACATTAGCGGTAAACATTATTGTTTCCTGAATGGGCCATACACAAGCCAAGCAGCACGACTGATTCACATGATAAATGAACTACAGAGATCAGAGAAGCCAGTTTAAAATGTAGCAGTCGTTGTAATTGTCATGAAAACGTAATGTGTCATGACACATTCAACAGCTTTTGAGCCTGGGAAATGTGCTCATACTGATTTTTTCACAGTCAAATTAGAAGGTGAGATCTCGCTAAAGGTGGAATTTTTTTAATCATTTTGCTGTGTCTGGTAAATAATTAACTTTTTTTTATCATTAAGTACGATGATCTAATCCAAGTTCATTTGAATAAAAACTTAGTTGCATTGATTTTTCCCCCCATTTGAATAAAATGCCAGCTCGTCTATTTATTGCTTGTAATTGCACTGCTGTCCAGCAGATGACGCCACACCCTTAAATTCATTCGTCATTGGAACGGAGACCAAACTGTCTAAATGGCCACGGTGTTTGTTGATAGTAGAGAAGTTTAATTGTTAATTTGTTAATTTAGGTAATTAAATGCTGACCATGTTAATTCTTCAAAACAATATAATAATAGAGAACAAGAATACAGAATATATATCATCTGTAGCAAATGACAACAGCTCTGCAGACAAGAAATCCGTTTCAGAAATGAAATCAACTGTTATGGGGAACACAGATACAGTGGTGATATATTCAAAGCATTTTCTTGTCTTAACGATAACATACACTGTGTGTCCATGAATGAACATGCTTATGAGAACACGTGCGAGTTAGAGGCGACAGATGTCCACAGTATCAGGTTCATATGCAGCATAGCCTGCTCATTTTAGAATGTGTGTGTAAAGTTACAGAACACTCTACATAATTATGACCTCTACATTTATGCATTTGGCAGACAGTTTTATACAAAGCAACTTACATTGCATTCAGGGTGCACTTTTAAAAAAATGTGTTCTTGCTTTCCCTGGGAATCAAACCCATGACCTTGCTAGCATGCTTTTACTGATTGAGCTACAGGAAGACTTTTAAAAAAAATTGTTTAATAGTGATTAACACACTAATCCGAAGTCCTAAATATCGGACAGAAACAGTAAGAAAGAAACTGAATGCACAGAGCCTACACATCAGATATAACAGATCGAACAAGCTTTTGAAAGATTTGCACTGAAGTAGGCTATACGCTGAACAGCTGCAAATGCTGTGTATCACCCACACCCTGATTGGCTGTGATTTAAGAATCCAAGTATGTTTTAGTCGATCTAAGAATATAGATACAATGAGTCTTTTTGGAACTCCTTCACCGCAAACACAGATTTGACTAATTTTATACTCTCATTAATTCCATCATCCACACAGGTAACAGTTGGTGGGACCTCTGTTGGCAACAGTCTCTTTAAGTGTTTCAAATTCTCCTGTAAGAATAGTAACAGTAACTTCCTAGTAAATTATATTTAGCAGATGCTTTCCAAAGCAACTACAGTACGCTTAATACAGGAACAGCCTCTCTGGATCAACTCGTGGTTGTTAGGTGTCTTATTCATGGATCAATTGTGTGATCTGAACTTGAATATGCGCTCTTTAGTCAATAGAATAGTCTTCCCCAATGCTTATGCAACATAAGCTTTTTACTCCATACAGTTTTTTGTAAACTTTCCACATTCTATTCCCATTCCACAGCAGCTCAGGAGGATTGAGATCACGGCTTTGACCGGGCCAGTTCAGGATATTACATTTTTATTTTTAAACCACTCCAGCATTAGCTATCCGTTTTAATTTATTTTCCTGCTGAAAGGTGAATTCTTCCCAGCTCCACCATATTGCACCCAGATTGTTGTACTTTGCTCCATCTATTCCCCTTACAAACATCTTCAGAATTGTTCAGCTATAATACATAAAATAATAAAATATATGGAAGTAATAAAATAAAAGATGAAATAATGTACTTTGTCAAATATAGCTATTAGCATTGCACAAAAGTTATTTTTATGTCATACGATTATTTCCTTAAATTGAAATTGTTGCATGCTTTGGAATTTCCACATTTCTTCTTGTGAGTTTTGGGATCAAATCAGATTTTTGGAAATTGTTCATGGCCCTCATCATCTCAGATCTTCACATGTTGCATGGCCTTCAAGGGCAGTGTACGTGATTTGCTCTCTCATCAACCTTCATGAAAATACAGGAAGTGGGACATTTTTCATATTTTAACTGCACACAGATGGACTCTAATGAAGAGAGAAGCAACTTTTAGAGGTAGAATAAGGGTGAATGATTTCATCTGCCTCAGTTCTAGAGTAAAATGCCCACAGCTCAAAATCCAATCATCGACTGAAGAATAGAACCAAGCCCCCGTCTTACATTTTCTTCTTTTTCGATAATCCATCAAACTCAGATGGTTCTTTATTGGCATCAATGGTTCCATGAAGAACCTTTAACATCCACAGAGCCTTTACAACGCACAAAAAGGTTCTTTAAAGTGGAAAAAGTTTCTTCAGATTATTAAAAAGTTCTTCAACTTAGAAAAACAAATGGTTCTTTATAAGAACTGTTAACTGGAAGGTTCTTTGAGGAACCAAAAATGGTTATTCTATGGCATCTCTGTGAAAACATCCTTTTGAAACCTCAATAAAAAAGGAAATAATTGCATTACTTAGTTACTTTTTATTGAAAGTAATGCATTGCGTTACTTTTTCATTACATTTTTCATGTGGGCTGGCCTTGCTTTTTGTAGCCTATAATATTTGTGTTATTTATATTTGCTCACTGTGCCAGTGAGACGAGTAAATGCATGTTCACATTTAGTCCATCCACAGCGCACAGCCGCACACAACGCCTCTGCATTACTCCCAACTTCTTCTATAAGGACAGGAGAGGTGTCAGTCAATAAATGGCAAAACAAAGAAACTTGCATTACTTATTTGAAAAAGTAACTCCGATATTTTGTTGTAAATTTTAAAGTAATCCGTTACTTTAGTTAGGGGAGCGCGGGGCACAATGTAACGCGGGGCTAGTTGTAACACACTTGTTTTAAATACTTCCACACATTACGATACTTGGTGTATTTACTAGTTGCCATATCAACACTATATAGAGAAAAAATTGGGCCAAAATTAAAACAATTTTGGAAGATATCCATAGACATTTATTAAACCATAGCAAAAGTAAATTTCTTACTTAAGTTAATTTTTCATCTCTATTTTTTGTGTTTATTTAAAATTAGACAAATCTGATATTATTTTAATCTCCAATATGTTATTTAACAGTTGAGATAGTCCTTTAATGCTTCGCTAACTAGCAGAAGACACTAGCTGGGTTTAAATCCCAGTTGTGCAGGTGGGGCATGTTGTCACACTTCGTTACAATGTGCCCCTATTAGAAATATGCTATTATATTCTATACTTTTATTAATTCGATTGAGAAAACATAAAGACTGATAGTCAATATTCAGAAATTACTAATTATTTATTTGTTTTGAACTATGTTGTATAGCTGTTTTCCTGTGTTCGTAGTCAAAACTCAAAAATAAGTTTGTTTAATTATTATATTAAATATAAATTAATATATTATTATTATTATTAAATGCCATTGTTATATATGAAAAAGTTAATAATTGTATTTTATTTAGAAAATATTTTAGTTTGTCTTGTATATATATATTTTTTAGATCAGATAACATTTTAAGCTGTCATATGGTCATGTTACAATGTGCCCCTCACATATTACAATGTACCCCACCTATGGGGCATGTTATCACATTTCACTTCCATTCTTTTGGGGTATATCAAGAAAAAAGTATATACTGTATTAATAAAACAAAACCACACAATTGTACTAGACGTGGGAAATTAATGTGGGAAAAAATAAATACTCTGAACCATAAGTAGATTTACACAAACTGAGAAAGTCAAAAAGCGTTACTTTGTGTCCCGCTCTCCCTTACTTGAAAAGGTAATCTGATTACGTTACTCACGTTACTTGTAATGCGTTACCTCCCAAACACTGCATACATTGTTATTTCAAAACCTGCTCACTAAAACTGTAAAAAAACGACTGTAGTTACAAAAGGGAGAGTTACAAAGGGATTTTTTTTTCCGAATATTAAAATTAGAAGCAGAAAATAATTAAATGCATAAACATAACCCTTGCTCTGGCACTTTTTTGCTGACTCTCTTCATTAAAGTCCATCTGTGTGCAGCTGAAATATGAGAAATTTCCCACTTTTACTACATGCAGAGCATTAAGTGCCCTACTGCATATCGGAAAAATCTTATATCATAAACTGCATATTTTTTTGTTTTGTTTTTTGTGACTTTGGAGCAACAACGTGTGCACAACTTTCGATGAGTGACAAGGGGGGGAAATCGTGTGGGCGTGAACACGCCACGCCACGCCACGCCACTTCAGAGACAGCTCAGCATTCAAAACGAGGCAGAAGTGACTGAACAGCATCTCGTTTTGTTCGACCTTGGAAGCAGCTCCCTGTTAAATAGTGTTATTTAGTCAGAACACAAGGATAAAGTAGCGCACTCTGCTCCTGCAATAAAATTACCTCTGATCTGTGTTATGGCAAGAGGAGAGGGAGCAGAGCAGTTCTCATCATCCGGTCTGTTTCCTACAACCAAAACCGTGCATCAAGATGGAATCAAAATTGCTAAGGTAAGTTACCTAGTTAGAAATATAATCACTGATGTATATTTTTAACACTATGTATTTTTGAATCCAAGTAGGAAACGTTACTCTCAGAGCAAATGGTTTGATTAATTGATACGGCGGGAGTTTAGATTGATGCTGAATATAATGATTACAGCAGCACGTGTCAGCCGTTATTGAATGCGGAACAGCTACAGACGAATGACATTGATGTCATATTTGTAAATATAGAAATATAGGGTAGGCCGATGGTATTTATATTTGGGGATAGATGATATGACACATGATGATATTTGTTTCCTATACACACACTAGCTTTACTAAGATGAGGCGTGTCTGTGAGTGTGAACACCGCGAAGAAAAGCCGGATTTAAAGGGGACGTGTGTTCATTGACTCGAAGGAATAGTTAACCCAAAAGCAAATAATAATAATAAAATAAAATAAACTGTTATTATTTACACCCCCTTGCTGTTCGAAATGTTTTTAGCTTTTTCTTTCCTGTGCATAACAAAATATGTCAGGTGTTGACAGCGTCAAAACTTTGTGGTTGAAATATTCCTTAAAAGTTACAGACGGTGTTGCACATTATTTAAATGAATAGTTCCCTGTTATTTGTTTGCTGTTGTTGGCTAACTAATCCTGTCCATGATATTGTACTAGATATGTCTCACAGTCGGTGCTGATTACAGGTCAGAGAAGACTACACTAAAATAAATCCCATTGTTTTTACAAAAATAAAAATAAAATCTTGCCAGCTGTGCCAGCCAGATTAATTCTGTTAAAAAATACAGTAAAAATGTATACATATTTACAAAACAACCTGTACATTTTTACAAACAAGAGAATTGCAATTCAAACGGGTAAATCCAACAATGCACACTACTGCTAAAATCTATTTTGTATACTGACAACCACCATAATGCAGATGGTAAAAGGGGAAGCCACAGGAAGTATCATGAAGAAGTTCATCACAAGTAGCCTTTTCACAAGCTGAATTATACTAGTATGCAGAAGGTGCACAATCATTCATGCAAACACAAAACACCATCACGAAACTCGCGTGACACTAAAATAATGCATTAAACAACAGAAGATGTAATGTAAAACCCAAATGTGCATAACTGATAACAAAAATAATTAAGAATCATAATTATTTAAACAAAATACTTTAAAACGTGAAGTGTCACCCAGGAAATTCTGGGAATCTCAGTTGACAGTTTTTCACTGTAAATTATAATTTAAATAATTTCTAAATTATAATTATAAGTCACTTTACTTTAGCTCACCCAAAATGAAAATGTTGTCATTACTTACTCACCCTCAAGTTGATCGAAACCTGTATGAGTTTCTTTCTTCTGTTGAACACAAAAGATGATGTTTTTAAAGAATGTCGATAACCAGATAGTTGACGGCACCCATTGACTTCCATAGTATTTTTTTTTTCTACTATGAAAGTCAATGGGTGCCATCAATTGTCTGGTTACTGACATTCTTTAAAATATCATCTTTTGTGTTCAAAAGCACAAGGCGAACGGCCTAGTAAAATATTCTTAATGCAGCAATTTCCCAACAGACCTTTGTTACAAGATTAACACACTCTGCAGACCTTGTGCAGGTTCTCAGTGTGTAAAGAGACTGCCGATTTAATGTTTGAAGTTTAAAATCTGGTCTGTGACTGGTCAACGTTAACTGACAAAGCATAGACCATAACCATTTGGGAAGAACTAACCTCAGAGTCATCATAGTCCGATGAATAATGCTAATGCAGTCATTTATGTGTTCTGCACTTAAACAGTTCAAGCATTAGTGGTTGACCCCACCCCCCTCCCCCTCCCCTCAGCATGCTGAGCCATTTAAGGCCAAACAATTGCAAGGATTTTGTTAAGAAATCGTATAGAAAGGAGGGACAAACAACAAGCATAGTTTTACAGCTACTTCCAGTTAGAGGAAGTAGCAAAGTTTGGCTGCTAGTTAATGGTTCCATAAGCATATTAAAGCCATTAACTAAAGCATTTACCTATGACAAATGTGCAAGAAGTCAGATTTGTGAAATTACTGTGTTAATTTGAGGGAGGACCTTAAAGTGCAGGTAGAAGAGCCAAAAGTACAGTTTATCTGTAATGTCCCTGCAGAGCCAGGGAGGAATGAACTTGAGGATCTTATTACTGCTGGACTGAAATGCTAAAAGCCCTCCAGCAGTTCTGAATGGTCTTTGATGCTGAGCACTGGGATCTTTTTGGAAGAAAGAGCTTCAGATGGAACGTCGCAAAAACACGAACAGAATCCAAACTAAATCAACTCTTCCAGTTAGGGTCTTATCGCGTCCTCTTGCGGTGAAAAGTTCACTGGTCTCTCATGGCTCTTGTTTTACTTGCTACAATCACTGTCATTGTTCATCCTTTCATAATCTCTCTTTTTCAGCTCTCACCGCAGCAGGAGAGGAAAAGACCTCTGACTGTGTGGAGTAAGGTGTGTTTTGCGGTCGGAGGGGCTCCGTATCAGATCACAGGCACCGCCCTGGGCTTCTTTCTGCAAATCTTCTTGCTTGATGTGGCGCTGGTGAGTGTGTATATATATGGGAATGCTATACCTGAATGCAGAGGATCTATACCGCAAGACCTCAACACCTTCTGATTATAAAAATAAACTGGCTCAGCTATTGTTTTTCTTACCATTTCATATCACTCCATATGGATAGATAGAATGGTGAGAAAATCATCTCTCCTTGCACTCATCAAACAAAGCAAGTGAACAGTGACCCAGGTCAAGGGCAGAAACGAGAGTGAGGGAGACAGAAAGAGAGCATGTGAGAGGGCGAAAAGCAGATATAAAGCTGTTGTCTTGCAGTGTAACTTTGTAATGCTCCAGTTATCTTATTCAAAACTCCTGCTGCTTCATTTTTGTGGCAGTTCCCATAGCGATAGATGACCGAGAGACAGCCGAGCAAATGAAGGGATTGATATGAGATGTAGTTACAAAAAAATCATTGTTAATGTTTATAATATCTTAATGTCATCATGCCTTATAGTAGAAGAATGAGACTGATCGGAATATAGTTTACATTTTGCAAGAATATAAACAATTGTACAGTTGAGATTTGAAATATAATATATATCGCTTTACTGTATGTGAGTATGTTGTATATGTATAGGGATGGGAATATCTAGGCACCTCATAATTCAATTATGATTCAGACGGCTGCGATGATAAAACGATTATTGATGCATCTTTTTTTTCTATACAGGATTTCTTTTTTCTCACTGTGTGATTATGTATGTGGATGAAGTTGGATATCATTTTATATCTAACTTTATATATCGAACTGTGCGATAATATAGTCCACATTTTGCAATGATATAAACAGTCACGCAGCCGAGATTTGCTTTACAGTATATAGTTGTACAAGAGTGCACTGTATATATGCGGATAAAGCTGTAAATACTTATGTATCACACTTCATATATAGACCTGTGCAATAATATAGTTAACATTTTGCAATGATTTAAACAATCATGCTGCCGAGATATAGTATTTATTGTAGGGTTGAGGGAATTCTTCTTTTTCGGTCTTCTACCGATTCGCGTCGATTCACAAATTTCGACAAATTCACTTCTTTAACTACGCAGTACTACTTAAAGTTATTGGCAAGTTATAGTGTTATTAATCACGATAAGCCAGCTTTTTCACAGCTTATTGCGCTTGCATGGTTAAATACACACACAATTATGTCAAAATGCACATCGTGTGGAGTATTCATGTAAACACAGTCTGTTATGTCCTACGCGAACATAAACAGTTATGAGAAAATTGGATGTGTAACAGTATATTAGATCCATGCATTAATTCTTAAAGGGGCAGCAGCCTCATAAACTGTTGCTGTCCGTTTCATTAATGCTAATTAAAAAAAAATCACTCACTACTTTTGACTGATTCACTTTTGTATCTCTAAAATGAATCAATTTTTATTTAATTCATACGGTGAAGACTATACAGTTTTATTTTTACATTTGATTATTCAATTTCTGTAGTATCTTACTACGTTAAATAAACCTAGGCTACTGTAACTTAAAAAAACGTAGTTTATTTTATTTGTATATTGTTTGTAAATTGCTTCTTTGTTCCTATGTTTAATATCAAAAATAAAATAAAATTGCCTGCCTTGCTTTACTACGGAAGACTGCCTGCCATGTGTGTAGTGATTGCAGTCAGCTTAATAGTAATATTGGGTTGATTAAAATGGGAAGAAATGCTAAATAAATTTCAAGGTTCACATTTAATTCCGTGGGATTTTTTTTTTTCTTCAAGACCTATTACACTGTCTACCGCAGTCAAATAGGAAAAGTAACTAGAATCACATCTATTCATATATCGAATCGAAATTTGATTCAAAATCGAGAATCTATTTGAATCGAATCGTGAGGTACCAAGAGATTCCCACCTCTGATATATTGATTTATGTGAGTGTACTGTATGTAAAGTTGGATGTACAGAAAATATATTGCAGAGTGATAATATAGTTTACTTTCTATCGAATACAGGTTACACAAACCGCTTTGTCCAACCCTGTGGGATTTTCTGAACAATTATGTTGATTCCATTACAGTGGATTCTCACAGTTGAGACTTTTAGAGAGCAATGCTGCATGTAAATCCTACACTGACTAATGACCGAGTTTGTCTTTCTAGTTGGATCCCCTCAATGCTTCTGTGATCCTGTTTGTGGGTCGGGCCTGGGATGCTGTGACTGATCCTACAGTTGGGTTTTTAGTAAGCAGAACCCCATGGACACGACACGGACGCATGATGCCCTGGTATGTGGCTTTTAAAAATGCACACAATTAGGGCGAATTTCACGATTCGATTCAATATCAATTATTTTGGATAATATCAGGTACAGTACATGGCAAATTTTCTCAAGGGAAAAAAAATCTCTCAACTAATGCTGTAAACTATATACATGGGAGTCAGTTGGTACTAAATTACTATAATATTTTTAATTAACTGATTCGTATGCAAACACTTAATACACTCAAGGAAGTTTTTTAAAGTTATAATACAACTTTACCATTACATAATTATATTTCTACTCCAATTAGTTTTTTTTTAACTATATAAACATTTAAATGATGGCTGTCATAAAAACATTGATTTGTTCAAACATGCATTAAATATTGAAGAACAATTAAAATTATAATGAATAATATGGTGCTTATATTTAGCTAGATGCTCCTCTCTAAAATGTAGCTGACGAGTTATGGTCACTGACCAGATAAATTACATGACATTGTTTACAAGATGTTTTAATGATGTCTTTCCACGGTTGACACTGATTGAACGATTACATGAGACATGATACGGACTGCTTGAAGTCGTACTGTATCTTTTAACATGCTTTCAGATGTTCATTCATGTTTATTTTACGCTGTAACTGGTATTAAAGCGGTGGAGATGATCATTTCATGTGATTCATGCCACTTCTTGAACTGAGGCGCTACAGAGATCTATCACGGCACATTAAACAGCGGCAAAATGGTATTTAGATTTTTAATTTTCTAATAAGATGGACAGAATTTGAAATCTGAGACTTTGTTTCAAATTAAAAGTAACAATGCACATAGCTTATTGCGATTTGTTGGATGGTAGGCGCTCCACAATGTTCAGTTCATTCATCAACTGAAAACAGGATAGACTAATAGATTCTTGGGATTTAAGAATTGATATCGTTTCGTAAAAATGAGAATCGATTAAAATCGAGAAATCAATATTTTTTCCTCAGCCCTACACACAATGAAATTGTCCTGTAATGCAGGCTGAATGTGAAATGTCCGTGATGCTACTTTCTAAATTCATGGGAAAATGAAATGAAATCAAAACTCTGTGAAAACCCAGCCATTCCCACAGTTTCAGCTTAGTTAGATACAGAGTGAAAGATACATATCTGAGAGTGAGAAATGAGCAGTAGCTATGGTGATGGAGCCAAGTTCACCTGTTACAAGAGGTTACTAGAGTGTACAAGAGTGCCACGTGGTGTCATTTCTCTGGAATTTTGTTGACTGCTCATGCATGCACTCAGATGTGTCATAAAAACTATGAACAAAAATGCAAATAAAAAGGTTTATAGGGTTGTTTACCTTCAATCCCTATCAGTAATCCAAAAGAAAAGGCAGTACACACACCCTCACTCTCCATAAGTGGGAACTTACTGGTTCTCTTTATATACGTTCATTATAAAACATTATCCATGACTGAGAAAACTATACTCATTAAATGGAATGAATTAGAAACTTTTTAATAAAATTAATTGATTGAATCAAACTTTCAAAGACAAAGGGTGTGTTTGTGAGTGTGTACAAGTATTCAAAATGAAATCAAGTGAAATACAGTGCAAATCTCTTGTTATATTTGTGAGATGTGGGATGTTGAGTGCAGAAAAAAACTCTTGCTTTCTGATTGACTCAGCTGAACACACCACCAGAATTGACCAATCATGATCCAAGCAGGATGCAGGCTATATCTGAGAGAGGCAGTTTAAAAAAAGCGGTTTGTTGCTGTGTCAGAGTCTGTTTTGAGTTTCAGTTTTGAGTTTACTGTGCACATTGGCAGCCATATAGATGGGGAAATGTGTAATGTGTAAATATATATATAAAAAATAATAATGTGTACGATGTGATTTGTGTATTTTGATTAAATTCTGATACCTTTTAATAATTAAGACATTATTTTATTCAAATAATACATTTGACATTTTATTTTGACCATGTTGTCCTTCTAACAAAGAGATTAAGTCAGTCTGCCCATTCACTCAGCTCAGAAACTGAACATCAATACTTTGTCAATGTATTCAGTTCAACCACGTGCGGTTTCATGTCATCTATACATTATACACCCCATCGCCAAATCATAGAAAAATTCAGTTAAGACAGTTGTATTCATCTTAACAATACACAACAAATCAATATACAGAAAAACTGATTTCTAAAATAAGGTATAGGCCACAAATCTGTGAGTAGGTTACAGTTTTCAAAACTGAACAGGTGATGTTGTGTAATATTCTGTAAGAAACTGTTCCAGCGGGTGGAGTTTACTGATACTGAATATTACACATCACCATGTGTACTCCATTAACTGGAACAGATTTTCACTGGAACTGAATATTACATCCAAATATTGTTATGTAATCAATCAGCATATTGTTGTGTAACTTCACCTATTGGAACAGTATTTCACAATTTTTCACTGGAACTGAATATTACATCCAAATATTGTTATGTAATCAATCAGCATATTGTTGTGTAACTTCACCTATTGGAACAGTATTTCACAATTTTTCACAGGAACTGAATATTACAAACAACGATTGCGAAAGCGTGCATGGATTATGAATTTGTTCACGGTTACCGTTGTACGTATTTTTTTATTTTTTTCTGTATAGTTCTATTGTGTTAATAAATTTTGCATTCTATTTTGGCTTTCTCGTGTGTCCCTATTTTTGTTGTGTCCCTTTTGAGCCACGGGGCGAAACGGGTATGGATTGAAAAACCAAAGCAACTGTACGGTTTACAAATCTGAGCACAGCTGAGACTTTTTCTCTGGTAGCCTACTTTTGGCGTAGGATATTTATTTCCGTCAAGGTCAGGCTGCGATGTCAAATGTATTCCCAGGAATGAGTGATGCGCTTTCCGCTTTTAAAGTTTTATAAAATAAGTAGCCTATATGGCTTGAATGGTTTAAAAGCATTAGCAAGAATAAAAGCGCATCATATAATGTAACGCCATGCAGCCAAAGGATGACAGAAAAAAATGGATGCTGCGATAATTGCGTTAAATATTTACTTAACACGGAATCTTTTCCCATTTCTACCAGTAACGCTTATTCAACTTCCAGCGTCTACTACCTGCGCAGATATCAACGGCACAACTGGGTTGTAGGTTGTCAGGTTGAGCTCACAAATGGGTTGAAATTTGTATGATGTGTTGATTGCGCGAGTAGGATGGGCTTCATACAAGATCTGGCAACTGGACAACCTTGGAATAATATATTGATGTGATTTATTCATATAACGATGTTTGGGCCATACAAATAACGGGAGTTTCACGGGAGAAATAACAAAACGGGAAGGGGGCGGGAAATGGGTGTAAAAAACAGGAGACTCCCGGGGAAAACGGGAGTGTTGACAGGTATGTCAGTGACAGTCAAAAATAATAATACAATTACATTTATTCATTTAGCAGACAGCTTAAAAAAATAGTTTTTTGTTTTTACCGGAAATTACATTTAAAGTTTTAGCCGAAAACCAAAACCGATACTAAAGACTTATGCTGTTCAGGTTTTTCATTTCAAGAAACCCCAACACTTCAGGTCGACTTTGCACCTGGGCCATGTTTCCATTACAATATTGCACGATGCACGGGAAACGGAGATCCCATCAGTTATCCAGATACAGAAGATACTTAGTTTAAACACACCATGTACTGATTGGCTAATGATCCGGTTTGCTTGAACAGATCCCGGTGATCGCATGTTTATGCCAAGTGAAAACGCAGCCTATTTCAACTGGATAGAATTGACATTGCTACTCAAACCAAAGTTGCACTGTATGTATTTAAACTACTACTTCTATGAAAACATGAGCATACAATTGAGCAGACTCTGTGGAATACTGTATCCCAGAATTCAATGTGTTTTTTTTCTTTTTTTTTCTCCTGCTGTACGTACACACTGCTTTCATTGTCAGTCTGAACTTTCGATTTCAGAGTCTCTTAGTGGTCTGCGTTTTCCTAGTAGACTCTCTGATGGGATTGGTGCCCAGAGCTTTGGAATAAGGTGGTGTGATTAAAGCCTTTTCACGCCCGCCAAATTCTTGTTGGCTCAGTTAGCTTGACATGCTGTGAAACCATGTGCAGCAGAGGCCCTTGTTCAGAGCCAGAGGGGAAAGCCTCCTTACCTCACTTAACCTCATACAGATGAGCTAATTCACACGTAAAAACACCCTTGTGACCGTTTTCAACCTCAAACATCAAATGAGATGCTGTGTGGGATTTAAAAAAAAACATTTTTACTGATTCTACTGTAAAAACGAAAGTTGAACATTTGTAACAGGCCTCAGTTTGTACAAGTAGATGATGATGATGATGATGATGATGATGGCCTTCTCTCTCTGCAGGATTCTGGTGTCCACCATACCGGCTGTATTGTGTTATTTCCTGATATGGGTGGTTCCGCCTATAGAGCAGGGAAAGATTATGTGGTATCTGCTCTTCTACTGTCTCTTCCAGACTCTCCAGACAGTTAGTACATTTAGTACATTATACACATATTTATAGTTCTTGATGAATTAAATGTAACATGATGTGATGTGATGTGATGATATATATATAAAATTCTTGCATGACAACTACTTGTTAATCATTTGGACACAATTTGCGTTTCTCGTAGTAATAAAAGCTTTTTGATCTAAATGATTAGGCTGAAATGTTTAAAATTAGGTAGGAATGTCCTTTAAACTAATCTTTTAATTTTAAAACTAATGTTTTAACACTTTTTTATATATTTTTTTATGAAAGAGTAGGACTGCAAGGAAAAGCTGATAAAGGACCTGCATAAATAAAATCTCCTTCAATTCTGTTTAAATCACATACTCATACTTCCATTATTTAAAACATTTAAATGACTTTATTATATAGTAAAGCAGGGGTTCTCAATTTCCAAGGACCCCCTCATATTTATAACAGTGACTGAGCCCAAAGTTAATGTGGGTGGGGTTAATGAACACAGTATGTTTTTTTTTGTTTTTTTTTGCACAAATGGTCTCCACCCAGGGTCGTACGCAGGGTTTTTATAAATACTGAGGTCCCAAAATTGATCTTATCATCGCGATTTGCAATATCATTGCAGCACCAAATTAGAGTGAATATTAGGCAATTATATTATATATCATTATATTTATATTTAATGAAATTATATAGCTTTTATTATATACACTATATACGGGGACCTCAGTGGTGGGTATGGCCCTGTCTCCACCCTATACACTTTTTAACAATACAGCACAATTTTATAATTTACTGTATTTTCCAGAAAATAAGTTGCACCTGAGTGTGTCAAACTTCGTCGCGTTGTTGAGAAACACACACACGCATGCATGCACACATAAAACATGTAGGCGTATTAGGCTATTTCCCTCAACATACAACATTTATTTTAAAACAGCAAGTCTAAACGAATCAATTTGAAATGAAACTGAAACTGCACAGAGGTCGGGCTCACGCATCTCTCATTCGGTCCAAAGTTTCCATATTTGAGATGTAGCCTAACATTTAGATGCTAAACTATTTATGTTAACCATTTATGTAAAGAAAGCTTCATACTTCAGTCCCAATATAAACCAGCATCTTCACATGCGGAGAAATGAGATGCATGTAAATAGCATGTTTCAGATGATAAAGAAAACGTGACTTGTAGTCCGGAAAAAACGGTAGGCTGTAACCAAATTATTTTGCGGACCCCCTGGCTATGGGTTGGGGAACCCCACTTTGAGAACCGCTGTAGTAAAGAATCAGAAGGTGTGTCCAAAATTTTGACTAGTTGTGCATAATGAATGCATTGTTACTTTGCATATTATGGAATTCAGCCAGCAATGAATGTGTTTTTGAATGAATGTCACTGTGTGTTTGTGTGTGTTTAGTGCTTTCATGTGCCGTACTCCGCACTGACCATGTTCATCAGCACTGAGCAGAGGGAGCGAGATTCAGCCACAGCGTACCGTAAGAGCATTTACACATTTTAATGCATTACTGTTGCAATCGGCTACATAATATACGCAGCAAACACATTATAATTGAACAATACTCTACAATTTAGGTAAGAATTTTTTGAAAGAAGAATTTTTTGAAATGTTTTTGAAAGAAGTCTCTTATGCTCACCAAAGCTGCATTTAGTTGATCAAAAATATTTCACAGTATTTTTTGAAATGTTATTACCATTTAAAATATCCATTAAATTTTTTTCCTGTATTAATATATTTTAAAATGAAATGTAGTCCTGTGCTGAATTTTCAGCAGCCATTACTTTAGTGTCATAATTTTTTTAAATATGCTTAGAAACATTTATTATTATTATTATTATTATTATTATTATTATTATTATTATTATTATTATTATTTTTATTATTGACGGTTTATTTTAGCAGAAACCATTTATACTTTTTTCAGGATTCATTGATAACTAGAAAGTTGAAAAGAACAGCATTTGTTTTAAATATATTTTAATTTGATATTTTAAAATTATTTTTGGCGTCAGTGACTTTTGATCAATTTAAAGCATCCTTGATGGATAAGTGTTAATTTCTTTAAAAAAAATAAAATAATAATCTTGCTGACCCCATACTTTTGAAGAGTGTGTGTATGATTTGTGACACCTTGGGGTGTAACAAATCAAACCAAAAAACCACGATACACTTATGTCACAAACAAATTTTTCTTCCTTGACATTTGAATAAATAGTAATTAGGGGTGTAACGGTACACGTATTAGTCCCAAAAATTTTCTTTATGCTTCTTATGTGTACAAGACAAAGACAGCGTTGTGGCCTAACCATCAATAATCACAATAAGCTCCATGTTTTGTTACTTTCGATAAGAAACAAATTGTGTCCATTTTGTGTCTTTCAAATTCTGTCCATTTTATCATGAAAAAAAAAAGAAAAATGCGTTTTGATGCTCTTTAATGTGCCGTGACACATCACATACACACACGATATATATATATATATATATATATATATATGCGAGTAAACACGATCATCTCTTCCTCTAATATTAGTTACAAAATAAACATGAATGACCATCTGAAGGTGTGTTGAAAGATTCAGTACAACTTACTGAAACGTGTCATATCTCCTGTAATCGCTCAATCAGTGTTTCAACAGCCAAAAGACATCAATAAAACAGCTTGTAAACAATGTCACATAGCATTACAATTACCTCAGGCCCCCGTGGGGACCCTGGGCACCCCCTTGCTGTTCGTTAAAGGCGACAAATAGGGCAACTTGTCCCAACTACTCATGACATGCCCTGGATAGATATTGGCAATTAAATCAGCCATATGTTTCTCTTCCCTGAAGGCAGTGGCAAAGGGTCAATCAAGCAATATGAACATTAGTTCTTCTTGCAAGAGTATATCATCCTTGTGTCCCTGATATCTGCTGGAGTTCGCGGCTCAGTGCATCCCCTGGTTGAGCTCCGAGGTGGGTGGGGAGCAAAGATGATCAATCAAAATCAAAACAAATATGGCCAACAAACAAACCTCAAAAAGGTAAATATTGGAAAAGAATTCAGATGATGACATAAACGTGGATGTGTACTGATAAGGTTTATCCTCTTAGATTGTCAGGGCAAATACTCTGGCTGGTTTTCCAATGAAAGCCACTACCCACCTATATCTGAACAGCAGTAGAGCAATAGTTAGAACAAGAGAACTTCAGGATATGGATGAATCTGAAATTGCCACAGAATTAACACAAGGGGCCCTATTTTAACGATCTGAAACGCAAGTATCAAGCGCGAAACACAAGTAACTTTGTGGGTGGGTCTTGCGCGCTGTTGCTATAATACCGGCGGGATAAATGACTCTTGCGCCCGACGCAAATCTAAAATGGGTTGGTCTGAAGTAGCTTCATTCATATTCATAGGTGTGGTTTGGGCGTAACGTGAAATAAACCAATCAGAGCGACATCTCACATTCCCTTTAAGAGCAGGCGCGCTTGTTCTATAGCGGATTCCTATTATAACAGCGGATTTGCCAGGCACACGCTAGGAGCGGTTCACAGCCGAGGAGACCGACGTTCTTGTCAGGGCCGTAAAAGACAGAGAAGTGACATTGTATGGGGATGGGAGAAACGCACCCAAATTACCTTCGGTTAAACAGGCGTATAATAATTTGGGTAAATGTGTAAGCTAGATTTATGCCCATTTTTTCACATCTTCATGGACACAACAATGATTTCCCTCGTGTGTTAATATTTTTCCTTGTAATAATGTATGATTTGCAAAAATTAAAACTGCTGCTTCTGTGTAGATGAGAGAATCAAAGTGTATGCGTGATGTGCACACGCTACATTGATTATGGCCAAGCATGCGCCCTTAAAATAGCATATGAATAACATGCGCAATGTGACTTTAGACTAGGTTTTTCCTGGTCAGTGGCGGAATTCTTTTCTAAACCTGCAAAATAGCACCAGGGAACGTTTGCGCCAGAACACGCCTCCTCTTTGTGCTGAACCGCCCCCGGGAGCGCAAATGCATTTCCTAGTTTACCGACGTGCGTCCGTGGAGGGAAAAGTCCGCTGTGCGCGGGTGCAAAATAGGAATGATACAATGATACACGGTGTACAAAGTCAATTGTGCTGGGTGCAAGATAGGGCCCAAGAAGGTGTTACAAGTGTGAAGAGGATTTCAATCAAAAAAGGAGATCAAATAATAAAGACTGGCACATACAGTCATGTGAAAAAGAATCCTATTGAATTATGTGGTTTATGTATCAGGACATAATAAAAAATCAAATGTCTTTGATTAACTGATGATCAGCAGGTGTGATCAGCTCTATAAAAGCAGAAGTTTTGGTAGTTTGTTGGTCTGGAGCATTCTGGTGTGTGTTAACACAATGCCAAGGATAAAATCAGCAATGATCTTCGAGAAGCAATTGTTGCAGCCATCAATCTGAGAAGAAACAAAACATTTTGAAGTCCATCATTCTACCGTAAGGAAGATTATTCAAAAGTGGAAAACATTCAAGAGTGGACATCAAATTTACCCCAAGGTCAGACAAATGCCCACAAACCTCAATGAACTGAAGCAACGTTGTAAAGAATAGTGAGCCAAAGTTTCTTCAGAACGATGTGAGAGACTGATACTGTCAAACAGAAAACGATTCCTTTCATTTTAACTTATTGGCTCTACAAGCAATTGAATCATTGGGTGTACTTTGTTTTTCCACCCATGGCTTTTCCATTTTGGCTTTATTGTTGTTAAATAAATAATGACACAGTCTAATGTCATGTGTTGTTCAACATTCAAGACAGTGGCCAAGTGGACTTCCCAGCAAATTTACCCCAAGGTCAGACAAATGCCTAGCCTAGAAATCTAGACGCACCCTAGCGGCAGCAAAATGTATTTTGCAGCCAGGGTAGTCTAGCAACTCTCCATTGACTTTCGAGCTGCAAAAACCTAAATTGGGTCAGGCCAATCACGTCGTGTATAGAGTAGGCGGGGCGGGCTTAACATAATGACGACAGAGTTGCGACGGTTCCCTGCTGCTTGAAAACAAAGAATGGCGGCTGCTTGCGAACAGTCTTTCGAATCGGCTTTGGCCGCGACTCTGGAGGACTTGGAGTTAAGTTTTTCTTTGAGAAAAGAGCAAAGAACGGCACTTAAGTCATTCTTAAAAAAAGGAAGATGTGTTCGTAGTTTTGCCGGCCAGATATGGCAAAAGTTGAATCTATCAACTAGCTCCGCTGTTGGGAAAACGCTCTGGTTGGTTGAAGCGCTGTCCTATTGCGTGCAGAGGGAATTTGAAAGACAGCCGTTTATCCCGCCCCTCGGATTGAGCCGTGTCTTTGGTGAGTTGCCAGACCTAACATCTTTGTAGGTCTGGCTTGCCAGGCTAACAAATGCCCACAAGCCTCAATGAACTGAAGCAACGTTGTAAAGAATAGTGAGCCAAAGTTTCTTCAGAACGATGTGAGAGACTGATACTGTCAAACAGAAAACGATTCCTTTCATTTTAACTTATTGGCTATACAAGCAATTGAATCATTGGGTGTACTTTGTTTTTCCACCCATGGCTTTTCCATTTTGGCTTTATTGTTGTTAAATAAATAATGACACAGTGTAATGTAATGTGTTGTTCAACATTCAAGACAGTGGCCAAGTGGACTTCCCAGCAAATTTACCCCAAGGTCAGACAAATGCCTAGCCTAGAAATCTAGACGCACCCTAGCGGCAGCAAAATGTATTTTGCAGCCAGGGTAGTCTAGCAACTCTCCATTGACTTTCGAGCTGCAAAAACCTAAATTGGGTCAGGCCAATCACGTCGTGTATAGAGTAGGCGGGGCGGGCTTAACATAATGACGACAGAGTTGCGACGGTTCCCTGCTGCTTGAAAACAAAGAATGGTGGCTGCTACTGGAGAACAGTCTTTCGAATCGGCTTTGGCCGCCACTCTGGAGGACTTGGGGTTAAGTTTTTCTTTGAGAAAAGAGCAAAGAACGGCACTTAAGTCATTCTTAAAAAAAGGAAGATGTGTTCGTAGTTTTGCCGGCCAGATATGGCAAAAGTTGAATCTATCAACTAGCTCCGCTGTTGGGAAAACGCTCTGGTTGGTTGAAGCGCTGTCCTATTGCGTGCAGAGGGAATTTGAAAGACAGCCGTTTATCCCGCCCCTCGGATTGAGCTGTGTCTATAGCCGCTTTCCGACCAAGTAGTTACAGGAACTTAGTTCTAGGAACTGTCCACTTCTAAACAGTTCTAAGAACTACTCTCCCCCAAACTCGGTTTTGCTGTTTGCGTTCGCACTGGCCAAGTGGCCATAGGAACTGGTAGGAGGGGTAAGGGAGTGACGCAAGCACGGTGACTCTTATTTTGACGGCGCGACGGACCTTTATTTTGGCGGCGCTGAGAACGCCAGAGCAAACAATGCTCGCATTCTCTGTGTTTATTAGTTAGCGATCTGTCTAACAGTACTGTTTAATGTGTTATTAAATAGAACTGTTATAGAAAGTAGACAGTATATGAAAAAAAGGTTATTACTAGCCTTTGCCGTGTGGTTGATGGCCAGTGTTGATAGCTGGGCAGATAAACATAAGTGTTTGGCTTGGTCCCCTCAAAGTTGCGTTGGATTTTCTCTTCAGCATAAAGGTTTAGAGACCCATCTATCACTGTTTTACATGTTTGTATAGTTAGTTTATGGAGTAAATATATAGGCTATAATCTGTGTGTTTACATTCTAGCTGTTTTAAAAATGGCGGGTGCTGGTGTTCCGTGTGCGTTCGGTCAATCAGCGTACACTAACGTCACGGGTAGTTCCTATAGTGCTGGTTTAGACCCTACTCTGAAGTAGGACCTAAATTAGTTCCTCCAAATGGAGTTCCTAGAACTAAAATCGTTCCTAGTTCCTGCGGTGCGAACACGCCGACATCCGGGTACTTTAGCCAATAGTTCTAGGAACTGTGAAAAGGTTCCTCCGGTCGGAAAGCGGCTAATAGTGAGTTGCCAGACCTAACATCTTTGTAGGTCTGGCTTGACAGGCTAACAAATGCCCACAAACCTCAATGAACTGAAGCAACGTTGTAAAGAATAGTGAGCCAAAGTTTCTTTAGAACGATGTGAGAGACTGATACTGTCAAACAGGCCCGGGGTGGGTAATCGGGAGAATTGGGAGAACTCCCGGTGGGCCGCTTCACTTTTGGGCCGGTCGAGGATTTTTTTTTCCACATTTGTCACGTTAGTTACATTAGGCTACATGTTCCGGATTCTGACACCGCAGCGCGCAGCCTCTGCATGGGTTGTACCATGTGAGGGAGTTCTCCCCTCCCCTCCTATAGAGTTGGTTGGGTCCATAGCCCGTCTTTTCCAAAAACTTTTCTCAGGTAGGCTACCGCGGCGCTGGGCCCATAGATATCATATATAAACGCTAGATGTCTCGTGCGCGCTGCTGGCCAGTGGAGGTCGACGTCCACACGTGGCGGCCATCTTGCCACAGTGTCCTCGCTCACTCGTAACATGGTGCATGTACTTTTAAATAACCATAACTTGCTCAATTTTCTACCGATTTTCAAACGGTTTGGTTTGTTATAAACGTCAGAGATGTAGTTATGACACTGCATACATATGAATAATTCTAACATACATGTTCAAGCATTCGGAATTATAGCCACGTTAATAACGTTTGTAAGAAACCAAACAGTTTGTAAATCCGTCAAGATTTCAGCGAGATAAGAGGATTTGTGTGCATGCTGATCACTCACCTTAATTCACAGCTTCACTGTGACAAGATGGCCGAACGGTGATGCCGGAAGTGACTGCGCCATAAGACATCTAGCGTTTATATATGATATCTATGGCTGGGCCGGCCCTACCGCAACGGTACGCCTCAGGGAAGATGGATGGGAGGAAGAGGCCAGGGGGTATGGAAGCTTGTTTCCGCCACAGAATAAAACATTTTAAAAGATAATTGCGACATTTTATCTCACAATTGCGAGTTTACATATCGCAATTCTGACTTTATTTCTCAGAATTGCGAGATATAAAGTCAGAATTGCGTGAAATAAAGTCGCAATTGCGTGTTATAAAGTCAGAATTGCAAGATATAAAGTCAGAATTGTGTGAAATAGTCGCAATTGCTTCTTATAAAGTCTAAGTGAATTATTATTTAACCTTTACATTATTTGTTGAACCATGGTATTAATTTATATTATATTTATATGGTATTTATTTATTATAAACTACACAATAGTAAGAGCTGAACTGTTGCTTCATTTATCCAATTTGGAAAAAGTGCTAATTTGGAATTCCACCATGGAAAAAGTGGGCCGGTATTGGGCCTGAAACTCCCGGGCTGAAAACAACTTATTGGCTCTACAAGCAATTGAATCATTGGGTGTACTTTGTTTTTCCACCCATGGCTTTTCCATTTTGGCTTTATTGTTGTTAAATAAATAATGACACAGTGTAATGTCATGCGTTGTTCATCTGAGGTTGTATTTACCTAATTTAAGACCTAAAGACCAGAGGATTTTTATTATGTTCTGATACGTAAAACCATACAATTCTAAAGGGTGTGCTTTCTTTTTAACATGACTGTATGTCCTGATTTTCAACAAACCTCATCCACCAGAATGGATCCGTTTAGGATATCTGAGAGTCCCTGTCGACATCTTCATTCCAAATACTCTGAGATGCTTCAACTGTCAGAGGTTTGGTCATAGTTCTGCTGGAATGCCCTAACAAATCTTTTTGTCATAACTGAAGGACATAAGGGAAACTGTTCAAAATTGCCGAAATGCAGGAATTGCACAGGTGACTATCCATCTCCATCAAAGAACTGTCCCTCATGGATAAAAGAAAAAGAAATTCAAAAAGGGAAATGCCTTAAAGAGTGAAAGACTATGCAGAAGGTTGAAATGTTTCCTATTTTTCAGTTTGAAAAATCAAGTGGCTGAGTGCAGATCTGACCTTTTGAGAGAGAGAACCCATAATTAATCAGCAAAACCTCAACTTCAACAAAAACACAAAACACCCAAACTTCTAGTTAAACACAAACTGAAATTAGTGAAGACCAAAGTTTAGAACAGATCACAGAAAGCTGACTCTGTTAAAGACGTAAATATGGCGGAGAGCATATCTCCCTGCAGTCGAAGCCCCTCTCCTAGAAGTAGGAGTGGAGGCCAAGTACCGATCTTACCAACATAATACCTGTTTTATTCAGTGGAACTGTCTGCCACGATTGTGCAGGTTGCTGACAACGAGGAGACAGGATTTCAATGCAGCTGGTTTATTCACAAACTCAGATTACAGGAATACTCAGGAACTTAGGAATTCAGGAACTTCAGAAAACTCTCTTACACAGGCTCAGCGACAATGAAGACCATACAATGACCCGACAAAGACTCAAAGAAAACACAGGGATAAAATACACTGGGAAACAGATCAGGGTGATAAGACGCAGCTGGGGCAAAACTAACGAGATAATAAATGGGGTGATTTAACAGGGCACAGGTGAGACAGATGAACTAATGGAACAGACAGGGGAAAACTAAATCACAGAACTAAACTCAAACAGAGACGTGACACTGTCATTGTGTTAAGGCAAATTTTGCAGAACTTCAACATCTAGCCAAGATTCTCAATCCTTTTGGTTTTATAGATTAGATTTTATTAATGACAACGATTTGTGCCTTATCAACGATGGCTCAAATACCTACTTGCACCCAGGGCATGGAACATATTCTGCAGTTGACATAATAATATGTGAGCCTGAACTTTTACTTGATTTTTCGTGGCAAAAATGGGATGATTTATGTCAAAGTGACCACTCATGACCTCCATAAGATCAGATTTTCAACATAAAAACCCTAGATGGAAACCTTAAAAAAAGCCAGCTGATAACTTTTTCAGACACAGTGCTATGAATTTTTTATATAGCGCTTCATGAATGTGAAGACCATGTTAGTAGTTTTACAGATGTACTTATGGAAATAGCAAATGAAATGATACCAAAGACATCATCAAAGCCAAGTCGTAGGACCAATCCATGGTTTGATGACAATTGTAAAAAGGCTTAAAGAAAGCAGAGAGGATCTTCAACAAACATCCAACAAAGGAAAATTTAATAAAGTTAAAAATAAGTTGAGCACAAGGACGTAGAGTCATAAATGATGCAAAGAGACAGAGGTGGTCTTCAAGTACGGCATTTTAAACATCAGGACACACTTTTAACCACAAGCCAAGAAATAACTAATGTTCTAGTAATGTCATTCGAAAAGAACTCTTCACTGGAAAACTGTCGATTTGAATTTAAGAAAATATGAACACAGTAGGAGCTGAACCCTTTTTTTTTTTTCAAATATCACTGAACCATAAAATCAACCTTTTACTATGGAGGAGAAAGAGGTTTTCATGGAATATTTCAGAATGTATCACCCGAATGTGCTTTAGATTTACTATCTCATGTCAAGTTGAAATGTTTTATAATAATTAAAATTTTATGGATTGTGATATTGACCTTGTGTTTGCCATAGCCCTGATGCTAACATGGCGTTAAAACTTAATAAACAAACATTTACCTCAGGCAAGCCATTCAGTGTCCACAGCTTGTTAGTTCGCTAGAGAAATGAACTCTTTTGTTAAATATATGCACTATATTAGCCATTAGCCAATATAATTAACTATATTAGATGATGTCTTAATTATTTAATGTATGTTTAAATAAATCTGTCATGAAATAGTTGAACTTATAGTTCAACAACAAATTGGAGTAAAAACATAATTACATAATTAGATTTAGAAGTTCATGCAAAAACTGCCTTATGTGCAGTTTAAATGTTTGTATACAAATTATGTGTTGGTCATTATATCTAAAAATAAATAGTAACTGAATTTAGGCTAATAGTTTAGGCTCTATTGTTAACCTTTAAAATTATAGTAGTATGCAAGTAAGGGCTCCAAATATAGTTTACACCATTAGAAGAGACGATTGTTTTTATCTTTAAACTTCATTATAATTGAATACATTTAAAGAAAGTGACACAATTTGTTCAGTAAACCACCGATGAATAAAAAAAAATTAGTGATTTCAAAACCGAGGTGCGTACCGAACAGTCAGTTTTGTGTACCGTTACACCCCTACTGACACCTGTTTATTCCCCACATACACATTTTGACTGCTTTGGTGGCTTATTTTCTGTTTTGTCTCTCTCTCAGGCATGACTATAGAGGTGTTTGGTACAGTAATTGGCACTGCCATCCAGGGGCAGATTGTGGGCATGGCCAACGTCCCCTGCATTAACAACACAGTACTGAGCAACAGCTCTAATCACTCTGTGCATGGCAATTACTCTCAGATCTTAATGGAATATAGAATATTTAATGAGGTGAGGGGAGCGTGATATAGAGTATGGTTTCAAATCTCATCAACATTTTGCACATGAATAATCATATCTTTCTCTCTTTTACAGAGGCGTGCATATATGATTGCATCTGCAGTCATAAGTTTGATCTACATTCTGTGTGCTGTTGTGCTTTTTTTTGGAGTAAGAGAGCAGGACAGTGAGTTACTTCTCTTTGCATACACATTCACACTGAGTCAGTACAAAATGTGGAATATAAAAACATTCAAATAAAACTGTAAGCCAGAGGCCATGAGTTACATTGATTTTACAGCAAGGTAACAGTGATATAATGGTAATAGTTACTAGGGATGCACCGAAAAATTTCTCTCTCTCTCTCTCTCTCTCTCTCTATATATATATATATATATATAGAACTTCTGTCGAATTCATATAGTAGTCCAAAATTTTTTGTTAAACTTTGACCTAAAATATTTACTTTGAAAGTCCCTCCTGAGATTTTAATTCATATTTAAATAATTTAACAACACATTCACATGGTTCATGGTTCTCTGATATTTAATCTTTTTATTAAATGTTTTATTTTGTTTATCTTTTTGGTAACACTTTAGTTTTGGGTCCAATTCACACTATTAACTAGTTGGTTATTAGCATGCATATTACTAGGATATTGGCTGTTTATTAGCACTTATAAAGCACATATTAATGCCTTATTCTGCATGACCATATTCTACATCCCTTAATCCTACACAATACCTAAACTCAACAACTACTTTACTAACTATTAATAAGCAGTAATTGGGAGTTTATTCAAGCAAAGGTCATAGTTAATAGCTAGTACATAGTGAGAATTGGACCCTAATCTAAAGTGGGACCATTTTATAAAATGATTTATTTTCATTTGACATTTTTATGATTTAATTATTAGCTTTTCATCGATTCACAAACCCCAGTTTAGGAAACCCTTGTCTATTTTTATTAACATTGAATGTGTTTTTGATGCATTTAATGATTTCCTCCATCTTTTTCAGATCAGGGTGGTTTAAAAGCACAAAAGCTTGTGTCGTTTCAGAGCGGTCTGAGGCTGGTAATAGGTCACGGGCCGTATGTTAAACTGGTGCTGGCCTTCCTCTTCACTTCGCTGGCCTTCATGGTAATAAAAATGTGTTGGTGTCTTTTAAAAGGCATGCATGTTCGTTCGTATATGCTGAAATGTACTTATTTTAATTCCTGATTTATGATGAGAGATATCCCAGATTCCACATTGTTTACAAAAGACGAAAATGTTTTCTTTTAACTGACAAATTCTCAGGCCATGAATGTCTGTGATAGTATGTTTAAGTGAAAGCAGTTTCTGGAACTGACCACGTCACAGCTCTGTTACAGAGATGGGCTATGTGTGTTAAAACAAAGAGAGCCACAGAGAGAGAGAGAGAGACAGAGAGAGACGCTGCCATGCAAGAGATTAGGTTTAGAATCACAGTCAGCATTAGGACAGGTCTGCGGTCAAAAGTGAAGTTCAGAATTGGTTTGAGATTGAAGTTAGGTTTGAAATGAAGACACTGTATGGACAATAATCATCAATCGTTTGAAGGAATCTCAGTTGGTCTGTCTGTTTTTTTCTTTCTCAGCTGCTGGAGGGAAATTTTGCTTTGTTCATCAAGTACACGCTGGGATTCAGAGAGGATTTTCAGAACATCTTACTGGTCATCATGGTGAGAGTGTTTTCAACCGACCACTTGAATAAGTGTTTTTGTACGCTTCTAAATTGTTTGGTTTCGTGTTATAAGAGCACTCTCGGGTTTAGATGAGGTTAGCAGTCTCCATAGTGATGAAAGACATGCTTTTCTAGTTAAAAAAGCAGCATGACTTTGAGGCAACAGATGAAAAGACTTTTTAACTTCAGGAGTGTGTGCTGATGCACACTATTATCTGACTCTTGCATAACATGGTAATGAGGGTTTGTAGTGGTCAGTCGTAAATAAATGTTTGTGCAATTTGTCTTCCCAGCTGTCTGCCACTATTACCATTCCCATGTGGCAGTGGTTCCTATGCCGATTTGGGAAAAAGACTGCTGTATACATCGGCATCACAGTGGGTATCTGATTGTCCTGTTACGTTAGTGAGAGATGTGTGCGATGGCAGTGATGATTAATCTTGTGTGTGTGTGTGTGTGTTTTTAGTGGGCGGTGCCCTTCATGATCCTGGTGGTGTGTGTAAAGAGTAGTCTCATCGTGTCCTACATCGTATCCATCGCAGCTGGTGCCAGTGTGGCAGTGGCCTTCCTCCTGCCCTGGTGAGTTAAGTTTTGTTGAACATTAAGTTTCAGAACAGAACTGAATATTTTCAGAGTATTTTTTTTTTTTAAATCTATATAATCTATAGTAATGAACAGAAGAGAGAGATATAGGTAGGTTCGGCATGTGTTAACATAAGTTGTTCTGTAGTCAAAGAGAAAGGTGACAGAGGTGTATTTCAGGATGTTTGCTAGTTGATATTAAAAGGAAGCATTATAACAAAAGGCCATTAGAAATATGACTTGTTTAAAAACAACTGAATCATTGGGGAATATTTACATGCAGGGCCTAAAATTAGCACTCGCCAAGCTAAATGTGAGTAAAAATCGTCATTGGTAAGTAAATTAAACTGTGTCAATTGCCAGTATCCCGGTAAATTTTTATGAATTCTAACAGTGCAATGTTTTGACAACACTAACGTGAATAAACGTGAACGACGCTCTGGACAGTTGACGGGACAGTGTTGCATCGTCATGAAAGTTTAAGCCTTGCCAATTTAAATTTTCAAGCGCAAGATGATGCAAAAGAGAGCTCATTTCGTTACTCACGCACTGTGTGGGAAGTTTAGTGTGCGCACACATCCGAAGCAGATCCCTGAAAACTGCGTCTCAGACAGCGCGCAAATTCTGAGCTCTCTTTCACGTCTTCTTGCGTTTGAACGGACAAATTCGTGCAAAATTGTGTCAAAAAATGCCTGTCTATGCGAGTATCATAGTAAACTGTCAGTTATTGCTTAAGTGAATGTAAAATCAGTCGAGAAAGAAAAGGCACGTGTACTATAAGTATTATTGGATCCATGCATTAGTCTTAAAGTGACAGCAGCCTAATATTTCTGCTGCTGTCTGGGTTTTAATGTTAATTTGTGACCCTGGACCACAAAACCAGTCACATGGGTCATTTTTTTTTAAATTGAGATTTATAGATCACATAGAAGCTGAATAAATAAGCTTTCCATTGATGTATGGTTTGTTAGGATATGACAGTATTTGGCCGAGATATTTGAAAATCTGGAATTTGAGGGTCAAAAAAATCGAAACATTGAGAAAATCGTCTTTCAAGTTGTCCATTTATGTTCGCAATTTTGCTGCATTCACTCACAAAAATAAATGTTTTATATATTTACGGTAGGAAATTTACAAAATATCTTCATGGAACATGATCTTTACTTAATATCCTAAAGATTTTTGGCATAAAAGAAAAAGCGTTAATTTTGACCCATACAATGTATTGTTGGCTATTGCCACAAATATACCCGTGCGACTTGTGACTGGTTTTATGATCCAGGGTCACATTTTACATGGTAAGTTTAATAAGGATTAATCTGTTAAATTTATACATTGAATAAAGTTGAATAAAGTAATCAAATGTAAAATAACACTGTGGATAGTCTTCAGTGTCTCTACTTGAAAACTACCGTTACTTGTCTTTTAAAGGGGTGGTATAATGCCCTTTTCAGAAGATGTAAAATAAATCTCTGATACCCCCAGAGTGTGTATGTGAAGTTTTAGCTCAAAATACCTCACAGATATATAGCATGTTAAAATTGTCAATTTTTGAGGGTGAGTAAAAATGCACCATTTTGTGTCTGTTACTTTAAATGCAAATGAGCTGCTGCTCCCGGCACAGGGGGCGGAGCCTCAACAGCTTACACTCACACAGACATGCACTGAAAATTTCAAAAACTTTTAGCCTTTTATGTTCAAACCGGAGTCAGACAATGATGGAGAGACTCAAGAAGTGACAACCTGTAGAAGCAACAGGATGTTTCTGAATGGTTAGTTGATGAATTTCTTTAGCTAATGTGTAGTTATCTTCTAGTCATTGATTAGCATATTCTGTCTTGATAATCTATAAATCGTGTTCTGGGGGCGGGGTTTATGTAAATTTTAGGAATGTTGTGTAGTCTGTACCAGCCGTTTGTTGTAGTCCTTAAAAAGCAATTTCTTTAAAAGCAAATATCTCCCTTTGCTTTGAACTTTGAGCGTCGTAACTTTGCAGATGTTGTTTATGCTCAAACAGCAACATTACACACTAACTAAAGTTAGAAAAGTGAAATCATAATCAACCACCCTTTTAATAATGATTTAAATTTATATTACCGTAGTTAGGCTAGTAGTTTTAGCTGTGGTATTGAAATGGGAATGGAGAATTTTGAAATTTCACTGGTATCTAAAATGTTGGTGTCATAACCTGTTTTTGCATAAACAGTTTAATGGCTGGTAAAAAATATATAAAGGGATAGTTCATCCAAAAAAATGTAATTCTGTCATTAATTACTCACCCTTGTCGTTCTAAATCCGTAAGACTTTCGTTTATCTTCGGAACACAAATTTAGATATTTTTGATGAAATCTGAGAGTTTTCAGTCCCTCCATTGACAACTGACACTTTGATGCTTCACTGGATAGTTCATAAAGAGATCGTAATCGTAGTTGTCAATATGAATTGAGCTGTTTAGTCCAAATTTTCTGAAGAGACACAATCACTTTATATGATGAACAGATTTAATTTACTTTTATTCACGTATAAACATTCATCAACTCACACATCAGTTGTGGTAAACGGAAGCTCAGGCATGTTCGCTTGTGCGAGAACCAATGAGATTCATTCTTGTGTTACGCAGAATGTTTGAGCTTCAGCAAAACCAATGAGGTTCATTCTCGCGCATCAAGCAGGTTCGGTTGAGCTTCTGTTTATGTTCGCTGATCAGTGTTTAAATATGAATAAACGTCTAAATTAAATCTTGGCTGGAAATTATTCACATTTTCTGTATGGTATTCAAAAGTCAGTCAGGAAAATGTTTAATATTTATGTTTAAAAACAAACTTTGTTCAACACAAAATGAACATTCATGAAAACAAATTAATATATATTTTTCACATATGAAGAGGTCAGATGCAAAAGCCTCTAAATGCCATCTGAAATTTTCTTCTAGAATGATCATTTTTATCAAGCTCGTATATTTAAATTCAATAATTTCACTTAAATGGCAATGAAGATTACCTATTAATTGTCATTTAAGTGAAATTACTGAACTTAAATATACGAGCTTGATAAAAATGATCATTCTATAAGAAAATTTCAGATGGCACTTAGAGGCTTTTGCATCTGAACTCTTCATATACATTTAAGTGACAGGAAAGACATACATATGAAGCAGTACAGTTGTTTTCATGTGTTCCTTTCAGTCACAGGAGTAAATTATATACAATCCCTGAGTAAAGTCATATGAAGTTGTTGATAGTTTTATCAACTCGTGAATCTAGGAAACTAGCACGTCTGATCCTGTGGACCACTTTGAGAGAGAGCGAGTGAATGTAAGCATTAAATACCAAGTTTACAATTTCAGACATAAATGTGCTTCTGTTTCAGGTCAATGCTTCCAGATGTGGTAGATGATTTTAAAGTCCAGAATCCTACCTCTCAAGGCCATGAGGCCATTTTCTACTCCTTCTACGTTTTCTTCACCAAATTCGCCTCTGGAGTGTCGCTTGGAGTATCAACACTATCATTAAGGTAGCTCGTCCTTTTTGCGTCTGTATTAAAAAGCCCTTTCATGAGTTTGTGATCTGGGTTTACAATCTGGCCTTCACATTTCATCTGCTCATATTTAGGTTCTTTTGCTCTCCATCTCTTTAGCTTTGCAGGTTATGAGACGGGAGTTTGTGTTCAGTCCGATTCGGTGAATCTGACATTGAAGATGTTGGTGTCGGCTGCTCCTGTGGCACTTATAGCTCTGGGGCTGCTCATCTTTAAAACATATCCCATCAATGAAGAACGCAGGGAGAAAAACAGCAAACTGCTCCAGTTGCTATTGCTGTAGGACATATACACTTATGATTCTATCTGTATTTTTTTATACTGAGAAAAAAAAGTCATGAATGCTACTTAAGTCATGCCAGCAATTGATACCTAGTATTTTTATTTACCTTGCAGGAGTGAAGAACAAGAGTCTGAGATGGAGAGATTGAAGCCTGAAGCATGAAACACTAGCGTGACTGTTCCTGCTCTGCCCTACAAAGGGTGCCAAAATACATCTTAACCACTGCGATGAGGGAAATCTAACAGCTGAGCTTTCTGAGACAGAACTTTCCTCACTTAGCTGGTTAACAGGACCAATGAAGGATGGAGGGGAAGCCTTATATATCTGCACTGCTGTTATGACAGCTACTTATTTATACAATCATAACAACTATTTGCTGCTTTCAGTAACAGTTACAGATCTCCTTGGCCAACAAAGGGAGACTTGTAAAATAAATATGAGGTTCAAATCTACCATCTACTAATACATTTTGTTGCAACTCTTTGTATCTCATTTGATTCATATTTTGGTTTTTGAATGTAAAGGAAATGTCTTTTGAGGACATATTTCCTCAGTGTGGTGAAGAATTGTTGGTGAAAATTGTTTTTGCACTGGGGGTAAAATATTTATAACAGAACAACAAAAAAAAATCTTTCCATTTAAATAACACTCATTGTGCTTGTGTAGGGCAGTTTATTAGGCTGAGGAAGATGACACTTTATTTTTTATGGTTCTGTATTTATTTATAGTGCCTTATATTGAGATTTTCTGAAACTTGATCAAATGAGATTATAGTGTTTAGCACAAGTAAACTTCTAGTCACAGTCACAGCTCATAATAATGTCAATCACCTGAATCTGCAGCTGTGCCAAAGAGCCACTAACTGACCTAATAGACTTTAGATTAAATGTTTTATTGTCCATTGGTGCAGTCTTTTTTTCCTGCATGAAATGAAGTATTTCTGTACATGTTTGTGTTTTATTTCTGTGGTAAAAACGTTGTGCACATAAAGAAGCAGTTTTGGCTGTTTCACAGACTGTGGATAGTGACTGGATTTAAAGATGGTGCTGTAAGGTTTTCATTCGTGCTCGGATCTAGAGGGATGTGGTAGATGGGTCATGTGCTAAATGGGTCATGTGCTAAATGTCTGTCTAATATTATAGACCTGCAGTTTACTTCTCTAAATGCTGAGATGAAATGCAAAAATCTTTGTTCAGCAGCACAAAGTGTCTAGACAAAGTATTTATTGGGAGATTTTTTTTTTTTTTTTGTCAAAACCACAAACACATTACACAACTACAAAATGTAAAATAATATGTCTATACATTGGTTTATAAACGTACTGACATGACATTGTTGTGTATTTATATTGTGCTTATTAAATATGTGTGTATTTTAAATATTAACCAATTTTCTTGGTGTGACAACATGGCCAAAAATTATGTCTGCTCAATTTGCCATTTTTCATTCTGTTATCATCACAAATAAAACAATTGACTCCATGCACAACTACGCAATATGATTAATAAAAGGCTTTCAATTATTATTATTTTTATTTATTTTTTGAATAAAAAATCTAGTTGACAATGCTGCACAGTGCGAGCGGAAATCAATTATAAATGACCAATCACATCTGATGATTACCAAATGAACCTTCCTCAAAGGGCCTTTTTGATTGTCTAGTTTCCACCTGTCGGATAAAGGATACGTAAAGCAAAAGCAAAATTGACTTCTAGATAATTGATATGAAAGTGACACACAGCATCACTCGCCTAGTTCTAGGTTCGATTCTTGTCATTTTCTCCAGACCAGCATTGTTGAATAGTGGCTTATCTTTATCTTTATCAGATGAGAGAGTCGATCGCCCACGAACAGCACGCGAGAAACACCCTTGGAAACTTGTCGTGAGCAATCCGTCCACAAACACGCCGGACTTGACGCGCCAGAGATCGGTGCCTGTCCTGCGGATCCGGGGCCGGACACCTGCGAGGAGGATCCCACCTGGCCCAGATTACCTTCCCAAATTCACCCGCCTCCCGGACGTGTCTGTGACTTGCACGAGCAGCAGTTTCGTCTTAAGGGTGAAGACGGTTTTTTACGGGTTCTCGGCCGCCGCAGAGGAGCTGACGCTCGGAGAAACCTGCAAAAGCAACGGGGTCGTAGAGCCGCATAAAGACTTGCTCTTCATATACGCGCTCACGGACTGTCAGGGTGAACAACAGGTGATTGTCATCGTCATCGTCATCGTCATTTCAAAAGAATCTAGAAATCTCTGTTGTCTGTCATCATTGCCTAATAATGACATGACTCATTTCCAAATGAAAGGTGTTTCCTGAACAGGTAGTGTACAAGTATGTCCTACACTACGTGCCACTCTCACACCGAAACCGAGTGAATGTGGGCGTGGAGTGTCGATATAAAAGGTAATATAAGGTCGTGTTTTGGTTTTGAGTCGGTTCATTAAAAAGTAATGGAACATTATGAAGCATTTCAGTTCTGTTTATTTTACCAATTTTTAAAAAAAAAAAATTATTTGACTAATTACTATTTACATTTTTATTTTATTATAATTTTTATTTATCCGGTTTTGAATAAGAATCAGTTCTAAGTATTATTTTTTTCTTACTAAGAGATCCCTTGCCAGTTTTACTATTATTCTTTAAAGAGTTCAAATAATTGGGCTATATTATCAAATTATTATTATTTTTTAAATAAATATACAATAATCAATGTAGAAATAGTAGTATTAAATGTAGATGGCCTAATATATTCCTAAACCTCTTAATCATGCATTTTAAACATTTAAAAAAAAACACACGATAGGGTTTGTACTGTAGTCCTACAGTTTTAAGAGCAAAATTCAAGCACTTTTCCTGCACTTTCACTTTTTTTATCATTATTTTGTATATATAAATACACACATATGCATGTATATGTTTAAGAAAAAAATTATTTATATATTAAATATTTATAACACTATTTATAAAATAATTATATATGTATAAATATTTATATATAATATAAATTATGTATAAATATGTATATATGTAATGTATATACATACAAATATTTCCTTAAATACATACATGCGTGTATTTATATATACAAAATAATTATACACAGTACACACACATATATTGTGTGTACTGTGATATAACTGATATAAAAAATAAAATAAAAACGATATATATATATTACACAAAGAGCAAAATTAATATGAAATTTGAATCTAAATGTGCCAGGCAAAAAGATTAGAGGACGCAACATGCAAGAACGCAATAAAAGAAAGTTAAACCCTAAATTTATCAATAAAAATTAAATAGATGAGACATTTAACTAAAGTATGTATGTATCTATATGGTTAAATTTGGTAAAATCATTGAAGGTCAGCAGCAAAGAAGACATTGGTATTGAAAATGCAAACACATTTTCAAATCTTGAAAACAATTAAAATCAAGCACTTTCAAAACTCGAACGTCTTAATTATGATGCTAATTGAAAGCAGTTGTAACCACAGGCAGACTCTTGATGACCAACAGAGGCTCGTAAGAGTTAACAGAATCGAACAGAAACCATGACACTTTTAGGTTCTGTTTATTTTATTGTTAAATTTGACGTTATAAGAAGTTTTTTGTTCAACTGGTTCTGCATAAGTGTTACATTAACATTTGTTTTCATGAATTACAGTTTTTCTCGATTGCTTAAACACTACAACCAGGCTTTTGAACTAAAATTTCAAAACCATAATGCCATTTATCAAAAAGCACACTCATTTCACTAAACTATAAACACTATTCCCTGTTTTGACACATGAGTCAGATTTGTTGAACTGTCACTGCAAACCTCTACACACAAATCCCTTCATTTCTCATTGCCTAGACCATGTTGTCATTTAGAAAGCACTAGCATTCAATATTGTTCACTCAAGTCAGCACAGCTTCAGCTCAGTTAGCACACAATTACCCAGGTGGAAACACTAAGAGTCAAAATTGAACACACATCAATCACATCCTTCAGTAGATAGACATGAAGGAAGAGATCGAGGAGGAGGAGCAAGGGCAAGGGCAAGAAGACGAGCAGTCTCAGATGAAATTCAAGCCACTCTAGTTGCCCATTTCTTTGTCAATGGTATGACTATGAGGGAGGCTGGCCTACGAGTAAGGCCAAATTTGAGTCGCTTTACCGTCGCCTCGAGAACCTTCAGGGAGGTGTGGTGGCAAACAAAATTCTATCACTGAATAAGAGACAAACATTTCCAATAGTCTTTGATGAGGTGTATTTTCTTGCAAGAAAAGTCCAGCAGTCGTACAGTCACACAGAGTGGCACAGAGTGTGACAGTGAAGGGAGGGCATCCTTTCTCCTTTATAGTCTTGACTCCCTGAATGTTATCTTTCTAGGCAAATGATGGCATTTCAACCATATGTGGAACATTCTTAGACTTGTTCATCATATTGTATCTTTGAGTGGAGGCCCTCCTGTCACGTACCAACACTCTTTACCATTCCAATACAATTCCATATTAGAATAAGGTTTGTGTGTGCTCTTTTACTGTCATATGATGGTCACACACATCTTAAGTAAATATACAAAAAATGTAGAGGAGAGAATAATAAAAAATAAAAATAAAAAAAGTAAAATGGGCAACAAAAAATTTTTTTTGTGTGTGTGTGTGTAGTACATAAATGAATAAAAATTAGATGGATACATAAAAATGTATCCACATAACTTACCAGTTTTGGAAATGTTGTTTTGAATTTATTGCACCAGTGTTTTAGACTATGTTGTAGTGTGTGTGGTTTTGAGGGCTTGTGTGTCCTGTCTGAGGGCAAAGTTTGGTTTTTCAGCAAGAGTGAATGGTTTTGAGTCTAGAGCTTCATTTTGACCTGAAAATAGGATGTTTGGGGAATTGGGTGAGACGTTATGGATTTGTGTTTACAGTTTTGAGAATACGAGGCATAGTTTCAAGAAATGTGTTTAAGCAATCGAGGAAAAACTGTAAACAAGAAAACATTTTGTTGATTGTAAGATGACAAATTTAGTAATTTCATAATCTTTTATGACTATGTTTTTCATTCCAGTCCAGGACGAGGAGAAACACTGTTGTGTTGTTGTTTGTTATTTAGGAACCATCATGTGCACAGTCTGACCATGAGCCCAACGTGGCGAACACTATTGCGTAAAGTCATCAGGAGCCGATCTGGTGACTTTCAGATTCAGCTGATGGACGGTGAGCAATTTTTGTTTGTTTTGTTTAAAAAGAAAGGAAAAGGAACACATTATCATTATGCATTAACAGCTTATATCACATTTTTCATCACAGAGAAACATCAAATATCTTCAATACAGAGGGGTTTTTTTTCTTGAAAGTTTTACCATTTTATATATATATATATCTATATATATGATTTTTTATACATCATAGACAATGTTCTTCTAGAATGATCATTTTTATCAAGCTTGTATATTTGAGTTCAGTAATTTTACTTAAATGACAATTCATAGGTAATTTTCATTGCCATTTAAGTGAAATTACTGAACTAAAATATACAAGCTTGATAAAAATATATACATATACATGCATACATACATACAGTACTGTGCAAAAGTCTTAGGCACGTTAGTATTTTCACCAGAAAAAAATGTTTTTTAGCCAGTTACTTATATATTTTGCTGTAGTGTGTCAGTAGGAACTATCAGTTTACATTTTCAAAAAAATTATTTTGCCATTAATTGTAATAATCCAGTAAGATTTTTGTATGCACAAGGAGTCTGACAACAGCCGATAGCTTTGCAGCCGGGTTTCTTCTTGGAAATATTTCCGCAGTTCTTCGGTGTTTCTTCATGTAATCAGAGACGGATTTGTTGATGGTAAGATCAGGTGTTGTAGGACTCCTTGTGCATACAAAAACTTATTTTTACAATTAATGGCAAAAGGAATATTTGGAAATGTAAACTGATATTTCCTACTGGCACGACAGCAAAATATATAAATAACTGGTCTAAAACCATTTTTTTCTGGTGAAAATACTAACGTGCCTAAGACTTTTTAGTGATTAAAAAGTCAAATATTTTGTATAATTGAGCTATAAACATGCTTAACTAACATGCTCAAAAAGATTGTCTTCAAACTGTTACCAGCAGAGCTTATTTAGCAGCATTTTTTTTTACATTCCATTACTTGCACAGGCATAACCCCAGATGTTTTTAATCTAACCCTGATTTAATCTGTAAACTTCTCTTTCATGGTGATTGTAAAAGGATGCTGATGGTCTTATCAAATGTTTGCTTGATGTGTGTTTGCCTGTGCTGTAGACTCCTGGTCTTCTCCAGTCAGGTCTGCTGTGTACCTGCTGGGTCAGAATGTGAACGTGCAGATCTCCACTCGACATCATTACCCTGGGGTCAAGCTTTTTATCAACAGCTGTTATGTGGCTACCGTTAACACCTTGAGTCAAGACACCAAATACAGCATCATAGACAATTACGGGTGAGTGGAGCTGAACGCTAGCTTTGTGGAAGATTTATCCAACGCAAAACTTTCTCACACACACATCCAGGTGTTTACGGGAGAGCCGGATAAATCCAGGTGCTTCAAGATTCTGGTTCTCCAGTGCGGACAATGTTGTTCAGTTCTCATTTGGTGCTTTCCAATTCACTGAGGCTCCAAATGCCCAGGTGTGCCACCGCCAGTGAAACATTTTGAAGACAAAATAATGCTTTAGTGTGCATTATGATGTGTTCATTGTGTGCTTTTGTTGTGTCGATTTGCTCTAGGTCTCACTCCATTGTGAGCTCTCTGTGTCGGGGGGAGGTCCTGGTCCAATGCAGAAGTCATGTTTTTACAGCCACCCAGACAAAAGGTTAACAAGACTTAACATCTGTCTCAGTGTTATAAAGATCATGAATCACTCTTTTAACACTACCATTCCATTCCACATCACTAAATTGGATGGATCAGATGGATCTCTGTGTTTGGGCAAGATTCTGTCTGTGACTGCTGTGACTCTGTCTGCAATCAGACTAAAACCAAACGAAAAATTCATGAAGGTAAGTATATAAAAAGCATAACCATGAACATAAATAATCAATCTGAGTATTCATACGCTAAAAAAAACAGTAAAAACTCGTATATTCACATTACTTTGGTGGGGGGGGGGGGGGGGTTTACAGAATCCTTCAGACAGAATCTCTCCAGATCCTTCATATTTCCAGCTCCATGTTGCTCTTCCCTTCAGTTCAATCACTCCACTAATTTTCTAGGGTTCAGGTCAGGAGACTGGGACGGCCATGGCAGAAGCTTCATTTTGTGCACTGTGACACATTATTGTGTTGATTTTGATGTTTGTTTTGGACCGTTGTCCCGATGGAAGATCCAACCACGGCCCATTACACAGCCCAGTTTTCTAGCCGAAGCAGTCAGGTTTTTATTTTTATTTGATTTTTTTTGATCTGTTGGTGTTTGCTAGAATCCATGATACCATGTATCTGAACAAGATGTCTAGGAGCTCCAGCAAAAAAAAGGCCCACAACATTTTGAGTTTCATCTGACCACAGAATCCGGTTTTACTCATTGTGATGGATGATTAAGGGAATTTGGCCTTTGTGTTTACTCATATTTAACCTCATCTGTAACAGGAAGTCATGGCTGGACAATTTCATGCTCTTAGTCACCCTGGTAAAAAAAAAAAAAAAACCTTTAATATAAGTGGGAATATACTTCAGAGATATTTTACTCATAAGAATTTATTGGGGTCTCAATAATTGTGGCCAACGTTAGATATATATATATATATATATATATATATATATATATATATATATATATATATATATATATATATATATATATATATATATATATATATATATATATATATATATATATATATATATATATATATATAGTAATCGGTAATATTTGTATATATAAAATACAGCAATAATTAAACAGTACTAAGAAAGAAGAGCAAAGAGAAAGAAAGTGATAACAATACAATCACTACCAACTTTTTCTTGTGCTCTGCTTATTAATATTTCAAGTTTTTTTGATATTTTGAATTAGCTTTATTTTTATATTTTCAGTTTTCATTAATTTTTGTTTAAGTTGTACTAATATTGTTGTACTAATATTGTTTTTTCCATTATTAATTGTATTTGTTTGTTTGTTTGTTAAATGTCTTAGCTTTATTCATTTTTTTTCAGGTTTAGTAATTTTAGTACTTCAACCTCAATGTATTTATTTCAGTCTAGGCAACCTTTAAAAAAAAAAATCATGTTTTTTTATTTAAGTTTTTCCATCTAATATTTATATTTTATTTTATTTTATTTGAGCTTTCTTTCAATTAGTTTCAGTTTTAGTTAACAATAACGACACTGATTTTGATTGACAATGACAGTTCAATCTTAATATCTTTTGTTAGAATTTATTTATGTAGATATCATGAGCTGACCTTTTCTATTTGCTTCCTTTAATTGTACTATTTTGGTCTCAAATTATTCACCATTTCATACATTTATTATAGGTCCAAGGTTGTAGCTCTAAAACTTGTAAAATGTTGGGTTTTTAGGTTTAAGGTTAACTTGTTAAATTAGTACACAGGAAATGACAGCCTTTTTGTGCTGTGTAATAAAAGTCATTGAGAAAATAAAAGCATTGACTTCTCCTCTCTTTTTTTCTGTGCATCAGGGTTCGTAAGCAGTGATCAACTACTCTTCTCTGACACATCTCCTCTCTCAACTCTGCCAACTCTGCCTTCTGCCTCCACTCTAATGACTTCTAGAATTGATGACGCCATCTGGTTTGAAGCCAAACTGGCCAAAGAGCCCCAGCGGTCCTACACGCACGAGGACTTTGTTGCCTCTGTTACCCTGATTTCTTCTGAGGAGGACCATGCTAAGAGACCGCATGAGTCTCACTCCAGCACAGTGAAACTCATGGAGGAGGAAAGGGAAGAGAATGAGGAAGATAAACATGGGGAGGTGGAAATTTTGATGGCTATCAGTAAGAGCTTTGTGGGATCTGATAGGCCAGATTTAGACTCCATGGAGCAGTTTGAGGTTGAATCCTCGGGCTGGTCTGGAGAGAGGAAGATGCAGGATATGAATAAGGGTCTGAGTTACTGGCCAAAGAAAGTTCAGAGAGTAGGAGTTTCCATGAAGACATCAGTTATGATGGTCAATAAATCCATGGAGCAGCGTTCCACAATGAATGAATCAGCACTGGGTGACTGGCAACGCCATGAGGTGTTTCTGCGATCCTTTATTTCAGAGGAAAAGTTTAAGGAAGGTGAAAATTCTTCGGAAAATATGCAGGAAGGTTCAGCTTTCCTTTTAATTCCATCGTTTGAAGAGACGTCAGAGTTTCAGGTTGGATCTGATGAGCTGGTGGAGCAGGGTCTTGTGACGAAACTAGATCTTAAGCAAGACTCAGATGATTATTATGATTAAATGCATGTATTTTTGTTTGTTTTGATGAATAAACCAAAGAATCACATAAAGCTTAATAATTAAAACTAGTATTTCATGAAAGTCTCGTTTTTGACCGATAAGCTGTGAACTGAGGGATGTTAAATTACTTTTGTCACATGGTTTTCTGGTTTCCATTATAATGCCCTTTTGTTCATCATGTTCAAAAAAAGCCATTTCAATGCTTGAATCCGAACATCCTGTTAATTGTGATCTTTTCAGACAGTATGAAGAACTTCTACTAATATTGTCACAAGTCTTGCACATGTTTGATCTTGCGGTCTGTATATTGCAAGGCTTCAGGGCAAAGTCAGGCTAAATATTTTCATTCTGATGGAACAGCATATCGTGACAGTTTAGTAAATGTGAATTGAATTTAACCGTTGAGAATTTAAAAGACATATTGTGTTTCCCACCCACACTAGTCTTTTCATGTATCGTAATCTCTGTAGGAAAGAACTGGTTGAGGATATATGCAACACATTCTCTGATATATCCATTGTTCCTGGAATACAATTCCTTCTGATTGTGTGGTTTTTATTTAGAACTAGCAGATGTCATTTTGAAAAAGAAAAGAAAAGAAAATGTCCTACATAGACTGTCAAGTACTTTCGTCGAGAAAAGGCTTTCCTTTCTTGCCAATGAAGCTCAATAGGCAGAGTTCCAGAAGTCAAAATAAGACTTTATTGGACAAAGCCGAGATGCCTGCAGGACCTGACCATCTCACTTGCAACTCCGACTCTTATACAGTTTTAACCGATGACCTCATTTGCAGGTGCTCTCCTTCCTTTTCTCTTCCTGCAACACTTTCGCCACAGTTACTTCATTAATTCACTATAGCCTACTTTCTTTGTAAGGTTGGTTTATTCATTGTTTTTACCTCATTTTTATCAAGAGAACATGTTGAAAGCCATGTGAACCAAAAGAGTAACTAAGTATCAGTGTAGATGCCAACCTCAAGCAACTTCAGCTAAAATCCCATTCTTTCCCACATGACTGTCATGTAAACACATCTGGCTTTTATAGTATTCAAACTATTTCTACAATTGTTTTCTATAGGATAAATACAATATTTATTAATACAGTCATGATTTATGAAACAATATTAAACACTGATGAGATACTATGGAAATATTTTATTTTTTCTTGATCACTGCATGTGTAGTGTTTTCTTACACAGTGTAATACCTATTATAGGTGTGCAAGAATAATATTCTGTTTCACACAGTCCTAAATACAATGTAGTTCACAGTAAAAAAAAATCACAATATAAAAACACATATACATTTGTGTAAAGCATGGGTTCAATAAATAGTGTAACAAAATCTTTCTTGATTTACTGCCATCGGGTAAAAATGAAAAAGCATTTATGGATACAATGCAATATTTCAGTGCACAAACTCAACATCCACGCAGTGTACACGCAAATAACAGTAATACAAAAAAAGCACCTAAGTAGATCTGGTCATTTCGGCAGGGAGAGGCAATACAATTATCTGTTATACAGATCACTAGAATGATGGACTGAAATGTTACATAGTCAATGTCTTGTTACTAATAAACTATTTACTGTTTGTTAAAAGCTGCCAAGTTTATGAAATAACATACAATGTAAAAAATAAATATAATGCTATTGTCTGCAAATCACATACACTCTTTAAGTTTCATATATGATTACTGTTAGATGAAATGGTTTTGTAACAGAATAACCATTATGGACATACTAAACTTTTCCATTAAGGTTATGAGTTTCAGACTTGAACCAAGCAGTATGTATTACAGATGGTAAGCTGGTTTGTTTGATGAAAATAAGAACATTAAACATATTAAAGTTACATTCCATGTCTCCGTCAAACCACATTATGATGCATACTTGGTAAGGAACTTGCTGAAATTTGAGACTTGAGTACGTCATTAGGTAAGCCATTTTGTCTGGTTTGTTCCATTCTTTTTCTTATAATGAACACAAACAATAAACCCATCACTATCTGCAGCAGAATAACAGAGATCAATATGGAGCATCCGTGGCATCTGTATGCTGACTGTTCTTCTCTCCTTATATTATCTGTATAAAAAAATTAAATTAAATTAAACATAATTAGTTTAAGTCTCTTAAATTTTATTGATTATCCAAGAGCATTTTAAAGCGCTTGTGTTTGACTGTCCTCACCTGAGTACAGCTGGATCTCTCTCCTGATGTCTTGTCCCAGAGGTTTGTTGTGCAGTATAAATGTCAGAGAGGAGTTTGTGACTTCAGTGAGGTTTATCCAACTCGACACAATGTAAAGTCCTGTTTGTGTGTCCTGCATAAAGTGTGTTTGTGTCTGGTTGGTGATGTCTGAGTTTTCCATCAGCCACTGCAGTTTAGGAGAAGGGTAACCCCCATCTGATGTCACTAGCAGGTTGAGTCCATCAGTTAACATGGAGAACTGCAGACGAGGTTCAGAGTAGAACGCTGAAAAACAACACAGACATTAAATCACAAGACTGTTTCAATCACATTGTGAGACCTTGCATTGATTCACATGATTTTCTATGAACATCAGTCCATGTTGTTGTTACCTGCAATATTCACTTTAAAGCTCTTCTTCTGGCTGCCAGTGTTTGTGCTGATGGAGCAGGTGTAAACACCGGCGTCCTGCAGAGTGACTCTGTCCAGTTTGAGTGATGCGTTTCCTGTTGCCATCTCCTGGATGAACAGGCTGGTGCGTTTTCCATAATGAGGATTCTGACGGTCGAGCTGGTCCCGACTGTAGTAGAAGCTGTGAACAACGTCCAGTTTACGCTGCCAGGTAATAACAGTGCTACTCAGATCCCACGAGTCCACAGGGAAGGTGCAGGGGAGGATCAGCGCCTCTCCGTAAAACCCAGTGACAGGACCTCTGGGCACAGTAATCTCAAACTCAGCTAGAAAGTGAAGGAGAAAATATATCAGCATTTGAGTTTCACAATCAATCATTACTTGCAGTATGATTTTGTTGGCAGATCTTGACTTCCCAAAAGGATTTACAGAAAGCTGCATTTATGGTTGATGAGATGATTATTTCGGTAAAAATATCACAACATTTCCTCTTCTAAAAATAAAAAAATAATAAAGATATTCTCTGACATATTAAAATAGTATTTTTGTATATTACTTAACAATTTATTACAGATTTGTTATGCCTTTAAGTTGTGAGCAACAGTGGACTGTTGAAGCTGTAATGTTTTTTTTTTGTTTGTTTGTTTGTTTGTTTTTGCCTCGGGTGAGAAACCAAATAAACGGGCGTGAGATTATTTTGAAGAAACCACATCTTCTAGACTTCTAGATACAAGTTTTTCTTTTGAACACAAGTAATAATAAGCCCCAACACCACCTACACTTTACAAAACAGCCAGAACAAGGAAGGAAGGAAATCTTTATTTATAAGCTGATATGAATATTGAATAGTCTCACGATCAGTCCAGTAATAGATCTATTAGTTCTCTAAGGATTCAATTACATTTTAAAGAATTTAAAGTGCAATTAAAAATCAGTAGGCCTATAAAAACAGCATGTGTTTATATTTCCTTTATTTAAATCCCGTTTTTATTATCATATTCTGTTCCTTAAAACTTGAATTTCTAGTAACTGGAATGTTACTGAAACGGTTTAACCATTTTCAATCATTTAACATAGCCGGACCCGATTGCAGCAAGGACCGGTTTTGAATAGAAATTCTGGAAATATGTAGTTTTGATTGGCCTCGTAAAGATCCCTTTCATCATAGTTTTAATAATTTAAAAATACTCACTGAAACAGGAGGCTTCAAAAAGAAGGAGAGACAGGGAGAACAATTTTAGGTTCATATCCCGATCCACGGCCGTTGGTAACAGGTGAATCCTCTAAGTCCCTGAATCACACCAGATGAACTTCGACTGTCCTCTGTGGTTTGTCAGATCAACAGCAGAGATCCGATCCCGATCACACCTGATGTAGGCTACTTTGAGATGTCAGTCCTCATTGCCACTGTAGCCTATTTATGCAGGCGCCGCCTATTATAATGTTGCAATTCAGGCTGTGCGAGTTTTTATTGTGGGCTAAAGGTTTCATGTGACTTGACGAAAGTCAGAAAAAATGAAGGTTGATTATATTTCTGAAGGCATCCGGAGCAGAATCAGACAGCTTATTTTATTTATTTATTTTTATCCATAAAATGTAGGGAAATGTATTTTTGTGTTGGTAGGCTACAGCTAAAGCGTTATGTCACCGTGACCGGGGAGTGTTGTGACACGAGGTCAGTTATAACACTGTCAGTTTGACAAGTCAGAAAAGAGCTGTGGTGAATGTGTTGTCATCAATATCATACACTCGCATAGTATCACCCTTTTTGATCTCACGTGAGAAGCGGCATGTGAACAACATTGTTGCTACATTTTATGATTTTCAGAAAGGAAAGTGCTAACCTCTAACCCACATGCTAAAACAGTTAATTATGGCTGTTAGTGGTGGGGATAGTTGTACCAGATCATCAAAAATGTTACCAAAAATGTAAGATTGTGTGGATCTTCTTGAGCAAATTACCTCTTGTTACATCTATTTCCAGCTATTGCAACTCACCACATTAGTGGGGAACTCTTGTGTTTGACATTAACTTAATGTCAAACACGTCATTAATGTGATTGTGTTGTACACGTCCAAGTGCGTTATATTTGTAGCAGACAAATGTGACCATGTATCAAATTTTGAGATCTAGCACAAACAACCACCGAGGCTTAAACAAAAGGTAGCCTACTTTAATTACCATTATTTCAAACGTGTGCGCTGAAACTTTGACAATAATAGTCATGTGTTACAAAGTCAAATAGACTAGCCTACAAAATGTGCATAACAACCCTACAAAAACAACAAAACTTTTAATTTAGAGTTATTGTTTAATAAAATCATTGAAATCGCCTAAGGACAAAGTGATAGTCTCCACAGCAACCTGAATGCAGTGTTGCCAACTATTTTCAAAGGAAAGTAGACAACGCCTTCCCTAAAAATAGCTCAATTTGCATATTCATGACATCATCGCATAGTAGGTGTTCTGCCTGCCTAATGTGTTTTCTCTCTAAATGAATGCTCACATACTGTATTTAATATAATATAATATAATATAACATGATATAGCCTAATATAATATAATCGAATGTCAAGTAAAGATGTTCTCATTTCCAATATATTTTTTTTTTTGTCAGACAATAGAACGAGTAGCTATGATATGGTGAAACATTTTTTATAAGCCTATGTGGAAAATTATTTGAATTGAGAGACTTCGGGAACCGGATGAACTAAAGCTCTGTGATAGTGAGTAGGCTACACGTAATAAGCACAAGAAAAGAAAGGAAATTAAAATTGTCAAACTAAATACTTTAAATATAAAACAAAAGAAAAGCAGATAAGTGATGGGCTAAGTCCGTGGGAAATCACTGCTCATTCACGTCTGTCAGCAGCCGTGCGCTCCACAGATGAACGTGCTGCTGCTCCTCTCAGCCATTCACTGAACAGGCGCAGCTAGAGAGAGTGACGGCAGGGAGAAAGCAAGACCTCGCTCTGGCAACATTTGGAGGTTACCGAGGTTTGTCCAAAAAAAGTCGCTAAATTAGTCGCTAGTCGCTTTTTTGAAAAAATCACGCTAAAGGGGTCTGAAAAGTCGCTAAAGCGACAAAGGCGCTAAAACTGGTAATACCATAGATGGGCAATACTGCCTGAATAGCTGGAATGTTCTAGACACCGGAGCCATTTTTTTCTGGTATTTGCGTAAGGACGTCACGGAAATATAACGTCGTTACGTAACACGATTGTTTACTTTTCATGGATACTAATCTGTGGCAAGTGTCAACTTGTTGCCACGTTGCAAAAATCAATAACAATATATACAGATTGTTATAGAAACATTTTAAAGACTCGCCCATAAAGGTGAGCTGCTTATTTAGCCTACGTTAATGTGTGCGAACTAATGAAGGCAGCTCACCTTTGTTTATTATTAGTATGGAAGTAAAATAATGTCAAATGTTTTTGAAATAAAAAAGCCTGTTGAATTGCACTACTTGAAAAAAAAAAGGCATTGCATTAACCATGCTTGCATTTTAATGCATTGTATTTTTAGGGCTTGAATTTTTATGGGCTGAAATTCAACATGGTTGAATATTTAAGCTGTGAATATTTCAATTAAAAACATTTCAAACACATTTTCATTATTAAAAATTCAATAATCCATATTCACCTTTCATATTTCACTTCCAAAATATTCAAACTGTTTAAAAATACAACCTATAATATTCAACAGGCAATTTTCGGTCCATTTTATTTCGCTTTGCAAATTCGCTTCCACAAATTCAGTGGTTCAAATCATAGACAGTATAAGAAGTGGACAGAGCCATCTCATTGGATCTCAATTGAGACAAGTGAAGCCCATTTTTAGCGATTTCTTAGCACTTCCTTTCCTGACGCGCAGACTCAAACCGAGCAAAGCGTTACACGGACCACGTGAGCAACCCGTCTGTCTTCTAGTAGCTGTGCCAAGAGAAATCTGAATCATTCCCTTCCGAATCTTGCAGACACGGAGAGTGTGAGTAGGAATTGTCCATGAGCTTTGAGCATGAGCAACTTTTGCTAGGTATTCTGATTAATTATATTGTCATTTTGCCTCCACGTCCCCCTGATTGCCCGCGAGCTTCTCCTCCCGTCCATACGGTAATCTCTCTACTGTGCGACAGAGAGACGCGTGGTTATGACGCAATCGTTAGCCTACTTTTACAAAAACTGCTTCTACGGGGCCATAACATAAGCTACAAGGTAATGGAGCATTTTATACATTGTCGTGTTTCTTTAGAAATAAATAATGGACAAATGGAGTCTTCAAACGCCTCAGATGTAAAGTTATTCGCTGTCAAAGTGACGCCAAAATGAATGGGAGTCAATGGGATGCTAACTACAGGTGAAGTTCTGCTACAAGATGGTGGCACGCGGCCGGTGTGGTATAGTATTCAGGCGGGAAGGAAGTCGACCGGAAGTTGAAGTCGGCCGGGTGCCGACATCTTGTAGCAGAACTTCACTTGCGTTAGCATCCCATTGACTCCCATTCATTTTGGCGTCACTTTGACAGCGAATAACTTTACATCTGAGGCGTTTAAAGACTCCATTTGTCCATTATTTATTTCTAAAGATACACGACAATGTATAAAATGATCCATTACCTTGTAGCTTATGTTATGGCCCCGTAGAAGCAGTTTTTGTAAAAGTAGGCTAACGATTGCGTCATAACCACGCGACTCTCTGTCGCACACTAGAGAGATTACCGTATAGACGGGAGGAGAAGCTCGCAGGCAATCGGGGGGACGTGGAGGCAAAATGACAATATAATTAATCAGAATACCTAGCAAAAGTTTTTCCTGCTCCAAGCTTATGGACAGCTCCTACTCACACTCTCCGTCTCTGCAAGATTCGGAAGGGAATGATTCAGATTTCTCTAGGCACAGCTACTAGAAGACAGACGGGTTGCTCACGTGGTCCGTGTAACGCTTTGCTCGGTTTGAGTCTGCGCGTCAGGAAAGGAAGTGCTAAGAAATCGCTGAAAATGGGCTTCACTTGTCTCAATTGAGTTCCAATGGGGTCGCTGTGTCCATTTCTTTTACTGTCTATGATAGTATTCTGTACCCGTATAGTAATGGGTCCGGGCTGAGGACCCAAGCAATCCGATTGGCTCAAAGCACGTTTTATGGGTAATCGCTTTAGTGCCTGGTTACAAATCATACAAAATCACTTTATTATAGAAGACGTTTGTACTACGTTATAACGAATCATTAATGTATTTAATGTATTCTAAATTATACGTTTCATATACTAGTATTTAACCGAAGCTATAGATTGTGAAATTAAACATTTCTCGTTGGTAGTGTTTTTTAGTTAGCTTAGATAATAGCATAGCATACAGCTAACGTTATCCGATGATCGTGATTCGTGCTATGAGCTTTTCCTGAGCTTATACTGCACTGATACTGCCTTACCATATTCACAGCCATTCGTAATGCAATTATAATTATGTAATTATTTTTTACACTTTTATTTATTAAAATATTCTTAAAATAATGCTTATTTGTGTATATTACTATTTTTCGTATTACCAGTTTAGACATTTAAATAAATTACAGAATGCTAGCTATGTTTTGTGGGTATAAATATTAAATATAAAATATTAAATCTAGCCTTGACTAAAGAACAGTATAGTAAAATTATGGAATCACAATTTTTAATGTAATTAATCAAACCCCTTAATTCATATAATAATCTTTTATTTGAAAGAAATAACATTTTTAAAGTATGTTTTGTGACAAAGTTATTTGTTATTAAGCAATGGGGCATAAATTGCTTTTTTATTACAAGCATGTCATTTGTGTACTAATGCATATGATTTATGTCATAATTAATTCTTAATACAGAACATCATACAACACAATAACATTTAATGTAATAAAATGAGAGAACCAAAACTTATATAAAAATTTAATTAAATTACACAATACAATACATAATGAATTCAACTGAATTATGAGATGTAATATATTACATTTTTATTAACACAAAACTACAAGCAAAATGCACATCGTTTTAGGACATTTATAGAGCTTTTTAAAATACACAACAATACAAAGCAGCTTTAAACAAACATACTCTAGTATGTATTTACTTTCCTAAACACTTTTGTGATAGTCCTCTGGCTATACATTGTGGAGATTTAAAAACAATTAATGTTGAGTTAGCTGTGTTAAAATATTTAATGAACTGTAAGGTTAAAGTTTTTTGAGAGCTAATGAGACAAAAATAGATGCAGTGTCTTTTGCTGTATGTAAAGTCAGATCTTTAGTTTGAAGTAAATTCATGTTGTATGTGCAGTCAATTCTTTGTGGAACCATCCATTAACAACACGCGCTTTTGCACCACCTGCTGGTGAGATCGACTAACAGCAGATGGAGAGTATGCTCGGCAATCTACTGCTTTTCCTGCAGTTCCTGGATGTCAATGTTGAATTTACTGTCGAATTTGAACCACTGAATTTGTGGAAGCGAATTTGCAAAGCGAAATAAAATGGACCGAAAATTGCCTGTTGAATATTATAGGTTGTATTTTTAAACAGTTTGAATATTTTGGAAGTGAAATATGAAAGGTGAATATGGATTATTGAATTTTTAATAATGAAAATGTGTTTGAAATGTTTTCAATTGAAATATTCACAGCTTAAATATTAAACTATGTTGAATTTCTGCCCATAAAAATGCAAGCCCTAAAAATAGGGTGAATCCTAAAAATGCAAGCATGGTTAATGCGATGCCTATTTTTTTCAAGTAGTGCAATTCAACAGGCTTTTTTATTTCAAAAACATTTGACATTATTTTACTTCCATATAAAAAAACATTTCAGAATTGCTGAGATGCCTGACAAAGTGTGCAGCCCACATTTAACCCTTTATGGGACTATTCATGAAATCACAGTTAGAAAAAAATAAATCACTTTATATTTAAGACTAAAATCATTTTCCAAAACTAGTTTTCTACATCTGACATTTTACCTTTTTAAGGGTGCTGTCATTTATAAAAATGACTTTATCCTATAAGGGTAAATTATTTTAGGGAAATTTCTCTGAAACTTCACACACACTCAAATGCGTTTTCACTATCTGAAAATTAGTGAAAAGTTCTTAGTTTAAAAACAAAACAAAAAAACATTCCATTCCATTTCATCTTTTGCTATACTTCATTTGGAACTCACATGTGAAAATGTAAAGCATTTGACAAATTCAAATGCAAATTTGCTGCCTGGAAATAGTGCAACCATGTCTTAGTGTTTCAAAAAGCATTTTCCTTTTCTGGAAAAGGTATAGCTTTTCCTCTCTGTCTTTTATAAAACTTACTACCATAAGTTACTAAACACAAGCAAAAAGGCTATTATACATGCCAGTACTGAACAATAGTGGCAGCTACACAGAACATATATATCTTACGGTGGCCGAGAGAGCTCAACGCGCTGCAACTGAAGAAAACACATGCAAATAGAAAAAACACCCGCAAATTAAGAAAACATCTTCATCAGTTTCACAACACATGTGTGCTCCAAATACTCACAACACAACCAAATACAGAAACGCGCTGCAAAAGTTCACAACACAACCAAATACAGAAACGCGCTGCAAATAGAACAGAACACAACGGAAATGTTTCCGGGGAACCCAATAAGTGACGGACCCGGCTGGGACGTGCTTACAGCTGTCTACTTTTATTTATTTTTTTATTTTTTTGCAAAACATACAGAGATGACACGTTTATGACATACAACTTTGTAGACAATATACAAAATGTATTTACAATATGTTCAATGTCATAAGAATACTAAAAAGAACAATGAGCTGCAGAAGACTAAAATAAATAAATAAATAAAGAGAGAGAAAAAGAACATGAGGGAAAGACATTAATCTATACATCAGTTACATTGTACACATTTTGTCATGTTATGTTAAAATAAGTTTCATAAGAAATGTTAGAATGCAGCTAGGGTCCAAATATGAGACGGCAAGTTTTAAAGTTGAGACACTCACACACAGATATAACGCATATTTTAAAAACTTTGTTGTATAAAATGTATATTTATTTGCAACAGTTATGTTAACAGCAATAATACTATATTTCTGGTAAGAACAGCTATTCAGCTGATGGACACGCGCTGCGTTGTCATGGGAACATCCCAGGTGAAAATAATGAGGAAATTACGTTGTCTTTCGTTGCTCCCTTCATCAACATAATAATGGCACACAAGTGCCCCGCTCCCTCCAAAGTGCCCAATTCAAGGGCTCTGCTGTCTGCCCTTTTAAGAGAGTAGGGCATAGGTAAAGCTCACGAGCAATAAGCACGTCCCAGCCATCTGTCCGTCACTTATTGGGTTCCCCGGAAATATTTCCGTTGTGTTCTGTCCTATTTGCAGCGCGTTTCTGTATTTGTTTGTGTTGTGAACTTTTGCAGCGCGTTTCTGTATTTGGTTGTGTTGTGAACTTTTGCAGCGCGTTTCTGTATTTGGTTGTGTTGTGAGTATTTGGAGCACACATGTGTTGTGAAACTAATGAAGATGTTTTTTTAATTTGCGGGTGTTTTTTCTATTTGCATGTGTTTTCTTCAGTTGCAGCGCGTTGAGCTCTCTCGGCCACCGTAATATCCCCTAAAAGGACTTTGTCATTTATGCATAATGCACAGATTTTTTTATTTTTGGTCTTTGAGTTATTGATTTTACAAAATGTGCATTAATTACCAAAAACTTTAGAAAACACATTTGGATGTACAATAATATACACTCACCTAAAGGATTATTAGGAACACCTGTTCAATTTCTCATTAATGCAATTATCTAATCAACCAATCACATGGCAGTTGCTTCAATGCATTTAGGGGTGTGGTCCTGGTCAAGACAATCTCCTGAATGTCAGAATGGGAAAGAAAGGTGATTTAAGCAATTTTGAGCGTGGCATGGTTGTTGGTGCCAGACGGGCCGGTCTGAGTATTTCACAATCTGCTCAGTTACTGGGATTTTCACGCACAACCATTTCTAGGGTTTACAAAGAATGGTGTGAAAAGGGAAAAACATCCAGTATATGGCAGTCCTGTGGGCGCAAATGCCTTGTTGATGCTAGAGGTCAGAGGAGAATGGGCCGACTGATTCAAGCTGATAGAAGAGCAACTTTGACTGAAATAACCACTCGTTACAACCGAGGTATGCAGCAAAGCATTTGTGAAGCCACAACACGCACAACCTTGAGGCGGATGGGCTACAACAGCAGAAGACCCCACCGGGTACCACTCATCTCCACTACAAATAGGAAAAAGAGGCTACAATTTGCACGAGCTCACCAAAATTGGACAGTTGAAGACTGGAAAAATGTTGCCTGGTCTGATGAGTTTCGATTTCTGTTGAGACATTCAGATGGTAGAGTCAGAATTTGGCGTAAACAGAATGAGAACATGGATCCATCATGCCTTGTTACCACTGTGCAGGCTGGTGGTGGTGGTGTAATGGTGTGGGGGATGTTTTCTTGGCACACTTTAGGCCCCTTAGTGCCAATTGGGCATCGTTTAAATGCCACAGCCTACCTGAGCATTGTTTCTGACCATGTCCATCCCTTTATGACCACCATGTACCCATCCTCTGATGGCTACTTCCAGCAGGATAATGCACCATGTCACAAAGCTCGAATCATTTCAAATTGGTTTCTTGAACATGACAATGAGTTCACTGTACTAAAATGGCCCCCACAGTCACCAGATCTCAACCCAATAGAGCATCTTTGGGATGTGGTGGAACGGGATCTCCGTGCCCTGGATGTGCATCCCACAAATCTCCATCAACTGCAAGATGCTATCCTATCAATATGGGCCAACATTTCTAAAGAATGCTTTCAGCACCTTGTTGAATCAATGCCACGTAGAATTAAGGCAGTTCTGAAGGCGAAAGTGGGTCAAACACAGTATTAGTATGGTGTTCCTAATAATCCTTTAGGTGAGTGTATATATATATAAAAAATAATTTATATGTATTGTTTAGTCTAAAAGGAACTCACAACTAAACATATTGCTCAAATATTAAAGGATCGAAATAAGTAAACAATATGTAGGATAAATTGCGCGCAGTGCGATTTTATTCACGCTGATTTTATTCACGTCTCAATGAGAAAGAGGTCTAACGTTAGCCAGGCTAATAAAATCCACAATCTAATCACTAATTCATTCTCTGGAACATTTTTTTTACCTGACAAAAGCAAAAAGAAGAGTTTTCCAATGTTTCACTGACCAACATAAATGTATTTTGTAAATATAAACATTTTTGATTTTGATGGCTGCAACACACTACAAAAAAAATTGGGACAGAGGCAAAATAAATGAAAAGATTATAGAATATCCAAGTTAAACTCTTTTGAAACAGTCCACAATTAGCAGGCGAATTGGTAAAATGTGAGTGTAATGTGATTGGGTGTAAAAGGAGCTTCTCTGTATTTGCAAGCAAAGATGTCATGGCTCACCAATTTGTGCCAAATGTCATGAGAGAATTGTCAAACAATTCAAAAATTACATTTTTCAATGCAAGATGGCAAAGAATTTATGTATTTCACCATCTACCATACATAATATTGTGAAAAGATTCAGGGAATCCAGAAAAATCTCAGAAGGGCAATGCAGGAAACCTCTGTTGAATGTGTGTGACCTTTGAGCCCTCTTATGGCACTCTATGAGAAACCATCATGCAAGTGTTAAATATACCCACATGTGCTCAGGAGCACTTTGGAAAACCGTTTTCACTTAACACAGTCTGACGCTGCATTAAGAAATGCAACTCAAATCTCTGTTACACAAGGAGAAAGCTATACATCTATTCAACGCAGAGATGCTGCTGAGGGTCCGAGCTCATCTCAGATGGTCTAGAAGACAGTGGAAATGTGTGCTGGGGTCAGATGAGTCCATGTTTCAGCTTGCTTTTGGAAAAACAACGGACATTGAATTCTCAGTCTCAAAGATGAAAGGGACCATCCAGACTTTCAGGTCCAAAAGCAAACATCTGTCATGGTACGGGGTGCATCAGTGCAAACGGTATCTGTGACTTCCATATGTGTGGAGGTACCATTGATGTGGAGGCATATATTGGGATTTTACAGAGACATATACTGTCTGCCATCAAGATGACATCTTTCCTGGGAAGCAAGACAATGCCAGGCCTCATTCTGCACTTGCTAAAACAGAGGTTTCGAGACACTCTACTACACCAGAGTGGATGTGCCTGACTGGCTGTCTGCAGTCCGCATCTGCCTCTTATTGAAAATGTATGACTCATAATGAAACGGAGAATCAGACGATGTCCACGGACTGTTGAGCAGCTGTCTTGTATCAAGCGAGATTGGGTAAAAATGTCACTTACAAAACTACAACATGTAGTATCCTCAATTCCCAAATGATTAAAAAGTGTAATTAAAAGGAAAGGTGATGTGACAGTGGTAAACATGCCTCTGTCCCAACTTTTTTGGAGGGTGTTGCAGCCATCAAAATCAAAATTTGTTTATATTTACAAAATACAATTAAGTTGGTCAGTGAAAACATTGGAAATATTTTCTTTGTAAATTTTTGTAAAATCTGATTGGTCTTGAGTAAAGTGACCAGGAGTATGACCAGGACTCATACATCAGAATGCTGTTCATAGACTTCAGATATGCATTTAACACTATCATCCCTCAACAGCTCATTCACAAACTGGTCCAGCTGGGGCTCAGCACTTCGCTGTGCAACTGGCTGTTGGACTTTCTAACTGGAAGACCTCAGGCAGTACGGGTCGGCAGTAACACATCCAGCACCATCACTTTGAACACTGGGGCCCCCCAAAGATGTGTGCTGAGCCCCCTCCTCTTCACTCTGATGACACACAACTGCACACCGTCACACAACTGTGTGGTATGGGGCCTGCAACGCATCTTGCCAGAAGACTCTACAGCGCATAGTGAGAGCAGCTGAGAAGATCATTGGTGTCTCTCTTCCCTCCCTCCAGGACATTTACAGAACCCATCTCACCCGCAAATCCCTCTGCATTGCAGGTGATCCCACTCACCCGTCATACAGCTTCTTCAGTCTGCTGCCATCAGGGAGGAGACTGCGGAGTCTTCAGGCCAGGACCAGCAGACTGAAGGACAGCTTCATTCATCAGGCTGTCAGGAAGCTGAACTTGCTCCCGAAATTAACATAGAAAAGAATTTAACATGGAAAAGAACCATAAGCTTATCATTTTCCGAGCACCTCATTAAATTGATACTTGCATGGTCAATTCTTGAAGTGGTTGAAGATTGGGTTCGTTGATGGGTCCGTGAGTGTCAAATGTCACTGTATAAGTTGCAATCGTTTCTTCTCCGCTGGATGGAGAAGATATGCTGGACTTTCGTGGTTAGTTTGACACTGTTCTCATGGCTGAAGTGCAGATTGTGGCCTGCCAGCCCTGGGCCCCAGTGGGGGGAGGGGTCCCCCCCACCCAGTAACAGCAGAAGCAGTGTTGTAGTCGGATGAGAAGCGCTGAGAGAAGAGGCAGGGCTAACGGAACGGCCTTTTAAAGCTTAACAAAAGGCACACCTTGCAGGCGGTCTTAAACCAATCAGAAAGGGGGAATTTCTGGTGGGAGTTTCCTTTGTTGGAAAGATTTATGACGCTGTCTCAAGTACTCTTTTCTGTTCATTAATACTCAGATAGATATAACAAATCCACACTGCATTCTAAGAGAAGGTGATGTACATCAAAGCGTGAGTCATCAAATGAGGATTAATTAGATAGGAGACATGATACAGGTAAGGTTACATTGACCGTTGGTTGTATAATAAAATACATAGTATCAAAAGATCATAGTATCAACAGATAATAGTATTAAAAGACACAACACACGACAGTAAATCATTCACAAAATGTTCTGGAATGCATGTTCATTTCATGTTAGTCAGTTCATCAATAAATGAATGCAGGAGAGTCTGTTCTAGTATTGCAGCAGAGGCTCTGTCCGCATTGCTAAAAGTCATAAAACTCCTTATCTGATCGTTGTCAGGGTAACTAAGATCATCTTGTCCTGTGTGGGGGATGGGATGCAGATGCTTCTCCCAGAGAAGTTTGAAAGTTTTTATGGTACATGTACCAAATAATTGTGTCTGATTTGGTCTCATTCGTTACAGGTCTGAGAGTAAAGTAATTTCAATTCTCTGTATGTATGTACTGTACATGTGGAAGAACTGACAATAAAGCATACTTGACTTGACTTGACTAAATGTGACAGAGCCATCCATGTGTTACTTCAGCAGCAGTTCAGAATATACTTTACACCTGAACAATAATTCTGATTAACTTTAGAAAGTTGTTGTACTGAAAGTGTCACAGTTGTGTTCTGTTTTGTTTTGGACTTGTCTGCCTGGGGCCTGTACCATGAAGGTAGCTGAACAAACTCGGGGTTACAGGATTAGTTTTGAGTTGACAAAACCAAACCGATGCAATCAGGCTTTATTGGTACCATGATGCAGCTCATCAACTTTCTCTGTCAACTCAGGCTTTGATCCTTAAGCTATGATTACTCCACGCGCGCGTGCACATAAAAGAGTGACGTCGACACTGAACAACCAATCGCGGGTAGAGCGAGAGCGATTTAGGCCTATTTTTCCGCGGAGGAGCAAGAGATAATCATTCAGAATTACGATGAATTTAAATATGTATTTCAAGCTTGAAACAATACGTTCTCTGCTGCCAAAGCAAGAGAAGACTGTTGGAGAAAGATTGCTGATTGTTAATGCGTAAGTTAAACAAATACGTTCTATATTTATGTAAAATGATGTATGTATGTATATATGTATGTGTAGCCTATGTGTAATATAGCCTATAGCCTATTTTTATAATATATAAAAAATGTGCATGTATGTACTAAGAAAGATTAATATTCATTGATTTTTTAGATTTTTAGATGCAACCCCAACTCCAAATGTTCTTGGCAGCAGATAAAGACAAAATATAAAAATATAATTCAAAGTGGTGAGTATTTACTACAACCTTTTATTACATTTGTGAACATTTTATCACAAACACTTGTTTGCAGCAAACAGAAATAAAGAATTAAATTCAGAAAACCAGAATACACTGTGGCGGAGGAGTTGGCTCTGAGTAGGCAATAAGGGATGGACGATTATGGATGGGATTACAGGTGCTGTACAGTCTGACCCTGGTGCTGGCTCCAAGTAACACTGGGTACGTGTGCAATCCATTACTACTTTTTTAAGTTTTAAATATAGCTGACTATGTTCTGCAGTAGAGGGAAATACAGTGTCTCTGTTGAAGCCAGCACACATACACACAGTCTCCCACACAGAGGTCAGTATGCAGCAGACAGAACACCAAACTAATCTGCTTTACAACAGTTATGCTTTACATTGGCCTATTTTTATTTATTAGGGTGGAGGAAATGAAGACACTCTGTCTGTGTGTTCTCAGACAGTTGCTGATGTGAATGCACTGGGCTTTTTATTATGGCAAACATTTGAATGTGTGGCATAAAAAAGGGACTGGCCCTTACACATCTCTTTTATTGTAGGATTTTTCACAACCTGCCCCAGAAACGGAGGCCTCTACCTCAATGGGCTTCAGAAGAAATGTGTAAGGATTTAAAACCCTTGACATAAATTACAGTCAGTCCTGTGTTTGTAGGAAGTCAAGGAACTTTTTGTGATTTTGATGAGCCTCCAGAAAACTTGTAATGATCATGTTTGTGGTGGAATTATGTTTCAGGTGGAAACAGACTCAGTCAGGGCCCTGTACAAAAGGAGTCTAGACTGCACACTAAAGGAGACTTGAACTAGACTGCACACTAAAGGAGCTGACTGTGAGCTGAGGAGGCTCCAAACAAAATCAAACAGCTGGATAAAACTGATCTCAGTATGTATATAGTTATATATATATATATATATATATATATATATATATATATATATATATATATATATATATATATATATATATATATATATATATATGTAGTGGGATTGCCCCTTTAAGAATAGTCTGCGTGGCCCCTTTAAAAATCGCTCATGGATTGCATTAAGTGGGTGGGTACGTCAGGTAATCATGTAGCTATATAAACACAGGTGAGATTTGGTTTCTTCATGACCATATGCTGATGTGGCCTGCTGGTGTAGGTCTTGTATCTCCTTCACTCCTCAAGAAAGGTATGTTCTGTTAAATTGAAGGATCAAAGATGGGAGGGAATTATAAATTTAGAATATGGGTGTTTGTGGGGATTTCATTTAATTCACTTCTTTGATTAATTTGCTTGTTTGGTATAATTTTAGATTAGTTGGGTGTGTCCAGGCATTGTTAGTGAGCATGTGAGTGTCCTGCACAGGAAAGGTAATTTTATTTTTCCCTTACCCTATTTGTGTGATTTAAATGTGAGGAGTGGGGAGGGAGAAGAGACCAAACAAAAATATTTATTTGTCTTGCAGAAGTTGCCAGCTGCTGCTTTGCTGCTGTTTAAATAGCGTGTCCAGTTTTGGGACGCGGGATTTGCATTTGTGCAGGTGTTTGCACGGAATGTCTTCAGTTGCTCGTGCCTGTGCCGCGCTCACGTGGTTGTATTGAACACATGAGCGAGCATCGTCAGTTCGCTATTACCTATACCACGCCCGTGTGGTTCCATTGAACATCTTCAGCCTTTATTCCCATTACAACTCTCGCGATTGCATTGAAGATCCTCGTCTGCACCACGCTCACGTTGTAACGCGCTGTACATCCGTGGCCTTGTTTCTGGTGCCACCTGGTTTTCACTGGTGAAAGTACAGTGGGTTGTATCAATGCATTGTCTGTGTATTTCGTGTAAGTGTGTGTGTGTAATGTTTAGTTGAAATTGTTGTTCCTTTTGGTGTGCTTCATTTCTTTATTGTATTATTGTTATGATTTTTGTTATTGGGTTTTGATTATTACCCAACTTATTTAATTGGTTTATTTTGTTTGTATGTATTAGTTTTTTTCTTGCTCTACATTGATACTGCTTGAATGCAGATCTGTTAACTTTGGTTTCTTTTGGTTGGTTGTATTATTTGTCTTGCTCTACATTAATGCTGCTCTAATACAGAGCCGATTAACTTTGGTTTATTTGATTTATTTTTTATTTTTGAGTTTATTTGAGTGGGTTTAAATTATTTTGATTTTTGGTTTGGTTGGTTTGAAGTGCTTGTGATTTTTGTATGTATTTTTGGTTTAGTTGAGTAGCAAAATGTTTTAGCAAGGAAAGAAACCACCTTGTTCAATTTGTATTTTATGATTTTTGTGAAATCTTATTGCTTTTTTTTTTGTTTTGTGTGCTTGACCAGCGTATGGCCCCCTGCAAATTGACCAGAACGAAGCCCATTGGGCTGACTTATTAAAGTGTCTTTTTATCATGAATGTTGAGCTCCGCTGTTTTAGTGTTAAATTGATAAATAAAATTGTAGACCGTGGTATTGTCTCTGCTTGTCCTTTTCATTTATTTGAAAGCCTGTTATTGAGGCTTGAAAATTTGGTGTCTTATTAGTGAGCTGATACTCTCATTCGGTCACGTATATTAGTATAACTTATTTAACCAAGTAACACTTTAGTATGAATATTTATTAATGCAACTTTCTCTTGCTCTCTTTCTCCCTCCCATCCCACAAAACCAATAAAACAGTTTGAGACCTATCTGCAGTTTCAATGTGCTTTTATTAAGTGTAATATTGTATGGTGATTGCATCTGCACCAGCTGGGTGGACAAGTGTGATCGGGTCAGTTTCATCGGGGAGAAGCTGGTTTTGTGGTGTTTCTCGCTCCTTTCTACTGGTGGCTATATTGTGCAGAATGGCCCATGCAGCCACTATCTGTGATGCCCGCTCTGGTGACTCTGAAGCGCCGAACACAGTTGAAATGTGCCTTTAGGATGCCAAAGGTCATCTCTATCTTCACTCTGGTTTTACTGAGGGCCACATTGAAGCGGTGCTGTGGCCCTATCTGAGGGTCATGATGGGGTTATTGTGTAGGTTTTTCTAGCTCAGTTCATATTAACAGTGTTTTGTACTGTACCAAATTTAACTTGCTTTCCTCAAAGTGCTGACACAACACAGACTCATGGAAAATTTGTAAGACAAGCACTGGAGCCAGGCCATTTGGCATCCAAACTTGATCATCTGTTCATGACCACAAGTCGTCTGCAGATGAAATGTTTAGTAGATCATCGTTATATCTGTTAAAGTTACTATTAATTTAAAGATTCATCTCACAGAAAATAATCATCTCACATATTCACATCCTCTCTACCTGAACATTATGGCTGTGATAGGACTTCCTATTAACATAATCTGCCTCATGTTCCCTAGAGCAGTGGAGATTGGAGCAATAGACTGCATACATGTTGCAATGACTTGGGAATCCTATCATAAGATTAACAGAAGAATAATAAAAAAGATTCAAAATAATTCTTAACATGTAGGCTATTATATTTTATAGTACATTTGTGAAATTAGCTTTTTGGAAAAAAAAAAGTGTTCATGTGATGTCACCCTATATATCTTACTGGCAATTTTATAAAAGCCCTATTTTATGGACATGGTCGATAAATGTCCGGGGAACACTATTAATGAAACTTTTCATGTACTCCTGCAGAGCGAGGACCACCTTGCGAATGGTTCGACAAACATATGTTTTCCCCTAGCTTCTGTGCGTCACCCACCGTGCAAGAATGTACCACTTGCAAAAAAAAAAAAAACGCAACGCAATAATATTTGCGGTACAGTAAGTGCATGAATTCGACGTGTTAAATTCTTTATGTGCGGCTCAAGAAGTTCGCAAAGATAAGACATTCCTTCCGCGGAAAATGTGTATCTTTCATACAAGTAACTAGTTAAGGCAAGGGGATTTTGTCTGGCTAAAAACTCTCTCTACGAAGTGCTCGTCAAACAATTTGCACTGAGATGTCCACCGGATTTGGAAGAAAAGGTGAAGTCATTGCAACAGACGCTTGGAATAAGTTACGTCACCTATGTTTCTTTGCTCTCAGCTGATTGGTCAAACTTCAGTCTGAGATCTTGAATCCAGAACATAGCCGTGCAGCGTAAGATACCATGGCAACGAACACCGATTAAAGTCGAACTACTTTCATAGTACCTAAAACCCAGGGTTGGCGGAAACTAAGCTGAAACATAGCTGGCTAGCCACCTAATCCGGCTTCATGGTACAGGCCCCTGTTGTCTTGTCATGCGTCTTCTTTATCAGTTCATCTATATCACCTGGGTTTAGTTCTTCGTTATCATCATCATCTACATCACCTGTGTTCAGTTAATCAGTGTTAGTATTTATGTTCCTTCAATTCAGTCAGTCTTTGTCTGGTCGTGTTTGGTGTGTGTAAACCTTCTGCATGTATGCTTATCTGAACGAATTAGTAAAATTTGAGCCATTGGCCTCTTTGTCTTCTTCAACCTATACCACACCGTGACAGAAAGTTTTTTTTTTTAGATAATATACCTTTTGGCTACTCGGCCCATAGGAATTCTGAGGAACGTTAAACGCCATGTTGCCTGATAGGTACTTTTCCATTCAGGGGCCATATTTGCACTCTGGGATTGATTTCCAGGGGCATTTTTACATTTGTAAGGGCTTTATTATTATTATTATTATTACCTTATTAAATGTATTGTGTCTTTTATGTAAAATGCTTGATAATTCAACTAATTAAATTCAATCAAACAATCAATCAGAACACTAAAAGCTGTTACCAATACAATTTTATCAACATCAACAAAAGCCATCTTTCCACTGGAAAGGTGGCACAGAAGCTGCATCTGACATGGCATGTTTATTCACACAGACCGCTATATAATGCTCAACACTGCAAAAACTTTGTAAAAAGAAATCTTTGATGCAATGTGAGCAGATCTGAATGTAATGCTGCAGTTGAAACTTTTCATTCAATTTCACTTTAGTCTCAACAGTCTCTTCTTTTTCTTGTAATAAACACAAATCACATTATCATTATCATCAGCAGAAGCAGCAACAGAATAACAGGGATCAACAAGAAGCATCTGGACATTGATTCTCCCTCTTTTCTGTATAAAGAAATTAAAAAATTAAATTCTGTATAAAGAAATTAAATAACAGCTTCAGGTAAACATCCACTATAAACAAGTAGCATGTCTGTTTAGAAAAAAAATAACCTGTATATGTAATCAGTTATTACCTAGTTAATCAGTTATTGCAGGTGTAGTGACATTTCACAAATTAATTGAATTGAATACACTTGAATTGATGCCAAATATTAATTGTCACTAATTTGACGCAAAACTTGCGGTAACATACGAATCCGTTTAATCTACTTGGGAAAACAATTTCAGAGTCAGTCGGAGTAAATCAAATGTAACAATATATTATGTCAGGTAAATGTATCATGCTAATTTCATAAACGGTTCAAAGATAATAAATACAAAACATCAAACGCTCTGGAATAAAGAGAAAAGATGCAAACCTGAAAATACATTATGCTGAGTTTTGGCTATACTCTCAGCATCACGGGCTAATTTGAGTTACTTCTTTGGGAATGAGACCTTTGTACCAGTCGCACTGAGACATTTCAAATGATACCAAACATGTGTAATACTGTATGATAATTATTCGCATTAAACCATATAGCTTCTTGGGTGAATTTTGGTGATCTCAGCATGAGAGAGAAGGAATGGGGGAAGAGGGAAAGAGATGTAGATTAGGATGATTCTGAGGTGAGACTTGCATCTCGCAATGGTGCACAAGAGTGAGTTCAAATATTAATTTCCTTTGTTCTCTTAGAGAGTTGCCCTCTCTTCCAGTTTTTCCAGTCTTCCAGTTGAAATGGTTTTGTAACAGAATAACCATTATGGACATAATAAACTTTTCCGTTAAGATTATGAGTTCCATACTTGAATACAGTATGTATTACAGATGGTAAAGCTGGTGTGTTTGATAAAAATGAGAACATTAAACATATTAAAGTTTGAATTATATACAACGGTGATCTCTCGTTACATTCCATGTCTCCGTCAAACCACATTATGATGCATACTTGCTAAGGAACTGAAATTTGAGACTTGAGTACGTCATTAGGTAAGCCATTTTGTCTGGTTTGTTCCGTTCTTCTTCTTATAATGAACACAAACAATAAACCCATCACTATCTGCAGCAGAATAACAGAGATCAATATGGAGCATCCGTGGCATCTGTATGCTGAATGTCCTTCTCTCCTTATATTATCTGTATAAAGAAATTAAATTAGAATAAATATAATTAGTTTAAGTCTCTTAAATGTTATTGATTATCCAAGAGCATTTTAAAGCGCTTGTGTTTGACTGTCCTCACCTGAGTACAGCTGGATCTCTCTCCTGATGTCTTGTCCCAGAGGTTTGTTGTGCAGTATAAATGTCAGAGAGGAGTTTGTGACTTCAGTGAGGTTTATCCAACTCGACACAATGTAAAGTCCTGTTTGTGTGTCCTGCATGAAGTGTGTTTGAGTCTGATTGGTGATGTCTGAGTTTTCCATCAGCCACTGCAGTTTAGGAGAAGGGTAACCCCCATCTGATGTCACTAGCAGGTTGAGTCCATCAGTTAACATGGAGAACTGCAGACGAGGTTCAGAGTAGAACGCTGAAAAACAACAGAACACAGACTGTTAAAAAGGCCCATTGTAAATGTATTTTAATTTGTGTGAGGCTTGCTCTGGCAATCAGCCAATATCAGAGCATGCTGTCAAAGACACTATGCTCCGCCCATTTCCAGCAGGTGGTAGGGATGGGCAAATGAAGCCTCATGATGAAGCACTGAGGTTTTCCCCTGAATATTTCAGAAAAGATTCGAAGCATCAAGAGTGTTGAAAACAGCGCCATCTTGTGGCAGGTAAAATTTATAGCAGCCATGTTTATGAGCAGCAGAGTGCGCAGCGCCGTTGTTTTATAGCACAAATAAAAGCCTGACAACGCTAAATGTTCAGTTTTCTGATAAGATAATTCACATAGTAAAGTGTGGCAATAAAATAAATGTAACAATTAATACTAATTATAAAAATACCAACAGAGTTGTTTGATGCAAGTAAATGTTGGTCTAATTATTTTATGCTTTCTATGCTGTTTATGTCTCAGAATATATGATCATGTAACATAGGCTATAGGCTTATTTATATATATATTTTTAAAAATGTTAGTAAATGGACTTAAACTTCCAAAAACCTGCAGAGTTGTGGTTTGGGTTCAAACGTTCCGTTTGATGTTTGATGTGTGCGTATAGCCTATATTATTTGAACCAAGTTGATTTATGTAATTCAGCTCATGCTCATGCCTGGTTTGTGGATAATAATACAACATTTGTTTTCTATACAGACATTAAATCACAAGACTGTTTCAATCACATTGAGAGACCTTGCATTGATTCACATGATTTTCTATGAACATCAGTCCATGTTGTTGTTACCTGCAATATTCACTTTAAAGCTCTTCTTCTGGCTGCCAGTGTTTGTGCTGATGGAGCAGGTGTAAACACCGGCGTCCTGCGGAGTGACTCTGTCCAGTTTGAGTGATGCGTTTCCTGTTGCCATCTCCTGGATGAACAGGCTGGTGCGTTTTCCATAATGAGGATTCTGACGGTCGAGCTGGTCCCGACTGTAGTAGAATCTGTGAACAACGTCCAGCTTACGCTGCCAGGTAATAACAGTGCTACTCAGATCCCACGAGTCCACAGGGAAGGTGCAGGGGAGGATCAGCGCCTCTCCGTAAAACCCAGTGACAGGACCTCTGGGCACAGTAATCTCAAACTCAGCTAGAGAGTGAAGGAGAGAAAATATATTAGGCTACTGTTCATTTACCATGCTGTGTTGGTAATGTTTCTCTTTGCCTATAGTAAAATCGGATGGACGTCGCTGCACTTTCTGAGAGGCTTTATAAAGAACATTTTAGAATTCCATTAAAATGTCAATAATTTCACACGAGTAGGCTACTTGATGCATGGCACTTTAAAAAGGAAAAAGCAGCAGAACAAAGATGCTTGATGTTTAAGCTTCATATTTTATTCACAGTGGCTCTTTCCATTTGCCAACAGTTAAATCTTCCATAGAGTGCTGCAGAAGAAATCCGAGCAGCTCAACACAAGGGTTCTCATTATGAAAACACAATTTATGTAGCTTTATTCCTGGGGTCATATTATGTCATATTCTGACTGTAGTAGAATCTGTGAACAACGTCCAGTTTACGCTGCCAGGTAATAACAGTGCTACTCAGATCCCACGAGTCCACAGGGAAGGTGCAGGGGAGGATCAGCGCCTCTCCGTAAAACCCAGTGACAGGACCTCTGGGCACAGTAATCTCAAACTCAGCTAGAAAGTGAAGGAGAAAATATATCAGCATTTGAGTTCCACAATCAATCATTACTTGCAGTATGATTTTGTTGGCAGATCTTGATTTGCCAAAAGGATTTACAGAAAAATGCATTTATGGTTGATGAGATGATTATTTCGGTAAAAATATCACAACATTTCCTCTTCTAAAAATAAAAAAATAATAAAGATATTCTCTGACATATTAAAATAGTATTTTTGTATATTACTTAATTTATTACAGATTCGTTATGCCTTTAAGTTGTGAGCAACAGTGGACTGTTGAAGCTGTAATGTTTTTTGTTTGTTTGTTTGTTTGTTTTTGCCTCGGGTGAGAAACCAAATAAACGGGCGTGAGATTATTTTGAAGAAACCACATCTACTAGACTTGTAGATAAAAGTTTTTCTTTTGAACACAAGTAATAATAAGCCCCAACACCACCTACACTTTACAAAACAGCCAGAACAAGGAAGGAAGGAAATCTTTATTTATAAGCTGATATGAATATTGAATAGTCTCACGATCAGTCCAGTAATAGATCTATTAGTTCTCTAAGGATTCAATTACATTTTAAATAATTTAAAGTGCAATTAAAAATCAGTAGGCCTATAAAAACAGCATGTGTTTATATTTCCTTTATTTAAATCCCGTTTTTATTATCATATTCTGTTCCTTAAAACTTGAATTTCTAGTAACTGGAATGTTACTGAA